>NC_139229.1:158201377-158801377 GCF_977018435.1 Lepisma saccharinum | reverse complement strand
TTGTATCCGAGCATGGAGAGCAACGAAGGCGGCGGTGTGGTTTGGAAGATTGGAAAATCGAAGGTGAGCTTCGAAGGCAACGACATTAAAGTTAATTTAGGCGAGAAGGATAGTTGGAACAGGTATCCGGGTACGGTGGGACTGTGGGAACTCGTTGCCAAAAAGCAGCCGAAAGATTACACCGACGAAGATTACCAGAGTTACAAGGAAATTTTGATCATGACGGATGCCTTGTACCAGAACAACGACGCCTCGCAGAATAGGGTGAAATCGAGCAGCGGCGAGAAGTACAGAAATCTCATCAAACCGATTTGGAACCAGGTGAAAACAGGCAGCGGCGTCAAACTCTACAACACCCTGCCCAAAAGAGTTTGTGTGGGTGGACGACGTGCGCAAGCTCATAGACCGATTGTTGGTTATTGCAGGAGAGGAGAATGCAGGCAATCGTAATTTCTACAACGAGAAGGTTGGCATCGTGGACATGATCAGCACAAAACTTTCCAACTTCATCGTGAACGACGACAAGGGCATAGGTTACCTCATTAAAATTATCAACACGCTGCCTCCGAGATTCTGGAACGTGGCCGAAGGAAAGGGACTCGTGAACGACATCATCAACAAGTTACCTTTCGAGATGCATTTACCCGGCTACCAGTTCTGCGGACCGGGTACCAAACTCAAGAAAAGATTGGAGAGAGGAGACAAGGGTGTGAATCCGTTGGACGCCGCATGCAAAGATCACGACATCGCCTACAACACCACTCGCACCGATCTGGATGCACGTCACGAAGCAGACAGAAAGTTAGAGCACGCAGCTTTCGAAAGATTCGTTAGCAGAGACGCTTCGCTGGGAGAAAGAGTTGCAGCACTGGGCACCACCATCGCCATGAACACGAAACAAAAATTTGGATGGGGTGTGTAGAAATAAAAAAATTTCTCGAACCTTGAAAAAAAATTTCTTCGGTATATAAATAACACTACGTAAAAAAAAAAAAAACTCCAGTTGTGTTTGCCATCTTATAAAAAAATGAGTAAACAATCACTAGTCGCCCAAGCATTAAAACAAATGCTAAATTCATCAGTTGAATATGTAAAAATTCAGGAATTGGAAATGGACAAACCTTACACGATAACTTCCGGTTCAATTGTTTCTACCCAGTATGGTCCCAAGGCGCGTCTGTTGCTCAACGCACAATACAGTCTATTTTTACCAGATCGATATGCTAACATGTTATCCGACGAGAAGCTAGCTATTTTAATCGAGAACAAAACTCGAATCGTGTACAAGGGTACAAAGGAACTTCTTGGTAAGAAAACAAAGCACGTAATAGAATTTGTGTAACGGCTCTGCGCGGAGTATATCCTTGAAAAAAAAATTACACAGAACAAAAAAAATCTCAGAACATTTATATATAAATAACATACCGAAAAAAAATTACACAAAACAAAAAAAATCTCAGAACATATATATAAATAACATACCGTGAAGATAACATATAGAGCATCAACATGAAGCCCAAAGGTGTCGTGTACCAGATACCATACTCCAATCTGAAAAATCTAGGTGCCCTCGATGGTTTACTCACCAAGAAACAACGCGAGAAGAAACGTTCTTGCTTGACGAAAGGACACGGAATGAAATTACTTCTCAGCACACCTCAATTGAGACGCTTGCAGCGTTCGCGGAAACAGCAAAAAATCGGAGGTTTCATATTCAGCATCCCAGCCATCCTGGCAGCTTTGGGGGCCGTTGGAAGTTTGGCCGGCGGTAGCGCCGCCATCGCGAAAACCGTCATCGACTCGAAGAAGAACAAGGCAGAATTGGAAGAACAGAAACGTCACAACCTGGCTATGGAGAAGAAGGGGAAAGGTATAACCAAAAAACAAAAAAGCAACCTCGATGCTTTGAAGAAATATAAAAAAAAGAAGCCCTGTCCAACTTCGATATTGAATCTCTGATCGAACTGTTGGGAATAAAAAACTTCAGGGGTGTTTTCATGTCCGATTCTCTACCCTCTGCTGTGAAGAAAAAGGAGTATGGCGTGGTCAACCTGGACAGTTACAAAAATCCTGGTACACATTGGATATGCTACCTCAAAATTGACGATAACAATGCATTTGTTTTCGATTCGTTCGGTGGCACACCACCTGCCAGGTTGGTGAAGTATCTCAGTGTTGCCAACCTCTACTACAATGACAAACGCATCCAGGGTTTCACCGATGTTAACTGCGGCCACCTATGCCTTTCCGTTCTCGCATACATGTCTAAAATAAATAACCCGTCGGTGGAAGATTTCCAGAAAGCATTGTGGAACCTGAAACACGATGGGCGTGTTCCATCTCACGAGCGAATCTTCGATCCTGAAACTCACGCTGCACGACGACATCGTCTATCCTAAATCCGTAGCTCTGCGTGCATTCTACAGCATGTACCTCATACCTAACGTCACGCAGCACAACAACAAAATTAGCGTCGGAAGCGAACACATCGTCGTCACGCCAGGCCAATACAATCTTTCCACTTTGCAAGCTCAGTTACCCAAAGGCACGTACCTTTCTCAAAATTCGGTCACGCACAGAGTGGAAATCGTGTCGGCGACGGAGACCGTGGACCTGGGCACCATGGGAGAACTTTTAGGTTTCGAGAACGACACCAAACTCGAAGCTGGCATCAAACACACAGCAACCAACATTCCTAAATTTCTAGCCATAGAAACTCTAAACGTTCACTGCAACGTGGCGGAAGGCATGATCACGAAATCCTCGGACGGATTGTTAGAAAGTCACAAGCAGACAGGAATCATAGCCACGTTCAAACCAAGTTCCGAATTCATGGAACCGATCATCTACACGCCCTCTTCGTCGATCTATTTTCCAGTATGCCGCAACCGCATAGACGACATAGAGTTGGTGGTGACAAACGAGAAAGGAGACGTGGTGGATTTCGCAGTTGCCACTACGACGGCCATCGTGGAGATCAACATATAATAAATAACACGCATAGTAAAAATGGAGCAAATCGAAAGTTACGAATTGCAATCTTTCCCTCCCAACCGTCGCACGTTCGCCAATCTCAACGAAGCGAACAGGGAGATCGAATACGACGTGGACGTAGGGGACGGGTTTGTTCATCCTCACAGAGCAGACCTCTACCTTCAATTCGACGTGGTGAAGAAGGAAAGCGGAGACGCGTTTCCGCCCAATGCAAATTTGATACTCGTGGACAACTTCGTGCCTCACCTGTTCTCGCAGGTGGAGGTGAGGAAACACAACACCGTCATAGACAGAATAGACTATCCAGGCATCACGTCGACGGCAGTGGGAACATTGAAATTATCCAAAACGGACGCAGCATACTACCAGGTGGGAGGATTCGAAGCGGGGACCAAAATATCGACTAGAAGTCACACAGTGCTTTTTCCCATGCATCTGCTGCCGGGATTCTTCTCAGACTACAAGGAGATCATGTGGAAGGGAGGACTGAGGATCACGTTTCGAAGAGCGGCCAACGACAACGACGCACTGATGCGATACACCAACTTGAACGCCGACGGCACGCCAATAGCCAACACATTACCTGAAGCGGCCAAGTGCGTCATCCGGAGCATGGAATTGAGAATGCCGATCGTGGAATACGAGACAAACTACGCCCTCAAGTACAAAGCGGAGATCTTGAAGAATCCGCAGGTGCCGATTCACTTTCACGGTTACCAGTGCGTGCAGAAGATAGCGTCGGGAAGTCACATGGAATTCGACGTGACGACGCAGTTCAACAACATACAGTTCGACATGCCAGATTTCGTCGTGGTGCTCTTTCAAACCGGTCGCGATAACAACCAGGAAAAAGATTCCAGCAAATTCGACGACTGCAAGATCAAGAACGTTTATCTGAAGAATGGACGCAACGAAGTCTTCCCGCGCGAGAATTACAACCTCGACATGACCAAAGACGATTACCTCAAACTTTACGAAGCTTACACCTCTTTCAAACGCGTGACCGAGGGAAGCATGGACATGTACTACACGCCCAGCGAATTCAAAACCCGCAGACCCATGTTCGTCATCAACACATCTAAGAGAAAGCAGGTGGTGGTCAACGATCGAACCAACATCAAGGTCGTCTGCGAGTTCCACGACGCGCTGCCCGAGGACACCGTGTGCAGCGTCATCCTGATCGCAGAGAAGTCCTTCGTCCACGACGTGAAGAACGAGAGGGTCACAGAGCAGTTTTAACAAGTTTTTAACATTTTTTCTTGCACAATAAGAAATTTTTGTACTAGCACAATCAGTTTCAATAGCACAATGCGAAAATTTCACTAGTTCAAGATCAGTTACAAATATCAATTTCATCAGTTATCAGTTACAATATCTTTTTTTGCACTATAGCACGAGACAATCAGAAAATTTGCACAAAAATTTTGTTGTTGTTGTTTTTACATGAGAAAATTAACAATAAAATTCTTTTTTTTATCGTTTCAGATGCTGTCAAACATCAAAAACACATACACACACACTAGAAAAAAAAGCATGCAACTTTATTTGTAACACACACATACATTCTCCATCTTCATCAAAAAAATATTATAATAAACATAATTATTTTTATCTATCACACAATAAAACTCTATATCCAAAATATTACATTACAACATCAAATAACACTAGAGTCGTTAGTACACGTTGCATGCATTACGGAGGTCCTCTGTAGGGTTTCATGGAAGTTTGGGGGAAAAAAAAAACACGTGAAACTCTACAGAGGTGTGGTTATCTACAACCGCAGCCGTTAGAACCTTTTTGGGTTAGGGGCCAGGCATCCTAAAAAACAACAATTATTATTTGTTTGTTTGCGTCACAATACAGGTGCACGCGCGCGCGTATGCATGTGCAGCACATCGTTTCCGCGAGAGAGGTTTACAAAGGTCGCGATATACCAGCTCTAGGTCTCTCTCTTCATCTTACAGCAATGTTGGTATCTCTATCTTTTTTAGTTGCAGGTGGGTTGCCAACACACTCTAGTTAATAATGCTACATATTATACACTAGGGTGGAGTGAAAAAACTTTTATTTTTATTTTTATAAGCTAGACTAGGGAAAATGTGCCATTTGTCCATAGTAAGAATCCTGCAAAATCATATTATTTTCTGTCAACTCTTTGATCGCCCTTCACCTTATTGAAATAATTGGCATTTTAACCCTTTATATGACTTTGTAGCCTGATTCAGTTTGATTTCAGCATGGCTTATTAAGTAGCGAATCTAAGCGAGCTACTTATTGAAAAGGTTTTGGCCATCTTAAGCTTACCTATACATTGTATGGAGATATCCTGAGGATAACAGTATGTCCCCAGGATATCCCAAGGACATCCTGGGGATAGCGTGTGTTGTATAGTAGGGTGGAGTGAAAATTTTTATTTTTTTATTTTTAGAAGCTAGACTATGGAAAATGTGCCATTTGCCCTATAGCTTACCTATACAACACACTGGGGACATCATGTTATCCTCAGGATATCCCCATCCCCAGAACATCCATTTTCAGAGAGATGGCAGTTACAAGAGATATTTGGCGCTCCACAAAACCTACCGACCAATACTCTGCCGACCTACACCGATCTCATGAAGAAATATATTCAACTGCAACCAGACCTGAGGACGGACAATGGAAAATACCCATCATTTTTGGACATATCTCACAAACTGTGCTATGAAGTCGAGGAGATCTGGGAAAGGGCCTCACTTCCAACAGTAACTCACGCACAAGCGATTGAAAAACTCAGATGGTTCCACGACAATACAACACAATCCTAAAAGTCTACAAAGGGAAAAAGGATCAACCCAACTACCAACGGAGACTCTCGGACTTTCGCGACAGAGGTAACAGTCTGTTTGATCTCAGCAAATGCAAGTGCTTCGACATGGTTTCCAACTGCAAATGCGCAAAAGAATTCAAAGTTCTGGCAAAGGAACGTCATTTCCTTGAAGACCAGAGAGGACTAAAAAAGATGTTAATCAGCAGTATAGATCAAGAGGAGACGTCAAAATTGAAGAAGAAAGCTAAAAGAGAGGAAGCCAATCTCGAACGAATGAAGAAGCAGAGGACCGTTGAGAGCAAAGGTCAAGCCGATTCTGCCGACATAGCCGAAGATGACACGTACCCGTCGGTCAGTGCCACTGGCGATGAGTACATTCCAGATACAGAATCAGTCAAGACTAAGCCAAAGCAGAATCGCCAATGTAAGAAAATGACAATCTCTCCACCTTCACTCGCTAAAGCTTGCGATCGGATCCGAGTCTCAGATGGATCGGCTGCTGTATTAGCAACATCAGTTCTGCATGATCTTGGTCTTGTGTCGCAAATCGACCAATCTAAAGTAATCGATCGAAGCAAGATCCGCCGAGAACGCAGCAAAACTCGTAAGGAACTCCAGCAGAATGATGACCAGTTTGACCACACTCACACTGGCATAAGGCAGTATTCTTTGATGGCCACAAGGATCAAACTTTGACACAAGTTCTCGGCGAAGACAACAAGTAACACAGAAAAACCCTCACGGAAGAACACATAAGCATCATCACAGAGCCTGGTTCTTCGTACTTCAGCCACACGACTCCGCCATCAGGCTCCAGCAAAGACATAGTTGAGTCAATAGTCGCTAGTTTCAAAGAGAGGAATGCGCAGACAGAGAACATTAAAGTTGTAGTGTGTCATGGCACAAATGTGAACACGAGACACTCAGCAGGCGTTATCCTCCGACTGGAAGAAACCTTGGAGCGTCCTCTGCAGTGGCTGGTATGTCTGCTCCATGCCAATGAGCTGCCCCTGCGCCATCTATTCCAGACACTCGATGGCACGACTACAGGCCCGCACGGATTCTGTGGAGATATCGGAAAGCGGCTAGTGACGTGTAGCGAACAGCCTGTCTCCTCATTTGCACCAGTGCAGCTGACCGAGCAACTGCCCAATGTTGACCCGAAGGAGTTGAGCACAGATCAGCGATATCTACTGGAAACGTGCAATAGCATCGGCAAAGGTGAATGTAGCGTCAATCTGGCAATGCGAAACCCAGGTTGCCTGAATCAGTCACGATGGATAACGACAGCCAATCGAATCCTCCGATTATATGTAAGCGACATGGAACCGTCAGAGAATCTGAAAAAGCTGGTGACGTTCATCATTTGCGTATATGCTCCAACGTGGTTCGCCGTAAAAGCCCACTGGTCAAGCAAAGATGGAGCTAGGCACCTTCACCAGATGCTCGTCAAGTGACGATACCTCAGCCCTAAGCACAAGAAGATCGTTAAACCCGTCATTCATCGCAATGCATACTTCGCTCACCCGGAGAATCTGCTCCTGGCCATGATGACGGATCATCGACCACTCATACCTGAGCTGGGCCTGCGACGAGTAATGAAGGCCAGAGCTGCAGCAGACTCCAGTGGACAAATACGGAGGTTTAAGGTTCCCGCAGAACTCAATTTCGACTCCGTTGAATACTTCGACGTGATCGACTGAGCCATCTGCCCTATCTCTATCCCTCCCGTAATCAAGGCAATGACAGACACTGAGCTCAGGGATCTCATCACGACGGTGGTGACTCCAACTCTCACCTTCTCAAAATTCCCCAACCACACACAGGCTGTGGAAAGACACGTGAAGATTGTGACCAAGGTGGCGAAAGCTGTTTGTGGACAGAAATCGCGAGATGGCTTCATCCGTGCACGCATCGCTTCTCGACAGCTAATGCCGACGTTCAAGTCGAAACGTGACTTCTCACACTTCACCTTGTAACTGTTTGTGGCATTTGATTGCATTAACTGAGTTTTAAGGTGACTAAACTGACTAATAGTCACTATTGACTGACTATATCATTATATCGTTGTAATGTCGCTTAGTATTGCAAAATAAAAGGTTGCGAAGGGTGATCAAAATATTGTTCAAAAGTCTTGAAATTTTTACACAGTGTTGTATTGATCTATTGGCACCTTTTGACATATCTAGCTAATTGAAATTCAAAAAAAAATTTTTTTAGCCCATTTTCACTCCACCCTATTATACACACACACGCACACACATACTGTGTTGCCATCTATTCATCCATCTCTTTCTCTTTTACGGCTGTGTGTGTTTGTTGCCGGTTCTCCTTGCCCAGTGTATGTATGTTAAGCCAGTATAAAAATTGGCTAAGCCCTTGCCAAGTAAAAAAAAGCTGTAGGTAAATATTAGCAACATTGTCGGTTGTTTAACTTTTCCCCCTCTCTCTTTTTCTCCTCTTTTTTTTGTAAAAAGCTATGGCAAAAATACCAGTAGGTTGGCAAATTGCTTTATGCACTGTAAGGCAAGCCTCAAGCAGTGTTGTCAGCTCCTTGCTTTAGGTTAGGTTAGACCAAAAAAAACCTTGGTGATTTTTTCGAGTAAGGTGTTGGCAACACTGCGAGAAAATGAGGCTCATGCCTTACGAGAGAAATCCATTAAGGCGAGCCTCACCGAGCCTCATTTTCGGTTGGCCAACCGGCTTGATTGCTCTACTCTGATATATATGGAACGGGGGATACAAATAAAAGAAGAACAAGCACTTTTTCCTTACCCCAATGGAGATCAAGCACTCATTGACACACACTGTGTGAACACTTGCTTGTAAACCAGAAGTTTTGACGGAGGTGGCAGAAAATGAAAGATCGGAATAAAACATGGGTGAATAGAATATTCCGAATTGTCCTCTAACCTCTACTATCCAAATGTAGATATCCATAATATTAGTTCTTTTCCAAAAAATCTGATAAACCGAGAGCTTTATCGAGTTATTCCAAAAATGGAATTCCCAATGAGCGCGGTGTAAAAGAACTTTGCTTCGTCGATTTTCCAGTATGGCACGTCATTCTTGTCAGTGGCATGTCCAAGGGGGGTTAGTGGGTGTCGTAAGCCTCCCTTAGCCCAGTATTCCTAAAAAAACGCCAAACGAAGGAAAAGATGGCAAAATGAGAGTTGACTACTAAAAAAAAGTATAGGTAACTCATTCCTTGCGAAAATCCTTTGCGCACACACACCACTATCTCTGTCATGCTAGTCTCTTAAAGCGCTAACAGTATTCCAGCATTAATAATTCCACAGCCTTTTAGCAATTTCTTTTTAATGCCTCGTAAAACCTACTTCCCTGATCCATCTTTATATCACAGATGCTACGAAAGTTGCGTGTAGACATAGGATGACATGCTACCAAGCAGACCCAGCGTGTTATATTTTCCAGATATTTTTTACGTCATTCATGGCTGCAAAACTCTTTCGCTAGTAAGAAGGTTTGCGGTTTTAATTATATTATTTTTGGTTAAGAGTGTGACGTAGTTGTTTCTTAAAGTCAAGATTAGATGGCATCTGAGTGCACTGTAATTCTACCTTTAACTGTATCTCCAGCATATTCTGGTGATACATTTTATATAAAATCAAAATATGGATTTCTATTTGTGACATTAATTAAGAGCAAGTGGTTTGGGTATATTATTACCTTTTTAAAGCGTGCTTCCTGTAAAAATATTCGTTGTCCTAAATTAAATTCATAAATTCTGGTTAGAATAGCAGAAACTCCAAGCGACAGTGCCAAGAGTTACAAAGAGACATCCAATCCACGCCAATAGTTAACTCCTCACACCACACTTAAAGCCAGGATTAATGCGACACTTCACAAACAGACAAATAATAATAATAAGAAGAAGGCAACGACGGTGCACTGTTAGCTCATCGGTAAACCTGAACACGTAACTATGACCGTCGATTGATTGATTGATTTTGATTAATATACGTCGCTTTTCTTCCCCATGTGGCTAATCGCGAAGGTGAGGATGAGTTCATGAAATAGTTGAAGAGACAGCTCCCAAGGAATACACATGCCCAGGCCGGGATTCGAACCCGGGACCCCTTACGTATTGTCATGACGGTGTTTCAAGAGTCGACGTTCCTATGAAAATCCATTCTATCGCCACCTACATCGACAAACACGACGTTCATTTTCTCCGAAGGTGTTGAACATTATTATCAAGAGAAACGCATCTTTGGGCCAAAAAAGGCATGCATTTTTAGACTCCAGTGCATGAACTACTATTGCTGCTTGTATTAAAATACGTATGAAACAGGAGAATAAGAAGGGTTTTCCATCTGTTATTGCCGTACTTAAAAAAATACACACTAGAATGTGCCGATTGAAGCATCTAATGCGAGTTCCTCATGCGGATGTAAATGCGCTTTACATGCATAATATTTTTCAATAATTTACATAATCAGTGATATTAACAAATAAACTGTTATATAGAGTATAAAGTTCAATTGCTGTGAAATTAGACTGTGAACAAGAATCGAAGGTTCCTTCTCCGTAGTGGAGTAGTTAGCAGAGCACATTACGACACCTTCGACCTATATATGGATGGCTCTTTGTGAGTGTCCCTTCATCATATCATCGTTGCGATTAGTTAAGAGTGGCAGAAAAGCGACGCTAAATAACAAAAACCAAAATAGAAGGCGTCCTCACCATCGGTTACATGCCATCTTATATACTACAACATTACATTGTTCTTTTTATATTTATCTAAACAGCAAGTAATGACACATTTCCTTCCGTGGGTCTTGAGATAAGAACGTAGAATTTGCCACCCTTAATGTATGCCTTACTAGGGGCAGACTTACTGTACCTCTGCCTCAATTTTGTCCCTGCTTGTAGACGCAATTTTTTCCAAATATCAAACGTAGCAGACTATTCTAAAACATATTTTCAGTTCGAACAGAGCAATTTTAAAAAAAAATCAAATAATTACAATTTCGTTTAGATCTCTTTGGTGTTGCACAAACATGATTCTTCTCCATAGAACAGTACGAAACTCTTGCTGTAAAAAATAAGAGAAAGTAGAGAAAAAAACATACCAAATCCAAATCCATGTTCATCACTGAGTGAAACGTTAATTCTAGCCAGAAAGCGCATCAAATGGCATATACTTTTTTTTTTTCTGGAATCAACAAGGGAACCAAGCGCACCACCACAGGCGGACAAATGCGGTTACTGCACGAGCAAATAACATTTGTTGGCAAATTGAACGAATTCATTTACCAGTGCTGGAACGGGAACATGTCTCCTCAGCGGGGAAACGTCAAATAAAGTTCGATGCAGAAGTGAAATTGAAACATTCCGAGAGGATTTTTAAAGAAGAATCGAACACAACTTCTTCGGAACTTCACATGTATGTGTGTATATATATATATATATATATATATATATATATATTCATTCTATTGGAGGCTCCAGCCACAGGGGTTCCGAAATATTCGTAAAACGCATGCAGAATGGAGATTCCGCCTGTCGTTTCGTATTCATTGCGAGGCTGCTACATTTTCCCTCTTTTTTTGCCCGCCATGAAACAGCAATGAATTTGATAATATCGGCCAGGGTAGCATATATTATATGACAGTAGAGTACTCCCACTACGTCCCCCTCCACCCACCCGTCCAAGTTCCGTTCGGTACCCCTTGAGGCGCTCTCTCGCACTGGCAATTTCAAGTTTGATGGAATCAAAGAAATATCTGCCTTTTTATTCAAGTCACGTCCATTTCTATTGGCTACTGCCATTTGCGATGTATAAGGAGAGAACATTACTGTTCTCTATTACTTTATCTTCTCTCTTTCTTTTTTTATCCTTCCTTGTTCTTCTTCTCATCTCCTATCAGGATGTTTTCGTGGATAAAGCGAAATGGATGCACCTTTCCTTTTTTCCTCTAGTGCCTTATCTCCTCTTCTTGCGCTTAATGTGCAACAATATCTCTGCTGCAACAGTGCAGGTACAACCGTCCTTTATATATATATATATATATATATATATATATATATATATATATAAAGGGATGTGGCTTCCTCTACCTTTCCCTTCCAATGTCTTCAAGACATAAAGCTGTGGGGTGTTGCATTAGCTCGCTCCGAATGGCGTCAAGTCTGTGGCTTCTGTGGTGTTTACCTCATAAACGAAACATCATGGGAAAGAACTTTTTTGTTTTATTTTGGAGCGTTGTCGCCGACGAAACGAGACCATTGTGAGCCATTCCATTTCTTTTGGGGAGTTGTGAACTGTCTTTTTTCTTCCCTTAATGACTGGAATTCAAGAAGTCTCCTGTTCATAAATCCGACTGACGTTGCCCTACCCGCTCTTCTTCAGACCCTCTTGAAGCGAGTGCTCGAATAGGCATTGAAAGACTCCACAAGTCTTGAGTTCAATCAAATTGTTTATATGTGAGTTATCGAGCAGTCTTAATACAGTTTCTGAACAGTTGCTAATTGTTTCCGAAGAGTTGATGTTTCCAAACAGTTTGCTTACGGCTTCGAACAGTTCGCTTCAGTTTCCTTTTCGTTTTCAAGCAGTATATGTATATAGTTATCAAACACTTTAAGAACATATTCCAAGCAGTTCGTGTAGGTTTTAAAAAATGCATACATTTAGTAGATAGATTTAAAAACATTGTGATAGTGATTTTATCAGTTTAACAAGAAGTATACAAAAAGCTTATCTAGAATTGTCAATGTTGGATAATGGAGTGTAAGGGGTGACTTTCTCAGCACTTCTATAATGAACCCCTGTAACTTCATTCTTGCAGGCCAACGTAGCTTTGACGCCTGGGTCCACAGGCAGTAAAATCCTCTGTGTGGTTGTGACTGTCCTTACATGCGCTGACTGCTTGTTGCAATCTCAGTTTTTAACTAGGAGATGGAGATTTTGTCCTAAGACTAAGACAAATCAGGTGTTGGTAAGGAATTGATGCCAGTGATGACCTGTCCTCAATTTTGTTTTAGTTCAGGGGCTTATACCTGTATTGTGTGACGGACACACATAGCCTATGTGCTGACGTGCCCATAATTTAAAAATAAGAGTCAAAATCAAACCTAACGGTATCCAGATATTTTACAAACAGCTAACAACTACAGCTAACTGTCCTGGTCGAGCCTTCAGTTTTCGTTGGAAATTCTACATAGCTAACAACTAGTTGATAATACTTTCCAAGCAGCTGCACACATTTGCAGATAGTTATAAGAGCAAACCGTTCCAAATAATTGAAACTTTCCAAACAGACCATACACAGATTCTTGTCACAAATCACCGGCCCGGTATAGCACTTTACACGCTCCAGAAATAAAAAAAATTGAGAGGTAAATAAAATATTTTGAAATAAGACATTTCAATATAGATTAGTTCATTTTGCGAAGAAATAAATGCATAATAAACATTGTAATTTATTACAAAAAATATTATCCGCCTTTGTGGTTATGGCACGTTTAGTGTTCGACTCCTAAGATTCTGTATTCGAATCTCGGCCAGTAGGTAAGGTCGTTTACTGAGTCGGTTGTTTCATCTTTATCATCAAGTCATCCTTCATCTTCATCATCCCGATAACGTAGATAGAAAAGTGACTATAAAAGGGAATACATCAATAAGAGCATGTGTACAATAGATGAATAACAATAAATCATAACAAGACAGCACGTCAGTACACTAATATATGCATTTGTATCCTCGAAAGGCACCCAAATATCAACCTCACTTTTACGCACCCTGGACTGCATTTTGCAAACTAACGAGGATCTGGTGTTTTGTACTCCTCTGTGGATCTCATGTTATGTCGTCCATATATGTTTGTCAGTGTCCCTTCACCCATATCATCTGATCATCATTAATCTCCATCGTCAAAAATAGCCAATATGGTTGAAAAGCGATGTCAAGTAAACGAAATCAACAGTAAAAATCAACAACAGCATTCTCATTCAATCGACTAATTTACTAAATATTTTCATTGGATGGTACCTTAAGATTTTTTTTTGTCATTTTTCTTTCATAGTCTCCCTTCACCCACCCGCTCGTGAATTATGCGAAAGTACATGTAGACGACGTAAATTGAATTAACTAACTATCCAACTTATTTTAACCCTTCGTGGGTCACGCACGGTCTCAGAGACCGGTTTTTTAAAATATGCCAGATTAAAGGTCTAGAACGCTAAATCATAAAGTTGTATGATTAGATCTTTTCTTTCATCAATTGAAATTCTCTAAAACTATAAAAAAATTAAAATTCTATAAAATTATAATAAGGTACTCTTCGTTAATCCGGTATGGAACGGCATATCCTATTTTCAGTAGGAACTAAGTACTCCTATAGACGCGCATGGACTCAGACAGCAAGGGGCTTCAACTAAAGAAAAAACCTAGAGGCTCGAATATCTTACTAACACTGAAAACAAAATAGTGGGGTAAAAGAGGAAGGTCAGAAACTCAGCTAGACAGAGAGAGGGTGTTGACAAAACAATTATTGATAAATAACGACGTTAATATCATACACCCGAAACGGGGGACCGTGCGTGAACAATGCAGGGTTAAACATGACTGCTCAAATTGGAATATAAGGGACCTTCACGATGTGTAGTGGTAACGTCATCGTCTTCCAATCAAGGGGTTCTGGGGTCGATACCTGGTGAAGACACATAGTGATTCGTATCCCACTTTAAACTGTAGGCACAATCCCGACTAGCCAATCTGTGCGTAAAGTGGACTTAACTCAAAATTGATTGATTGATTGATTTGTTGTTTGACGTCCACTTTATGCACAATAAGGCTAATCGGGACTGGAACTACAGTTTAAAGTGTGATCCAAACCACTATGAACCTTCACCGGGTATCGAACCCGAGCTAAACTCAAAATTGAATACAACTTTGCGTTCTCCGTGTGTACACAATTGCACAGATTCTGCACTAAACATTTGGAGCGAATCTCCGTACCCCAAATATAATAAGCCACCCCGTAAATCATAGGCAATAAATCGTCCATTATTGCATCCCGTTCACGGGTATTGCCTATACACGAAACTGTTTCCCGCAACTTTACGACATTCCCCAAATCCCAAGAGCTTCCTACAGTCCCCCCCAAGTGTGGAATTGTGACGTCATAATATTAGCAAAATGAAGAATGCCGACTATATCGTGATAAAGTGCTTTATACGAAGGCTAATGCAAAATAGGCAATAAAAATTGGAACCAAATGGGATACGGATGTGATATATATCGCAGTCGAAGCCTAGAGAGGTTTTTTTTCCGGAATTGGTTGAGGGCTGGGGTTGGTGCTAAACCAACAACCATAAGGCTGTTATCGACGACTGTAAATTGGAGTTTGCCTGTTATTTACGGGAGATTCGAGTGCAGTATTTCATCTCTTGTATCGTTACTGCAGAAGAAATGTTGGGTAGAAGAAAATGATCGTATATCTACATCTCTGATTTCCATAGCAATTGGACAATCTTGGACCCCATCCGTTATTGTCGACATCAATAAGGCTTTTGGTTTGATGAACCATGCAAGAACTGAACCCGGATGCGTCTTGTTCAATTAAGGTGCTATTTTGCGGCATCTGAACTGAAGATCCAATCTTTGTTGTCAGAGTCGTGAGTTGAAAATGACGTCATCAAGATGGACTGAAGCAGTAGAAAGCGCCATGAGGAAACATGCGATTTTTTTTAAACTTGGAAATGCGATTTAGGGGCTAGTTAACCTATTTTCTAATTTTAGCTCGTTTTTTTTTTGCCATTTCGAGCTTATCGTGACGATGAGGATGAACGCTGATTGGATGAAATTGATGTAAGACCAAGACGTGTCAAGGGTCGAACCATGGACCTTTTGGTGACCTCAGATCGTCAGTTGTTCTCCCAACGGAATCGGCCACCGAGGCGGCCCATTTTTGTCTTAACACGTGGATTTAAGGCAGAAATTGATAGTTAATTTCTCACATTGTAACCGGTTCGATCCCCGGCGGGGTAGTAACGGGATTTTTTCCACCTGTTCAAGTGGCTCCCGCGCCCACCCAACGTCCTATAAAGTGGATGCCTCGAGGATACTATAGGGGGTAAAGACGGCCAGGGGCGTAGTGCTGATCACATCGCAGCCACCTTTAACCTTGATCAAGAAAGTCTGGTCCCTAACTACACACCCCGTATACGGATTCATGGCTTGGTGCAAGGCACAGGGTAACACTTTACTTTTACTTTACTCTCATTGTAACCACTGGAAAATGAAATTTCAGGATTGAAACAAAATTGTCATCAAATTTGAAGATTTTCTAAAGTTATTTTTATAAAGGGTTGTAAGGGGTAGCCTCCTTTGAAAATACCCAAACAAATGCATGAAGTATACATCTAAGAATCTTATCAACGTCTTCCAGTCTGAGTAAAGTCAAGGTGACTATGTACGTACGTGCAACAGTCAATGCTTGACTTGAGTGTTGTCTTCGCCTTTCTAAAAATAGTTTCGGGATCCCTGGTTCGCTTTTTGCCATTAGAATAACGGGCCGCACCTTTAACAGGGTTGAGCTACGGAAAGACGCTAACCAAATTTTACCCTCCCTTCGTATGAAGCTCTTTTTGTACAAACAGCACAAAGTTTGGAGCAATTCAATTTTTGGCTCGCACATCACAATGCTTTTGAATTCCTAGCTGAATTTGAGCAGACTCTGAGAGAAACCTTGCGTCCGATTTTGATGAGATTATCTTCCAATCATTTTTGCGAACATTTTTTTTTCGCTAGAAAGGAATTTTCTCATCACCTTAAAGTTCGTTATGTAAATTATGGTAATTGGATGTCCAGTTCCACATGAGAATTGTTTTACTGGCGTCTTGGCTTTTCAGCTAATCTCATTCACTAAGACCCATTCCTATATGCACTGCACCATGAAATAAAGGGTGTGCTCACATATATTGGACCAGGTCACATTTTTTGTCTGATTCGGACATTAGATTATGAGACTCGATCTTCCTGGTATGAAGTGATGAATACAAGAATAAAATGTATAAAATTTTTAAAAGTTGCCAAAATCAATGAAACCAGAATAAATACAGTTCAAAATGGGAGGCAATCTATTTTTTTAAAAAAAAGATAGTGTGAAAGATCTGTTCCAATAAACTTCAATTACCAGTTAGGTATTAATAAGTTTCTTGACTAGCTGATACTAGTTTCCTACAATGCTTAGTTCTTTTTTCGTAACCATTTTTCATTTGATGGGCAAATTCTAGAAGCGTAAAGTGTGATATATACAGGGTGGAGCATATTGTACGTAACAGTGTCTGTTTATAACCCTGTCCGAATAAATGCGCGCATGCGCAGGAATGTGTCATGCATAGACAGTTAGAAGACTCGACTCGGCTACAAAGAGCTAGAACTCATTAAAGAATGGCTCTCCTATCGTAATCCTTATGCGTAAAATCAATCCCCAAAGACATGAGCGCCAACGGACAATTTCATGAGGAGGAGATGGTGGTAAAAAATCAAGCCATGTTTTGAAGTGACACACACAGATATTGAAAGCAGTGTGATGTCATGCAATGTTTAAGAGGAAACCTAAAATAAAAATGTTATAAGAGAGAAGGAAACAGAAATAAAAGCCAGAGACTATACAAGTGAGAGCACTGACTAGGAGAGAGCATGAGAAAGAAATGAAGCACAGGAAATGGGAAAGGGAAGAAGATAAATCAAAAGAAGGCTCACCAGAAGGAGAAATAAACGAGAGAGAGAATTAAGAAAAAGAGAATGAGAAAAGGAAAAGGAAATATTGAAACGAGAGGCAGAATGAAAGAGAAAGCGAGAGGGGACAAATAAGAAAAGGACAACAAGAAAGAGGAGAAGAAATAATCAAGCAAGAGATAGAAAGGCCAAAACGAGACAGGGAACGATAGAGGAAAGATGTAATGAAGAAAGGAAACAAATAAGAAGAACTACATATATTCTGAGAGCGAGGAATTAAGGCGAAAGCCTAGAAAAAGGTGCAAAGAAAGGGATAAAACAGTGGGAAAGTGGATATAAATAAAAATAAAGAATGAAGGAATAGGAAAACATTTGTTCTTATCCGGGGGGCGGTGAGCTCCTTGAACCTCCCTGTGGACGGCCTTTATATTGATGAAATTGGAAGTGTTAACGTCACATAGTCAGTAAAAAATAGGCAAATAATGACCTTTCACGTTGTATAGTCACATCAGATGCTAGCCAGCACGTATTCACAACGAAAAAACTGTTTTTTATTAATAAATATTTCAGCATCATAATAACAACATCTAAAACCGAAAAAAAATATCAAGTAAAGCGATTCTGTATCAATGGGGACTGCCTTTTTCCCGACTGCTGTTGAGTTCGGCAATAATTGTCATGGAAATGAACCAATTGAATGGTTTATCCGATTGCATTTATTTTTTAGTTTGCAGGACTGCTGTAGGGTCGTTCATTTGGTGCACCCTCCCCCCCTAGATATAGTGTTTTCGCGTCACAGAATGAGACTCGTGAAACGAATCTAAATTTCATCCAAGCGCGACGTTGATTGACAAATATAAATATTTTTTGTTGCAGAAGTAATTTCGTCTTCCATCATTTTTGAGCAAAGTGCACACAATGAAAATTGCAACAATATCTGACGATGGTAACCACTCCCTGTAAAATCAGTTTAATTTTGTTTTGTGTTTGTTGAAAGAGACTGAATGAAGGTTAATTATTGAATTTGGACATTGTTTGGTTATCATTGTATTCCTGGTATAGATGTTTGCATTTCAGCTTGATGGAATTTTTTTCTTTGTTTGCCACTGCGCACTTTGATCCCACAAAAAACTTCAGTGCACATGCACCGGAAAAGGGAAGGATAACACTTTTGCTTTAGAAACGTGCAGAACACTGCTTAAAGTATAGAGGAGGAACCCACTGTGCGAATTAAGCTTTTTGCTTTTTTTGGGTGGGGGATGGATGCCCACTCAGTGGCGTATTTGTAATTTCATTTCGGGCGGTAGCTTTCTTAGGGTATACAAACCTGTATATGTTACCAGTCAGTAAACTAAACTATTGCCTGGCGGTTTTAAGTTTCTAACCAATTTTATTAAATCTTATGATAACGTTTATGTGTTAAGTTACATTCTAAGGAAACAAAAACTCATACGCAAAAAGAGCTATCGAACTACGTAGTAACAGCGAAAACTTGACCAAATTTTTATAGCCAAGTTCAAACTTAACGTACCAAAACGTTTCTTGTAACATGTAAATACAGGGTGAGTCAAAAGTTCCAGGACACCCTAATAAGTAGAAAACGAAAGTAAAAATGAAAGATCTGAGGTCGCAAGCAAAGAATGAGGCTGGGTGCGAACTTTTTTAGGTAGATCAGGAATGTGGCCGCCATCTTGGATCCAAGTCAAAATTTTCAAATGGAAAGGACGTCTTTACGCAAATGTATTCCTTAGAAAATTTGAATGCATTTTGATATGCCGCATGACCCCCTTTCCATTTGAAATTTTTCACTTGGATCCAAGCTGGCGGCCACATTCCTGACCTACCTCAAAAAGTTCCCACCCAGCCTCATTCTTTGCTTGCGACCTCAGATCTTTCATTTTTACTTCCGTTTTCTACTAATTAGGGTGTCCTGGGACTTTTGACTCACGCTGTATAATAAAAATACATGTAAAATATCAGCACTACGCCATGAAAACTTAAGTGGAAAACAGCCTGCTGTTAAATCGATGAGGTTGGTCAGTTGCAATTTTACAGCATCAATTCCATTTTCTCTCAGGGGATAAAAACATCCCTGGCACGGATAAAAATAATTTTCTTTTGCCGGGGATATTTTTTTTGTGTGTGGGGGGGGGGGAATCCCCAACATCCACCCCGTTAATTGGCACACTGGAAGAACCAACTGTTTCCCTTTGTTAGTTTTCAACCTTAGCGTCGCTTTCTGCCACTCTAGGCTATTCGCAACGATCAGGATGAACGATTATACCCTGTCCCAGCTAACTGTAGAGAAAGGCCGCGCATAGCGTCAGAGAAGCGAAGGAAATCGAGTGGCCAGAGCGTAGCAGTACACGCTGCTGGGAAGGCTGGTAACTGGAGTCGCTTTCCCCCACTCCACGCAATTCCGTTCCTCTTACGTGTTCATTGGTGGATCCGTCTCGCGTTACTACTTGCGCAGAGACTTGTTTTCGTTTGCCTGCTCCACAGTTAGCTTGGACGGAGTATAGTTGACACACACTCGCAAAGGAAACATCATCATGGATAACTCAAGAGAGAGAGAAAAAGGTGACGTAAAATAACAGAAACACAAAGGAATATCATGGTCACACCCGGGACGTAAACACGGAACCTTCTAACTTGAAATCGTAAGTAGTATCACCATGTTCTTAAATGTCGTCAGCGTTACTAATGATTGATATGGCTAGAACTCCATGGCGGAATGGTTAGCACATCGCGTTACGACTCCATGGGGTCGCGGGTTGTTCTTTGTGAGTGTCCCTTCATCATTTTTATCATATCATCACTCATCCTCATCTTCGCTAGTAGCCAAAAGTGGCAGAAAAGCGACGCTAAATAACAAAATTCAAAATCAAAGCAAATACTAGATATGAAGTAAACTACAGCTCTTTCTTATCTTGTTTGAATTGATTAAGTTACTAAGAAGCAAATGCTGAAAGAAGTACCCTTTGTGACAGCCGTGTCCGTCTTTTTGTCCGTTCGTCCGTGACAAGCAGTTCAGCTTCTCTGTCATCTTCTTCATACCATCTCCACAACGACCACCATCAAAACCGCTTCTCAAGAAGTTAAATCTCTCCTTGCCTCACTGCCCATACACCGCTCTTTAGGTCCAGTTGGAATTCCCACAATTTTCCTCGTAACACTGCTGACTCCTTTGCTCATTCTCTCTCTCTCTCTCTCTATCTCTCTCTTGCTAGATAGGTGCTTCTCTGAAGGCGTGTTTCCTCAGATGATCAAGAAAACCAACATTGTACCATTTTACAAATCTGGAGATGAAAATAGAGCTATATCATACAGATCAATCTCATTCCTATCACCTCTCTCTATAATCTGTGAAAAATTATTACGTACAGATTATTCAGATTTCCACAATAGACCTATTGCCCAACACGGTTTTCTTCCAGGTAGCTCTTGATTGACTAATCTTTCAGTTCTCCTTTCACATGCCACTAGGGCTATTTCCAAAAAATCCCAGCTAGATGTAATATACTTGGATATATCAAAAGCCTTTGACAAGATATACCATGCTCTTCTTATTCACAAATTACGAGCCACATTTAACATACTCACGGACACAACGTGTCATCCTTTCAGACGCCTCTTCTGATTTTCTTCCTGTCTTGTTTAAGGTGCCACAAGGGAGCGTCTTGGATCCTCTGTTGTTCATCCTATACATGGACGATCACCCTCACTTCCTGTCAATGTACTCCTGTTTGCTGACGACTGTAAACTTTTCAAAGAAATCTCAACCACACAAGATGCAGCGATTCTCCAGAATAATCTTTCCAAACTAGTCACATGATGTAAGCAGTGGAATTTGAGTTGGTGTTTTTTTACAACTTAATCCACACTAATGTTCCTCCCTCACAGTCTCGTTAAAAAAGAACAAAATACTCGCACACTATGTTCTTGAAAGCAATTACATTACTACAGTTGCGACCCAAGAGATCTAGGTGTTATCATAGATGAAAAACTGAACTTTAAAGAACACATCGCAGCTACAACTAAAAGTGCAATGCGCCTCTTAGGCCTCGTCCATAGATTCACTGAAATTGATATTCCATCTTCCCTTAGCCTATTTTTCAAGTCATTCATTTCTCCGATTCTTGAATACTGCTCTCAGTCTGGACCATGGCTTGCAATACCAATCTTTCTAACGTGGATTCCGTCCTCAGTTTCTATACCGCCATTGATCGTCATGGAATTCCTTCTCTGCGGAATCTTCAGAAACATGACATTCTGACTACTTTGAACATCCTGACTACTGCAGTCCTGACGCTATCTGGCCGATTTGAAATTGTTCTATAAAATCATCAATGGGAAATTAAGATCAGAATTTATATTTAAAGAATTCAATTTCAGTGTGCCCTCTCGATAGACCCGAAACGCTCAACTGTTCCGCTAGGCTTTCCCTTATTCAGCGCTCTCTGTTCCACAGGCTGCCCCAGTTCTATAATAAACTACCCACAAATATCGCCTTTCATAATGAAAGGGTGTCCAAAGACTTTTGACTCACCCTATATAGATTACAGTTTACAGTGCAAAATGGTCTTACTAGAGCTGTATCTGAATCTTGGAATAAATAACTAAAGAAAAGGTGCACTGTTAAATGCTACAAATTACATTGTAACTTTTATAACTTTTACAGTTGTAAAACTTAATATTTTGCCGTTAAGATTTAACAGTCCATATTTAGGAAAAGAAATAATTAATCGCTACTGTAATATGCAATTCCCATTATTGACGTTGTGTAGTTGTATATACCGTCTTGTACTCTACGACGTGTTGCGATATAACTGCTTCTGCATGTTACCGAACCAGAATTTGTTCCCGTGCAATTCAAGTGACGTTACAATCTGCCTGCTTTACATCATTCACACATGTGTCACCATTGTGGTTACATATTATTCATGTGTGTTACTGTTTTGGTGCATTTGTTTTATGCATGTGTTTAGACCAGTGATGTCATCAACATAAAGGACAACAGGAACCGAGAAGAGAATAGAACAGAGAAATTTTCACGGAGGAATTTATGAACATTACTGACTACAGATGGCGATAGTAAGAACTTATGATGATATGCAATATTTTTCATTGTTTTACGGTACCGACAATATTCTACTTGTAAGGCGAAAACAGAAGTTTTAATATGCAGGGTACTCATTTTCTGGATACATTGTATATGTAATAAGGAATGATCTTATTTGCTTTTCGTTAAGTATGGCACGGAGAAACGTATTGGTATTCATAACTGCAATAGCATGATTCAGGGCCAGGATTTTGATGACCTAAAAATTATTGAAAAATTAACTTTAAAATGACAACAAAAATTCTGTAAAATGACCTAAAATCTTTATAAATGACCAAAAATTCGTACAAAACTCAATCTACTTATTGAAAATAGTATATATATTCCAAGACAAACAATTTAACAATTGCTTCTTCACCTTGCTGTGTTGTACGGACTGTAAATTAGAAACTCAACAATGTTGCATTTCGAGATTTTAAGACAGGCTTTGTTGCGCTGGTAGTTTAACACAGAGTAAGTACCGCAAGATAGCATTCAGACAAAACAGAAATTGTTGAACTTCTTATGTTTCAGCACGCAATGACACAATTTTTTTTTAAAAAAAAATGACATATAAATGACGCAAAATTTTAAAAAATGACCTAAAAATGACGCAAAATTTTAAAAAATTACCTAAAATGACGCAAAATTTTAAAAAAATGACTGAAAAATAAAAAATCGTAAAAAAATGACCAAAAAATTTCTTCAACCTGAGGAGGGTGTTCAGGATTTCTGTACTAGATTATCATTGTCTACGTTGCACCAGTAAGAAGATGAAATGTCAACAAAATCCGGGCTAACACAATAAATGCAGTATGTAAAATATAATATCAAATTTGCACTTGTTTTTGTTTCAATTAGTGCTTACTTAGCTTGTGTATAAAACAGCTCATGGTTTACAACTTAAGTGCTATGTGTTTCTATGTTCTTTGTTATATCTAAAATTATACGTATCATATAATATGGATAAACCAGGGCCACCGTTAGTAAAGCGAGACCCTGTGTGAACGATAAATGTCTGTGAGGCCTTTATATTTTGAAAAAGTGAAAATATAGACACCCTCCATACATTAAAACCAATTTACCCCCCCCCCCCCATTTGTACGGGATATCGAGACAAAAACATTTCGTAATAACTTTTTGCTACTTTCCTTGTTTCGCTGCTCCACGAAAATAGTCCACTCATGGTCACGCCGCCCACCTACAGTGTTGCAAATAAGGCAACAATTTCAGCCGCATACGTACAACGCGCGAAGTGTCGACTGAGCAATTTAGAAGTAGTGTGGCAACCCTGGAGAGTCAGGGCTTAGTGGTGTGGAGGAGGCTAGGGGAAGCTCCGACCTTGACTGGGCTATTTTCGTGGAGAGAGCAATAGTTCTCGTAAAACATGTTACTTTAACCTCTGTGAGTCGCCATACACTGCAGATTCATCGTTGTTACTGACATTTTTTCTTGTCGAATAATGAACTAAAGTTAGTTGTCAATGGAAATGGGATCATGCTAGCAGGAGCCGACAGGATAAAACTCCTGAGATTAACCCTTTCGCTATATTCATTCATTACAGCTTATCGTATTTAATACCTTTGCATGAAAGATTTGTTAAGGATTATCAGATATATTCATATTGTGATCAGTGGCGAAGCGTAGATTTCCTAGCAGGGTAGGCACAAAAGTGCGACAATTTCCATTAGTTGCTTAAATATGTGAAAAGAAAGGGAGGGGGCTATGTCATGGAGAGTGGTTCAATGTCTCTCCAGGCCGCTTCTTTACTTGCCAGTGGCGTGACGTTCTCGAGCCCTGTTGTCAATTCTTCATCACTTTTATTCTAAATTTATTTTGCAATTGAGGTGAAAAGGGCTAGAACCCCCCCCTCCCATAATTTTCGGGTCAGTCTGACGTTTGTGCCGTGAGCAGACGACAGAATTGCGCACTTTCAGCAACTGTCAGTTTGGTACGTTCTACTGCTGCCAACTTAGTTTTTTTTTTAGCAAGACTTCCTCGCACCGAGGAAAACACCATTGTTATCTGTTGTCTAACTAAAGGAATGATTGTAGTTAATTGCAGTCTTGGCTTTCTAGATAAATGAATTTCTAACACCTGCATGTGTAAGTAAACATAATTTAAATTTTGAATATTTTCGTCTTATTTGTTCTGCTCTATGCAAATCGTGACGATGAGAATGTATGGAGAATGAATTAAAGATGATCAGGAAACATTGACATGACCACAATTAGGTCACCTGGCTTCGTAACGTGTTAGGATGACCACCACGCGGCTTTCAAGAAATAACATAAGTAAAGGTGACCTCTCTCATTCAGTGTGTATACTTCGCATCCTAGTTTGTTCTACCCCTTGTGTTAGCAGACACCTTTACGTGATAATAGAACATAGGATCTTTGTTTGGGACCCGGCAACACGACATGTTACTATGTAACATATAAACAGGTTATAATAAATGTAGTTGCTTGAGAGAATAGAATCCCAATTTTTAGGCTCAATTCAGCTCTTTTCTGCCAATCCAATGTGACAACACTGGCCTGTTCCGCCAGACCTGAAACAGACATGGCCCGCGCAATAACCCCATAACACGAAACTCTTTGTCCTAAACCCAAAAAAAGTCTTCCCTTGTATTGTACTCTCATTGACCGACCTCTTCTCTTGTTATCCCTTCAGGGTAAACGAAACTGCCTACCTCTTCGCTTGTGTCGGCTGCATAAAAAAATGTCTGCTTGTAATATTTATTCAACGACAGTGTTAACGCATTAAATAACGTTTCAACAACTTTGAATTTTTTTAAATACTTTGCTGTCACTTGCCACTGCTACTTGCAAAGGAAAATATAGTTGAAAACATTTTAGAAATGATTGTTATAAGAAGGAAACATGAAAGACCAAAAGTGGGTCCTACCTTACCGATGATTAAATCTTCACTGAATTAAGAACTCGATTGTTCTTGCATTTCAGTCCGGCACTTCTTGCGTAAATCTGATCGCTGCACAACACACGAATCACAAACAAAGCTCTACCGCCACAAACATCGCGCTCCGAGCCACTCTCCCGTGTAGCGTCCTGAGCAGGAGGCAAGTTTTCACAGAGGGGGAAAGAAAGAGGGAATCCCCGTTCACGATAAAAATGAATTATTCTATTTCCAGTGAAAGTAAAACTACTTTGTAAATATAAGGCATATAGCATTTTAATTTACATTATTTGGTATGAAGACTTACTTTACACATATAAGTTTTTTAGACTTTCTGTTTAAGCTACGGTGTTGGGTGAATCGACAAGACCATCAGCACTCTGACCAGAAAACGAAGTCAGAACTACACTACTCCGTAATTTTCAATTTCACTTACACTTGTCGATGAAAGGAAGGAAAACCTAAGTTTCGTACAAAATATGGAGAATGTACAATGAAATAGAAATATCTCTGCACGAACACAGGCTAATGTTTACAAAAAATGCTGGTACACCACAAATTTCCAACCCTGGCGGAAATGCAGTGTTGCTGATATTCTGTTCCTCCTAGTGGGTAACACCGCGAGGCCGGCCTCAGGAGCACGTTATAAGCATACGTACAGTACTCGTAAGATTAGGCTTCCCGCATATACGACCGTATGACAGAATGTGAAGAGAAGAGGCCCCAGCAAATGTGCCTCACTCCGTGGAAAGTTCGTATACTGGACAGGGTTAGAATTTTTTTGTAATTATCATAAATGAAAATTCCAAACTTTTCCATTGCATTACATGTGTTTTGACAAAATAAGTAAATACACCTTTCAAAGAGTAATGGCGTGGGTAGGCCCGGCCTCCTGGCCTCATAGGACGCTTCGCCACTGATTGTGATGGCGATTCTTTCCTGACTGCGTACTAAAGATTTTGTTGTTTACCGACAGAAAAAAAATGATTGTGACAACCATGAATTTGATGAATGGCTGCTATCATACTGTATAAAAAATACTGTTTTCTGAGTGTTCATAGCGTCGTAATGAGACCTCAGTGAGCAAAACGTTATCAACAAAAGTCGTTCACCTTGTTGTCCTCCACACCCTGTGAAAGTTTGTCTGTGGTTCACAGAGACACCCTTTGTATGTGTATGTGTACACATGTATCCATAAATATATGTTTATGCCACTTAAATATTTACATACTTGTATTATGTAAGCACTAAGATATTATATGGTGCGGATGGTAGAGGTAATTCCTTTACGGAACACGCAAATATAGCGAAGAGAAAACCACCATAAAATTTAATTCTTGCTTTTTGTGTAGCCAAGTCTTCAGTCACGTCATCGAAATCAAATTTTTGACACCACATCACTTTCTATCGATAATGTGGCAATTAAGGCGAGTCATTTCCAAAAAAGCATTAAGTTCTCAATTAGACAAAGGCAAAGTTTACCGTGCCATGAAGGTACATAGTGGAATGTGTAGGTAAGATCACACACATTCTCGACGTTGGTCATTTTTGGAGGTGATGAGATCAGTTCCACGCTCCGTCCGCCTTTGCCACCAGGTGGCCATTTATTTGAGGCTAAGTGAACCCCAGAGCCTATTTATGCACGGGCAAGGCGGAGAATATTCCGACCTTAGATCACTTACCCCGGACATCGTCTGACTGCACAGCGTCGAAACTACAGGGTGATGCACGAAATGATCCCCCATTTTGTTCTTGGATAGAAACTGTTATATAAAGAAGTTTTTTTCAATGAATCATGTATCACAAAAAGGCTACACTTTGGGAGAATGTACTACTGCAATATATGCTCTATATGACCACCGTTGCTATTGGTAACTTCAGTCAAGCGAACACCAATGTTACCAATTACCCGAAGGCACACTAGTTCCTTAATTTCACTGCAAGCTTGAACCACAAGTCTTCTCAGTTCCATTAACTCTTTCGGCTTTTTTCGGAAAATCTTTTCCACACCATCCAAATGAAATGTGTGCCTCGTCAGAAAACCAAACGTTGTTCAGTGTTGGCGTTGTTATCCTCAGCCCAATGAACGATGGCCATTCTCTGCTGGTTATGTTCATTTGTGAGTTTTTGCACCACGGTGATCTTGTGCGGATACATATGGATCATTTTTAAGAATCCGTTGAGCAGAGCGTCTTGATATCTTTAGTTGTATCGCTGCTCTTCTAGCCGATTTGCTGGGACTCCTCTGCATAGCGACTCGAACAGCTTCAATATTCTCAGGCGAACGCACAGGTTTGGAATGATCACGCTTCTATTTCAATACTGTTCCTTCCATTCGAAACTTTTCATGCAGTTTGTGGATCGTTATTCTAGAGGGGGGCCCACCGAGTATGGAAATGTGCACGAAAACGCCTCTGAGTCACAACAATGATTTGTTTCAGCAAAAAATAGCACTGTTGCTGATTGAGGATGAAATGGTGACGGGACAAGCTCAGCGATATATTCGTGCCTTAACCAGGATTCGAATCTGGAACCTTTTTGGCATCTGTGGATTTTCTGCGGCAACATGCTGTGCGAAGAATACGGCTGGCGGTAGGTCAGTGTTGCTCTTAATGGGTAGATCAGAAGCGGGAATCCAAATGCCGCAGACACTCAACCGTTTCGCAAGGGCTACATACGAATCGTCCGGTGAGGAAATCGTATCGCATCGATTGACCACGTTCCATATCTGCTCGAGAAGATTCGAAGAGGGAAGGGGGGGGGGGGGTCATGCCGTGCCAAGTACACTGCAATGCAGGAAATCCAAAATTTGCTTATCCCACAGGATCTCAGTTTATGCTCACCCCCAGTGGCAAACAGCCAGGTTGGCGGGTGAGGAGGGGTGAGGAGGACGTATCATAGAGAGATTTGCGTCCGTCTCACTTTGCGGGATAGCGCGATACGACTTCACGGGCCGCGGCGAGATGTAAAGTCTCCCTACTCCTTTCTCTCTCTGTGCTCCGTAAGACAATGGGGACTGCAAGGAAAGAGATCGAGTTTATTCTGGCTTCTACGGTCTCTGCGGTCTGCGGCCGGCTGCCTCCGCCATGGTCCGCGGGATCTTTCCATCTCCCGGAAGAGCTGTGCGTAATTTTCTACGAGGGTGGTTGTGGCTAAGCGTCGCCGAGATTAAACTTTGGGGGAAAACTTTTCAGGGGTTGACGAGACGAGAATACTGACATTCGGTACTGTTTCGGCCCTGGAAGTGGTAGGGAAACTTCAAGCTGGTTTCAGGCATCTCCCCCTGTGAAGTTTCTAGGTCAGTGAAGACGCCAGAGGGGCTTGGGGGGCGAATCTCCCATCGTGTCAGTGCAAGAATGACAAGAATAACTTGAAATTAATATTATCTGCGTAGTTTATCCTTCCTTGAGATGAAATATTATTCTTTTTAGGATATCCTATTCAAATCAACCTCACCAAAATTATGACCTAATTCGTAATATATTCTAATGCAATAATCCTTCTGGCCGTGCGAACAAAAGCATCAGGCACTGGTTCGAGTCTCCTGGGAGGGAGTCTTAACATCTTTCTTCTCCGATTTCAGTCAGTGTATGGGACCGGTGGCCACCCACCATCGTGATGTAATTGGAGAGTTACGAAAGAGTAGCGTAACCCGGTCATGGAAACCTACAACGACGACTGGAGGTTTGTCCTGCTGACCACACGTCACCCTGTACCTGTTGGATGATCACCCTGTTGAGACATGTGAGACAGAGGCCGATAGTCGGTAGGTAGGCCTTGACCCTCAAGGGCTGCTGCACCACGGGTTGTTATTATTAATAATCCTTCAGAGATTTTATTTTGATTGATTGAATAGACAATTTTAGGTCTCTTTTCTGCCAGTTTTGGCTTATCGCGACGATGCAGATGAGTGATTTCAGATTAAATTAATGAATTGATCCCTCACAAAGAACACCCATGCCCATTCTGGAATTTGATCTCCGGAACTACTCACCGAACACAACTCTACCTATCTCTGACCCCTTTTTTGTTATCTGACTCTATATATAGAAGGTAGTGATGGGCACCATCGACTAATTTCCACCATCGACTAATTAGTCGTTAGTCGAAACAAAATATCGACTAATTAGTCGAAAAAATTAGTCGACTACTTTTTCGACTAATATTAGTCGAATTAGTCGTTCGACTAATATTAGTCGAATTAGTCGTTCGACTAATATTAGTCGAATTAGTCGTTTGACTAATATTAGTCGAATTAGTCGTTTGACTAATATTAGTCGAATTAGTCGTTCGACTAATATTAGTCGAATTAGTCTTTCGACTAATATTAGTCGAATTAGTCTTTCGACTAATATTAGTCGAATCAGTCGTTAACGACAAATATTAGTCAAAGTGGAACTATATATTTTTCTTATTATTTTCAAATTCCTCCACTCTTGTGCTGAGCTGAGCCAGGCTAAATTGGACTGTTTATAAACGAATGTTTATACACACACACACACACACACACAGATATATATATATATATATATATATATATATATATATATATATATGTGTGTGTGTGTGTGTGTGTGTGTGTATGTGTGTGTGTGTGTGTGTGTGTGTGTGTGTGTGTGTGTAGGCGCACAGAGAATAGACCCGGGATCTCTTCATTACAAGGTCACGCATGAGAACATTGAGAACAGTCTCTGTGGCCCGAAACGTTGAGTTGTGTACTCACGATGTCAGTCACCATCAAGGTTCCGGCTTCAAATAAAGACGTAAAGAAGACATAGGCAGGCCCATAGACGGGAATTATCATGTGACTTGGGTGGAACAAAGAAAAGATGCGAAATGTTGTTTGTTGGAGTGTCAGATGTGACCGATAACTTTACTATAGTAGTATTACAGTTAGACATACAATTATAGAGATGCTACATTAAAATCTAAAGTAACGGAACAAATCAATCTCACTGATAGATACCTCGCATACGTCGTACAGCTTCATGTTTGATGTTTACATATATTCTTAGAAGTATTCTAATAGTATTCTAATAGTACTGTATTCCTTAACAGTGTTTTCAAATTTCCTTTAATCAACAGTGGAGGCGAGTTCTTGCTCCCATACTATCCAACACATATTGGTCGAAATTTTTAAAGGGGTGTGACCATTATGTGAAGCTTTTAAAAATATAGTTCTGATCAGTTAAAAATTATTTATTACGATGTAAACTGCCTTTGGTGCAATATTAGGATGAATGAAATACTAGCGAATAAGTTGAAATTGAATAGTCTAAAACGACAAACATAATTTATTTGTGACAGTAAGCCTTTTTTCGGTATGAAACAAAAAAGTAAGACATTAGTTGTTATTGATTTGTGCATTATAGTCGAAATATTACACCTGAGAAAATTTACCAGAGTATGCGAAACTGTGTCGAAAGATCATGCGCCGCTATAATTGGTTTCGTTCTCTAACGCACCAATGCGACGATTACGAGATGAGAGATTATAAACCATTTTTTTGACTGAAAAAGCAGGGTGCGACGGTTAGTTAGAAGAAACTCGGGACAGGGATTAAAAAGATTTGACTGTCCCAAAAAATGTGGATGTCTGGTAGACTTGCATCAATTGTTATAAAACTACCTGGGTACAATTACCAAATATGGCAGACTGGAGCCTGCCTCTCTCCGCGAACAACCCATTCATTTATGCAAGGACGAAATAAAATTAATTCGTCAATTAGTTTGATAGGTTTTATATAGCATCACATTAAAACATTTCATAATTCGAAGGGGTAAATGCCCTCATCGCCCCTTGATTACGCGGATCTACATGGCTTTCTTTGTGAGTTTCGATTCACTAATTTCTTAATCGTCACTCATCATCGTCGTCGTGTTTACTCAAAAGTGGTAGAAAAGCGACTCTAAATAAAAATTCGAATACTATAAGAGGCTTCAATACACCCTTCTCAAGTAATGAGTTGCTGTTTTAAGTCCACTTTATGCACACTAAGGCTAATCGGGACTGAACCTACAGTTTAAAGTGGCATCTGAACCACTTGTGCCTCCACCGGGTATCGAACCCGGGACCTCTTGATTACAAGGCAATGACGCTACCACTGCGCCATGTGGGAGGTCCTCTCTCAAGTAATGATTACTTTCCGGTTCGAAAATAAGGTTTACAACTTAGAAGCAATATCATAATGTAAAATGCCTATTTTGTGTAGTGAAACAGCAATAATGAAACAACTTGAAAGAACGTTACTCATACCTGATGATTATTTGTTACAAGTTTCTGCAGTAAATAATCCTATGTCTTTCGTTATAATTTTCCAAATTTTTAGTCGCTTTTCTGTCTCTTTATGCTAATCAGGACAAAGAGAGAATAAATGGTGATTAAAGAAAATTAATGAGTAGAAACTTACAAAGGAACACTCCCATGAAAGGATTCGAACCCGGAGTCGTGATTGGCGGATAATGTGAATGGCCACTCAGCGCAAAGTGAAGATCAACATACAAGGTTGTATTATAGCGAGTGCAGCAAGTTTGAGATTGTACTTTACAGCGTAAAGTTTAGTATTTGCTCCAAGAACATAATTAGTGTTCATTTTTATTAAAACTAATTTTCCCTTGCCTTGGGTGAGAACTGGTTGATTTTAAACTATATTCTTAAGTTTGACATTAGTTTTAAGTTTAAGAATATTTTCATTACGGTACAATGCTTTTAAGATAAGATCTCTAGTTCACATGAAGGCCATACATTGAGATTTAAATATTGCGATATCTTTCTTGCACCACTAATGATACCTAGGGATGGTTAGGTCTTTGAATTCCAAGAAATTCTCCAAGTCCTGAATGCGTATCTCTTGAGAAAAGACACCATTGTAAACAACAAATAGCCACATGAATGACTACAGCAGGGGCACCTTTCGCTTTCAATTTGGCATGCTGTGAGGCGGTACCGGAATTTTCCAGTCACTCACCTTTCCAAGAAATTAAATACACCTAGGCCATTCTCCCTCGCATCACTTCTTAGCGATAAGCCCTCTCTACTTCAGTGGTCTACGCTTCGTCTGGAAACGGAATCAGAATCAGTTGTGTTCGATTTCCACTGATATTAGTCGGAAATAAAGTCGATTTCGACTGAAATTAATCGTGTGACTATTTCGACTAATATTAAATGTGAGAAAATTTACTAATGTTGCGAAGTACTTACTTAAAAAAATAATTCTCTGCGTCCAAAGATCATGTGTCGCTCTAACTGGTTTCGTGATCTGATGCGTCAATGCGTTAATGCGACGATTGCGAGATGAAATATTATGCTTTCATAGTGTTAAGCCTTGTCAATCAAGATAGAATCCTCCCCCTCCCCTCAAGTTTTGGCACCCAATCCCATCTATGTTTGAGGGCCTCCCCGATGGCGCAGTGGTAGCGTCTTTGCCTTGTAATCAAGGTTCAATACCCGGTTGAGGCACAAGTGGTTCCGATTTAGGGTTACCAGACGTCCGGTTTTTCCCGGACATATCCTACATTTTAGCCTTATGTCCGGCGTCCGGGAGGAATTTGAAAAATATCATAAATGTCCTACATTTTGAGCATCACATAATATTAATTAGGAACATATATAATAAGAAAAAATCATGCAATTAGTGCGCTTCCAAACTCAATAGTGAAATTTATTTTGATTCAGTAATTTATCAGTTGTTGTATGTTCATCTTGGTATAGCTTGAAAAAGTTCTGGGAAACCAGAACGAAACGTCGCACATAAAATAAAATAAAAACCTCTAAAAATAACTGTGTTAGATTATTTTGCATGTACTTGTTCAAAAAGTGGTCATGTGAACCTTTAAGAATAATGTAGATATTCAGTCATTGCCCAAAAAGAAAATAAATGTTTGTCCCGCTAGAAAACAAACTGGAAAAGGGAAGCAATTAATGAACAAAGTTTTGGGACCACTTACTGCTGATATCACTGTTCAATGCCTGAGTGGAATTCTTTGCCTTAGGGTTTATACTGATTCAATATTTTGATTGTAAAGCAGGGATACAGAGAACAAAGTTATTCAGGGTGTTTGCAAGTCATGAAAGTCAATAAAAAGCAAAGAAATCAAGAAGTTGCTCAAGAAGTCAATAAAAAGGCAATAAATTATTCTTGTGGTCAAGAAGTTTAGCTATCACAATGACTGATTGTTTGATTAGGTATTGTACTTCACTTTTCTGCTCCTTTGCCTAATCTCGAAGATGATGATGAATGGTGGTAAGATAAGATGGATGAAGGGACACTCACAAACATATAGGGACAACCGAAACAAAGCCCCACATATAATATTATACTGGCTGTGAGTCCAGACACCAGAGCCTTGCTAGTCTGTTAAATGCAGTCCAGGATACAGTAATAGATAAAGCAGGTTTAATTCTCTTCTTAAATACAGCTTCAGTTTTCATCTTAACTGTCCCTTTGGTATGAATGTTTCATTAAATAAATATTTATTTTCTTAATTGCAAATATCAAACTTTACCTAAGTCGGGGTCGATTAAATAAACGTTAAGAAAAAACATAAATATGCTGACCAAGGCAGTAATTTATTTTATTAAAAACATAAATTAAACGTAATGTTTCAACCTTCTAGCAAGGTCTTCATCAGACTCTGTATCAAGTACAAGTATTTTGTACTTTTGTATTACTGCCTTGGTCAGCATATTTATATTTTTTCATAATCATGGAAACAAGGCTTCATGGTGTTATAAACGTTAAGAAACGAAAAAAAGGGTCAAGAAAAGTCCAGAAAAAATCAAGAATTCTGGATTTGTTATTTTGGTAGAAACCCTGTAATTGAATTACAAACTATTCAAGATGAAACTCTAGAACCACTTCAAATTATGGTAATTGCTGAATATTTGCTTGCCATTACAGGTCATAATGCAAATGTTGAGAGAGTACTTTTGTTACTATCAATACAACAGACTCATGAGAGAAATGATTTTTTCATATGGTCTGTAAAATGTTTGGTACTGGTCCCTGTAATTTCAAACAGTTTGACTGATAAATATATTTTGACTAAACCTGAAATTTTGAGAAAAATTGACTTCTCTGAGAAGTATTACTTAAATCATGTAGTAAGAGGTGCATTGTTTTGAAATTTTGCATGTAAAAATTCATTGAGAATTCATTGTTTTAAACTGAAAAACGTTATTTTTAAATTACTTCCTAACATGTTCTATAGAAATACGTCTTATTTATTGAGAATGTTTTGTGTCCTACATTTTGACTTTATGTCCTACATTTTGGGAGAGCATGTCCTACATTTCCCTATAGCGATCTGGTAACCCTATTCCGATTCCACTGTAAACTGTAGGTCCAGTCCCGATTAGCCTTTCTGTGCATAAAGTGGACTTAAAACATCAATCAATCAATCAATCAAAACCATCTATGTTTGACTATCAATTAACCAATCTTGATAATTAGATGTATAGAAAATGATATATTTTTAAATTAAGTATGTGATAGCAATGATACTTATAATGAAGAGCATGTCTGAACTCCACGAACTCTCCCTCAGAGTGCCCAGACATAAAACACGGAGCAAGGAAACTTTCCACACTGCAACGCCCAGACTCTCGCTCATACAACGTTCAATATTCCAAAGGCTACCGAAACAATTCAACAACATCTCAAACCAAGTAGATATATTCACTGCATATTCGTCTTTTATCACCAACTTGAAAACATTGTACATAAGTAATGCATTGTGTAAATAATCTGTTTACCTTGGTACTGTCTTGTCTTGTTTATTATTTATATTTTGTTTATTTTCTTTTCTTTATTATAATTTTTTAATTTTTTGGTCTTGTTTAGTGTTTAATGTGTTTGTTTTAACACCAGTGTACTTTTTACTGTTGTTTCTTTCCGGTTTAAAATGGCTTCTGCTGTACTGGAAATTTCAATAAATAATTAAATGAAAAAAAAGACATTTTTTCATCGTGAATGCAGTTCGAAGAAAGTCGGGACGGGGATTTAAAACAAGGACACTCTGGGCTGAATCCGGGCGTCTGATAGATATGCATCAATTAAACCTTTAAAGGTTATAATACTAAAATTATAAAATAACCAAATATTGTAGACTGCAGAGTCCTGGAGCCTATCTCGCTTCGCGAACAACCCATTCATTTATGTAAGAATAAAATCGAATTTCTTGCAAAATCTGAAAAATCGTCAATGTTATTTTCGTAGGTTTTACAGCTTCATATTAAAACATTTCATAGTTGGAGGGGGTAAATGACCCCATTGCCCCACCCCTTGAGTATTAGGCTGGACATGGATGTTCTTTTTGATCAATTCGTCCTCATCGTCGTGGTTACCCAAAGTGACATACATCCTCTATCTTTCTTTATTATTATCCTCATTTTACATCGCTTTTATGCCTCTTTAGGCTAATCGGGATGATGAGAATGAATTGTGATTACAGGAAATGGATGAGTGGAAACTTACAAGAAACACCCATGTCCACCACAGGATTCGAACCCGGAGCCGTAAAAGGCGTGAATGTGAATGAACCACCCTGCGCGCTCTGCCACCGATGTTGCTGACAAATTTGTACCCCATAAGGGGCAGAAAGGTAAATTAACATCTAGCGACTGCAGCAAGTTTGAGATCGTTCTGGACAGCGTATATTTTAGTATTTGCCCCACGAACATAATTAATGTTTATTTTTAATTAAATTAATTTTACCTTACCTTGCATCAGAGCTGGTGGATTGTAAACTCTCTTCTTATATTCGACCGGTTTTTTAAGTTTAAGAATATTTCCATTCCAGTAAAATGCATTTATCATAAACCCTCTAATCCATCTGAAGGTCAGAAATGGATAGTTTTGCTTTAAAAATGTTGCGGTGTCTTTCTTGCACCAACAATGTGCACTGGCCTGTGAATACCAAGAAACTCTCGAAACTATGAATGTGTATCCCTTCAGAGAAAACAAAAATAGCGACATGAATGACGGTAGGCATCGCCCCCTGGAGGTAGGGGGGGGATAGAGCTACAGCAGGGTCAGCTTTCCCTTTGCATACCAGCTCTGTCGCGGCATCAAGGGATAAAAGATTCCAGTCACTGACCTTTCCAAGAAATACCTACCTGCTTTGCTTCCCTTCTTGACAATAAGCCCTCTGCTCAAGTAGTCGATTGTTCGTCTGGAAATGAGACATGTTCGGTCATTTCGACTAATATTAGTCGGAATGTTCCCGACTGAAATCAGTCGAAATGTTTCCGACTAATATTACTCGAAATGTTTCCGACTAATATTAGTCGGAATGTTTCCGACTAATATTAGTCGAACGACTAATCCGACTAATATTATTCGAACGACTAATTCGACTAATATTAGTCGAACGACTAATTCGACTAATATTAGTCGAACGACTAATTCGACTAATATTAGTCGAATGACTAATTCGACTAATATTAGTCGAACGACTAATTCGACTAATATTAGTCGAACGACTAATTCGACTAATATTAGTCGAACGACTAATTCGACTAATATTAGTCGACTAATTTTTTCAGTCGACTAATTTTCATTAGTCGATAATTTTTTCGATGGTTTTAATAATCGACTAATCGACTAATATTAGTCGACTAATGCCCATCACTAATAGAAGGGTGACAAATCCTCCTCCTTACGTGATTTGGAGCAGCTGAAAGCACCGTCTACATCCGAACCTAGAGAAACAGGAGACACATCACTACATCGTGAGAATCATCTACACAAGGAAGAACCATAACACTTGTGAGATGAATTGCAAGTAAACACTGCCGCGTTACCATACAAGTGATACAGCTAATTTGGCTAAGTGAATAACATTGTCGTCTTGCAATCAAGACATTCCTGGTGGTTTCATTCCCGGCGTAGGCACAATTCAAAGTCGTTGAGATTCCACTTGTCACTGTATAGTGTCTAGATTAGTCATTCCTCATATGGCTAAACCCCCAAGATATACATACACCGGCCTGACATCACGATAAATGCGTATTGTGTACACTATTCTTTCCTTTTTTTTCGACACGATTTTAAATTGTGTGTGTGTGTGTGTGTGTGTGTGTGTGTGTGTGAATTGGTATGTGTGCTTCTATTTTTTAGTTATTTTTTTTCATGTATTTCATTTATTCTGAACCATTTTGTTTAATACGTTTCACATGTAATCCTACCTTGTAATACCTAGTCCTTGCAATATATCTGGTCTTCTCCAGATGGTAAAACTCATAATCAGATAGATCATATTCTCATTGATAACAGAAGACATACTAGTATAATTGATGTTCGTACACATAGAGGTGCTGACTGTGCCAGTGACCATTATTTAGTAATTGCTAAATTAAGAGAAAGACTCTCAGTGATAAATCATAAGCAACAAAATCTAAAAGTTCTAAAATTTAATACAGGAAAATTTGCTGATGAAAGAATTAAGAAAGATTACCAAATTAAACTGTCAAATAGATTTGATGTTTTGCAGGATTTAAATGATGATGAAAATATAAATGAAACAGGCGTAAATAAGAATTGGGAGCACATACGTAATGCAATAGAATCAGCAGCTAAAGAAAGTATAGGATACCATAAACCGAGAAAAAGTAAGCCATGGTTTGATAATGAATGTCATAATCTAATAGAAATAAGAAATCAGGCTAGATTTAGGTGGTTAAATAACTCTGATGATACAAATCTAAGCAATTATAATAGAATAAAGGGAGAAGTTAACCGCACGTTTAGGAGTAAAAAAAGAGATTACTTGAAAAGCAAAATTAACGAAATTGAAACAAACAGCAAAAACAAAAATATCAGAGATTTATATAAAGATGTAAATGAATTTAGACTAAAATTAAATGGTATGACTCAGTTGTTAGCATATGCAAATTATGTAGACTTATTAGGAGATGATATAAATACAATTAAGAATAATGCTAAAATATTTTTCAAAACTGCTAAAGAGATAGGTTTGGAAGTTAACAAAGAGAAAACTAAATATATGCTTACAGACCGAAACCAAGTGTTAGGTAATAATCATAATGTAATTATTGATAACAACTCGTTTGAACCAGTTTCCAAATTCAAATACTTAGGAGTAATATTAACAAGTGAAAATTATATTGAAGAGGAAATAAAAAGTAGGCTTAATTCAGGGAATGCATGTTACTTTTCTCTTCATAAACTTTTGTCTTCTCGTTTAATATCTAAGAAACTAAAAGTTAAAATATACAAAACAGTAATTTTGCCTCTAGTATTATATGGATGTGAAACTTGGTCCCTTACATTGAAAGAGGAACATAAATTGAGAGTATTTGAAAATAAGATCCTTAGGAAAATATTTGGACCTAAATGGGATGAGGAGACAGGTGAGTGGAGAAGGTTACGTAATTTAGAACTACATAATTTGTATTCATGTCCAGATATTATTAGAATAATTAAATCAAGAAGACTTAGGTGGGCAGGCCATGTGGCACGAATGGGAGAGGAAAGAGGAGTTTACAGGATTCTTGTTGGGAAACCTGATGGTAAGAGACCTGTAGGAAGGCCAAGACGAAGATGGAGGGACAACGTTGAGATGGATTTAAAGGAAATCGGTAGGGATGGAAAAGAGTATATAGATCTTGCTCAATATAGGAACAGATGGAAGGCCTGTGTTGCTGCAGCCATGAGCCTTCGGGTTTAAGAAGAGTTAGTTAGTCCTGAGTTAAGTGGCCGCGGTGGCTCTGTCGGTAACGCGTCTGACTACCATGCTGAAGGTCCCGGGTTCGATCCCCGGCCGGTTCAAATCCGGGAACTTTTCTAACGTTGGAAGCGGCCCCGGCGCCCACCCAGCGAATAACATGGGTACCTAGGGGAAACCCTGGGGGGTAAAGGCGGTCAGGGGCGTGGTGCTGATCACATCACCCCCACTCACGACCGGATCAAGAAAGTGTGGGGCGTTACCCCCACACCCCCTATACGCCTTCATGGCGTGGTGCTAAGCACAGGGGAACACTTTACCTTTTACCTTTGTTAGTCCTGAGTTAGGTGAAAGAGCAGCCCTAGGCTGAACCTCGCTCAGTCGAAAATAAAAGGACTATTCTATTCTATTCTATTCTATTAGGTCATCTGAGCATAAATTGTAATTAAAACAAAAGTTACCGTGTCATAGCAATGTTCTTACCCGGAGTAATTCATGGATGAGTGCAACTAGAGTACTTTACTATTGCATCCCTATTCCTATCTACAAGGAGCCTCCCGATGGCGCAGTGGCAACGTCGTCGCCTTGTAATCAAAGGTGTCCTGGATTGGATCCCGGATTCGGATCCCACATTAAATTGTAGGTCCAGTCTCGGTTAGCCAATCTGTGCATAAAGTGGAATTAAGCTCTAATACTTTCTACAAGACAACAAGGCGCTCACTTTAGACACGACCTCAGATCAACAATGGACGCTTCACAATATTGCACCTTAGTCCCCCACTCATCTACAACCGTGCTGTGAGCCTCCCAACGACAGCCGCAGAAGCATCACACCGTTGTAAGTTCAATTCATTGATATCTTTTAGAGGCAAAGGTGTCTCAAGTCTAGGGTGGCCAGACACATACATGTAAAAAAGAGGACAGAGCATGGTGAAAAAGGAGGACAAAGTCATAAAAAAGAGGACACTGCAAAAAATGGCAACTCATTTGCCATTACTCATAATTAGAGACGTGAAGTTTTCGTTTTATTTTCAACTGAATTTCGATGTTATTTTTTACTGCAATTCGGTATTATTTTTCGCGGTTTAGGGCAAAATTCGGTGTTATTAATTTAAAATCGGTTATTTTTACATGCATATTTACTGTTCCTTCTATGGTTAATATTTTCAGATTGCTTTAGTTCTGGAACATTGAGGCAAATTTTAGTTTTAATGAGAAAAGGAATAAATTTAAGGAATTATCAAATTTCTTGCATTTGGAAAACTATTTCGTCTCATCAGACAGAAAATATGAAATGTTTATTGAATGATATCACCCAAATCTTTGAAAATAGCCATACATATAACTTTCTCCAACAATGCCAGGAAAATTCCTCTGCGACCTCAAATTAGGCGTTTTGCGTACGCACACTCTCATACACAACCCCCCCCTCCCCCCGAAATACAAAAGGTGCTTCTCCCTGAATATTTTCCCGTTTCTAATTAATTTCCCTTCTGGAAAGATCCCCCTTACCCCGCCCCGAGCTAATTCTATTTCAGGAAGAGGTTAAATAGCCTACTGTCAGTCATATCTGTGCCAAACTGCAATAATGAAGCGTGAAAATTTCGATTTAATCGAACTTTCACCAGCTAGACTAGAAACGACAGATCAAATAGCACTTCAGGTAGTACTTTTTGAACAAAATAAGTGTTGTCCCTAGTTTGTATTGCATATTTCGCGACGTTTTTCGTGTTAAAGTGCAAAATTCGGTGTTATTCTGAAAAATGGCATAATTCGAGTTATTTCGCGATTCCGAAACACCGAAAACTTGAATCCTTAATTTACCCAAATCCATTTTAGACACTTATTGTGCTTTCTTCAAGTATTCGGTGTTATCGTTAAAACGAAAACTTCACGTCCCTACTCATAATTTAATCAATATAAATGTGATGATTTTTTAAATAATTTCCTATTACCTTTAAGCAACTAAAGCAACCTCCTAATCGTATTATTTAGCACAGGACAATCATAATTAAGAATATCTATAGTTTGAAGCACAGAATTTTACTCTTTTTACAATTCTTGGATATTAGAATGCAATATTACCATAAGTGAATGGAAATATGACAAGTAAGCTTCGCTTTAACTTATTTCCAAAAACAGAACTTAAATTTTAGGTAGTTTAGATTGTGTCAGGATATATGATTTTAATGTCTCGAACATTTTTGCACTCTTTCAACAGGAGGGGAAAGTGACAGCCACCTTACACTTTACCTCATATTCGTTTCTTCCATCTTCTAAAAGCTGGATATTTTTTTGCAAGATCATTGATGAATTTACACTTTCGCTTCGTTATTTCATAAAAGTAAATATGACTTAATAATCAAAATTCTCACTACGCGTTTCTGTATCGCGTATGTATGACTCAAAAATGAACTGGCCGATCTCTGTGGCGGAGTGGTTAGCACACTGCGCCACAACTCCAGAGGTCCCGGGTTCGAATTCCAGCCTGGGTATGGGTGTTCTTTGTGAGTGCCCCTTCATCAAAATCATCATATCATCGCTCATCCTCATCTTCGCGATTATCAAAAGTGGCAGAAAAGGGAATTAAAATAAACCATATCAGTCAATCAAAAAGGAACTAGTCAAATTTCATGTGTTTCACAAGACTCAGATTACGAAGCAACGAGTTACAATAATACATACAAATGACTAGGGGTGTGCGGGGCAAAACTTTTTTTGGTCGGGACGGGGAATTTTTTTTAAATCCCGATTTTCCGGAGGGGTAAAATCCTCAATTTCCCTAGAAATTTTCAGGAACGGGTAATTTGATGTCATTTCCCTTTCTTTCGATTTCTGAAATAAAAGCTAACAATTTCAGAGAAGTGTTAAGACACTTATAATGCAGAAAACATCAAGAATTAACCACTTTTTAAAACGACCATTTGGAAGTTTCGAACTGCTCGGGATCTCGAAATGTCTGAAAATCATTTTCTGAAGTCGGGATCGGGACGGGAATTTTTTTAACCGACTTTTCTGGATCCCGCACACCCCTACTAATGACTCAGTTAGGAAAGTGATCATGTTCAGCTCCCAGATGCTAGGTGAGCATTGCTCTCATATAACGCGCCCCAAGTGATATGAATATCATTATGTGTGGAAGCATTCTTTATGCAGAACATTTGCCACGGTCGATGCTATACTCTTTCTAAAAAAAGGAGGACATTTACTGATTTCTAAAAAATCCGCCCGGACGCCGGACAGACACCTAAAAAGGAGGACATGTCCGGACAAAAGAGGACGTCTGGTCACCCTACTCAAGTCCAATGTTTCCCATAATCCATCAGGAGCAGCAGAAGTTGTAATCTAATTTCCTCATTCTCTTGTCAAAGGGACTGCTATGCACATGGACATGTACTTAGAGTTGATGGCTTCCTGCATAGAGCCCTACTGGAGAAACTAATAATAACTGGAGTTAACGGCTCTTCCTGGAAAATATTCTATGCTCAGGAGGAGCTGATAATAACTTCATCTCAGGAAAGCCTAGTGTTGATGGCCTCCCAGATATAAGTCGGCAAGTTTAAGTAAACGAAGCATTAAAAAAACAGAGCACCGAGTTTTGGTGAATAATTGATTACGCCATAGGGTATAATAGCTATTTGCAAGCCGTGTAGGCAACGCTGACATTGCTCCCTTGGGAATAAAACGTTAACGCTCCAGAATCCATTGATGGAGTTTTTTCTCCCAAAACTAAATCCTCTTTATGGAGCAAGTCGCATAAACCGAGACATCCACAAAGCCAGAAAACGCCTGCGGTATGACCCTTTTCGCGGACGGGAGGGGGAGGAAAGAGTTGCTTCGTCCTAAAGTAAATTAAGCGACATGAGGATGGTAGCCAAAGTCCTGATAGGGATGGTTCTTATTCATGCGGAACATAATTCGGGGTCACTCTCCCCTCCCCCCACTCTCTCTCTCTCCGAGGGCTCCTCCAATTTTATGAGTTTCTGGTCTCCGTTGTTTTGCGTGAGTGCCAGCCAACTCGGCCAAGGATTGGGGGGAGGCTGGCTGCAGAAACGGCAGAATAATAGCACATTCCGGGCACGACATGCGGCGCTGGATGTCTTGGAATTACGGGCGAAAACCAAATTACCAGTTTTTCGTGGTCCACGACCTCTGGGTTTCTTAATTTTTATCCCCTTTTCAAAGTTGGGTACTTAATACGGACAAAAATAATATTCACGAGCTCGTTCGTGGTTTGCTACATTCTGGCTGCGAGGATGGGAGAAGTCTTGCCAATGGTCTCTGTTAAGCTTGGCTTAATATTCTGAAACTTTTGAACTGCCAGTCTTATTAACCAAAGTTTGGCAAACTTTGCTCCCAGTCCGTTTTATACTTGGGCCGTTTAGTGACTGTACATATCGAAATGGGCGAACTCGACACACAGCACAGTCAAGTACTCTGTGGTGAGGACCGCTCGCGCCAAAAGCGAGAGCACCGGCCATTCGTCTCCGCGGGAACCCTGCAATACAGTTGGGTGTATCCCTCAGTTTTCTTCAACTTTGCTTCTTCATCTAAGGATTATTCAATGTATCTAAACTACATTACACGTTAGCATCATAAGAAAATGGCTTGATACACCCAAACGTCAAAGTGCACATGAATGTCTGAGAAAAATGTCAGAGGAACAAACAGTACTAGTGGCAGATAAAATGCAATGCATCTGTAAACAATTCACTATGCACATAGGGACCTCCCCAATGGTGTAGTGATAACGTCGTCGCCTTGTAAGCAAGGGGTTTCGGATTCCATAAGCCGCGGACGCATATAGTTGTTCGGATTCCACTTTAAATAAACTCTAAGCTCAGTCCCGATTACCCTCTCTGTGCATTACGTTGACATACAGACAAACTCAAACCAATTCAATACGCACATAGTCTATTATACTCATCACGCAAAGAAATACACTTCAACATCCACGCGCACATACGCACACAAAGAGAGAAAGAGAGAGATGAGTGTAAGACAGATTGATGAAATACAACAATATACGTAACGTCTAGGGAAACTGAAAAATACTTAATTTGTGTGAGGAATTACACTACAGGTAAATGTCTTAAGTTTGACTTTATGTTTTAAGTCTACTTTATGCACAGATAAGTCAATCGGGACTAGTTTAAAGTTGGATCCAAACCACTATGTACCTCCCTCGTGTATCGAACCCGAGGTCCCTTGATTACAAGGCAACGACGTTACCACTACACCATCGGGAAGGAACAAATAAAATGTCTTAACAAAACGCAATTCCTAAAGACATCTGAGAATACTCGTATGTATAATTTTTATAAACAGGAAATTACAGTTTATATTATATGTTGTACACACACACACACATACACACAATCACACGTATATATGACTGGTAGTAGATTTGCTGGCGAGGTAATTTCGAACTTGATATGTGAACGTAGGACGCACATCTACCCTTTATAAGTTGTGCAACTTCAGGGGGATAAATCAGATCATTTCTGTTGGTGATAGATGCAGTTATGGACCGTCATACATAAATCTGAAAAGATGTCAATTCATCTGGTACGAATTCATATTCGGACACACCTAAGTTGTAAAAACATCCCGCGACACCAGTGGAAATTACCAACCATTCCACAAATCGTAAAAGAACAAATTGAAATTTTGGGTTGTACAATGTGATTCGCCTTGTCTGGCACGGCTCCATATTGTTCTTCCAGAGACCCCGGCAAACGATCTGGGAAGAGAGGGCAAAACTGCCTACATGATTGATGGCAGTCATTAACAAACGAGAGAGCTTGTTCCTCCAGTGTTATTGCCAGTTGTTCAAAGCTTCATGTGTAATAACAACCTTTCGCGAACAATCGTTCTTTTTGCGCTGACACGGAAATGGCAACGTCAAACTTACCGGTTGGCAACCCAGAAATTTTCACCGCACGCGAAAACCAAACCATTCCTTTGCCCTAACCAATCCCCCCCGGCAGGCATGGATTATGCATAAAGATCCAAAAGGTGAAAGAGGTTTTAACGTAAAACGAATCCATGATTTGATGGACAAACGGATGTCATTAAGAAATCAAAAGAGATGGACGACGACTACAAAGTCTTCTAATAAACCAAAATTACAGAACTTAACCTTTGTTTTTGTCCGTAATGATGGTAATTCTGGTCCATAAACTTACAATATGGTTGTCAGGCACAAGACTCGAATACATGATGTATGCGTGGTGCTAAAACAGAGGTTAGTTCCGCATCTATTTTTTTTCTTTTTTGTTGCTCTTGCACTCCTTGAAGTGAATCGCAACAACGAGAATGAACGGTATTCATACTTACACGGCTTTCGAAGATAGGGATTCTATAACTCTATTCCGGGGAGTCTCTGGAGCTAGGCTGCACATAAGGGTAAAGGAGGGGAGAAAGCGAGTGGGCGTAACGAAGCAGTACAAGCTTCTGCAAAGACTGGTAAGGGCAGTCCCTTTCACCCTCCACGCAATCCCGTTCCCTCGCACATGTTCATTGGTCGAACCCTCTCAAGTCTCTACTTGCGCAGAGATTTGCTTTCGTTCGTTCGCTCCACAGAACAAAATGGGCAGCGAGTGTCAATGTCGAAATAAAGATAAACTCTCTCATATCCATAAGCCCAAAGGTTCATTGTCTGAGCAACGTAAAGTTTTGTATTTCTAGCTATTCTTGGCTAGATCAATCCACCCTTGACCATCCTTAGCAATTTCTTTCAGGTACATCTTAATACATTTTAATATAGTCATTAAATTACAACGCACCCGGGGGAATTATGCAGAGAAATGCATAATAAAATACTTGTAGTCCGTTTGATGCGGTAGAAATGCATAAATTATGCAAGTCGCACACGACCAATTTCAAAGAAATCTAAATTATATATTAAATGATTAATGCATGGCGTAAAGTTCTCAGAGTCACTAGATCTTGCTGATTTGTTGGCAAAAAGTTTCCCACAGGTCATATACCCAGGGGTTCAGAAGCATAAAAATTGCAGTCTCAGCAAAATAATTTCCCAATAAGGTCTCTCAATGGATTTTCAATGTGAAAGATGTACACGTGGCACCATTATGCAGCTGAAACCTTCCCACATAAAGTTTAGAGGAGGTTTCAACACCGGATCTTCATTCACTCCAGCATGGGGAGGAGAAACACTCCATAACAGGAGTAAATTCCGAGTTATCTTGTCACAGAAAACCTCGTAAGAGCGAAAGTCAAAGGAACACACACGTTTCTTCCCCCACAGTTGGCATGTAAGATATGTGGCTTAATAACCAAGTGGTATTATAGATTTTTAATTTTATGATTGGCCCTACTAATTGCGCTCTTTCTCGCTGCAGGCGAATCAACATCACCCGCTTTGGAGAGAAGACCCATTGCTACTCGTCAGTGACGCAGCAGAGCTACTACATCATCTACGCAGAGATCATTCTCCAGAAGGTGGCTGCCAAGTACGACGACCTCTTCGGCGCCGCTGCGGACTGGACGGAGGAGAATGAGGATCGCGTGTGGTCGGCTCTTGGTGAGTAGCTTTTCCTTCACCTTTCACTCTAGTCAAATCAACCGCTCGCTTCGTTGGGCAGCCACCCACGTTCGAGCGAATATATTACATTCACTGCATGCTGAACTAAACATTATTATGCATCAAAACTGGCGAGTCCTAAATGCTTAACTGCCCAGGAAAGAAGGAGTTGCAACAACTTTTAGACATGATACTGCTGATTTCAAATTGTAAAATATTGTAGGTGCCGAAAAATGAAATTGACACTTCTCAGTTACTTTCGTATCTTAAAATAATTGAACAATAATAATCTGAAATATGAACTCCAAAGACCCGCCTGATTGACTGACCCCCCATCCCCACCAACACAGCCTACGAGCTAAACCTCCAGATCTGCCGGCTCGGTGATAGCGAGATAAGTGCTCGATTTTCGATCTCGCCACTGAAGACCCCGGCTTCGAGCCCCAGTGTCCTTTGCGTAAAATTTCATTTTACCGATGAGATTAGCCAATAAGTGGCAGAAAATTGACGACAAAAATACAAACTCAAATATTAAATGACCAGATACAGGTTCCGAGAGGTACCACCTGCATGTAGTTAGTATTATAGAGCAACAACAAGGAAAAGAAACTCCGGCCAGAAATTTCAGCGCACCTTCCCCTCCTTCTGTTCCGCCGTGTGGAACATGCTTTGGGTCTTTTGGAAAGAGCCCACCCATTTAGCACGCCACTCCAAACCGTCATGTGTTGTCCTTTGCCTGCCTCTACAAAGAATACCGAAACTACATGAACTGGAATATCAGGAGAGAGTTATTGCAGATACCGCGGGCAAGACATATTTTCTAGAGACCTCTTAAACTTCTGTCATGTATATTCCGGAAGGTGCTTCCGCCAGATTCGCCACGGCTCTTTCTTGTAACGTATGCATGATAGAGTTAGTTTTAATCCAACTTTTCAAACATTGTTAAAAGTCAGTTATCATAAATTGTATTGCTTAAAAACCGTTGTAAAGAGAAATATTTAAAAATTGTAGGATTCACGTATTCAAATTTCACATTATGCTATAGTAATCAATTTAACAGGAAAAAGGAAGAAATGAAAATGCAGGAAATTGCGTAAACAATGTTTATGACCAAGAAAATAAAATAAAGAATTTCAAAGATAAAGTTAGCAAACAGGCTTTTGTTATGAATGCAAATACTTCTGTTGTGATGCCTGGAAGTTCCTGTTTGTCTTTCAGCATTTCTCTGTCACTATAATCTGTTTAACCTCAACGTGAACCAAAAGCTGTTAAAACGTATTTTAAGAAGTTTCGTATTTTGCTCTCCAAATAAAAGTACACATCGGCGACACCGTGAAACTTGTTTCCCCTTCGGTGAACATGGTTCAACATTAAATAATTATGGCAAAACGAACTGATACATTTTTTGCACTCTTTTTAACAGCAAAAAACTGCTCATATTGGATACATAAAACACTACGCGAGTTGAGTATAGTTTCTCTTTTTCATTTCTGATGTTTCTCAGGAAGATTTTATGTGAATCGTAGTGAATCCATTTGTGAGAGAACTAAAAAAAACAATACAACTAAAACTGTTTTAAAACCGAGGTAGATGTAATGACGTGGTTGGCGGTTTCTCTCTTTGATCATCGTTATACTGATATTATGCCAGACAGTATTCAATGCGAAGCGCATATTTAATTTGTTATTGCATTACAAACATGACATTACATTGCATTACAGCGTCACCATATACGCTCTTTTTAAAAATACGAATGTGGTATTTTCATTCTTGATTTTTATGGAAATTATGAAGTCTGCTTTGGGCTTCGGCTGCGGGACGCGCACAGGTTCGAGTCTCCTGGGGAGGGGGGAGTAATAACTTTTATCCTGAGATTTCGGCGTGTGTATGGAACCGGTGGCCACCCATCACCGTAAGGAAATTGGGAATCTACGAACGAGTAGCGTAACCCGGTCATGGGAGACCTTCAACGACGACTGATGTTCGTCGTGCTGACCACACGTCACCCCATAACTGGTTGGATGATCTCTCACCTCGGCAGGTGGGAGTGAGGCCGGTAGTCGGTAACGGGCTGTTGCTTCATGGGTTATGTTTTTTAGGTATCTAAAAAATATGACTGTCGTAAAAATGACCAATAGCGTAATCCGCCCACCTTTGGCGCTACTCTTGTATCTTATAATATGGCGTAATTACTCTGCTATAAAGTACATTGTTTGGAAAATTTGAAACAATGAATGAACGAATTGTTGTTTTAAGTCCACTTTATGCACAGAAAGGCTAGTCGGGACTGCACCTACACTTTAAAGTGGGATCCGAACCACTATGTGCCTCCAACAGGCATCTAACCCGACACCCCTTGATTACAAGGCGACAACGCTACCACTGCGCCATAGGAGAGGCCCCTAACGTTTGAAAGAATATTAAAAAATACGCCTGTTGGTAAAATTTTGCAAATTCGGTGGAATGCATAGTGATAACAGCATTACGAGATAATAATTTCTCCAAAGCTTTTTCCGAGTGCAATCTCAATTATCTACCTTATTTGGAAGCTGAAACCTATGTTGCGAGCATAATTCGCTCCAGAACGGTGATCGTATTTCGTTACAGCAAAGCGTTCAAATATTTTTATTGTTATAATTGACGAAATATTATGCCGCTTTTATGTCCATGTTTGGTATTCAAAATATATTTCACATTATTTTCGGGACTAAATTCAAGTATTCTTTCTAGCCAAGAAGAAATACGTGTATACAACGGATGTATTGAAATCATTATTTCTACGCTCTAGAATAATGTAACTAGTACCGCTCTCGTCATTGGTGCGAGCAGTTTCGGGTTCAATTCCCGGTGGGAGCTCAAAACATCTGTATTGACTCAGCATCATGAGGACATTTGGGGAGCTGCATGAATGGAAATATCTGGTTCAGGTCTCGAAAGCCAGAATAACAGCGACGATGGGACTCGATGCGCTGACCAATCTTCAACCAACGAATAGCCGCTTGGCAGACCTGGACTCTCAAAGGGCTGTTGCACAACGGAGTTCAGTTAGTTAACACACACACACACACACACATATAAGTTATTGCATTTTCGAAATTAGGATACAAAAACTTTTCCGGAAGTGACTTCGGAATAAACTCATATAAATTCATGCTGGACAATGTTATCGAGAAAGATAGTCGATGCCATTTTCCCCTTGTGACATTGGCTACAATTTTTAGAAAACCACTCTGTTAGACCCATTAGGACCACTCCTTATCACCCAGCAAGCAATCCGATTGAGATAAGCAATCAGGAGATAGTAAGACTAGGAAGGAAATTTCAAAATGGCGTCGATCCTCTTAGGATTAACCCTGATGTATGTTCCGGATATTATATGGCCTCCCGCCTTCGGTGCTAACGGTCGCAGGTTCGATTTCTGCAAAGATTTTCGATTTTGACCCACCGTCGTGATGACAATTGAGGCGACTGCATGACGAGAAAATTTGCGAGGTCCGCTCTTGAAGGCCACGTCTCGCTGACTATCAACGAAAATTCGATTGGCAGTTCCGGTCCCAAAAAGGCTTTTACATCACGGATTTTGGTTCACCTTATACTTCCAATGTGATCCAAAATGAGTGTAGATTAAGGAAAAGGGTGCATGGTTGAACTTGCTCAGTTAATTTCACTAACCAGCACGCTGAAGCAGGTTAATTTACCTGCTCGGATTCACCTGACAGACCACGATGTTCCTTAAGCCAGGCAGGAAGACAGCTGTCATCCTCCTGCACTCCGACGCTGCACGGAGTTGAGTGGTAAATAGGGTTTATTAATGACCTCGTCTTGCAGATCGCTTACATCCCTGAGGCAGGTCTCAGAAGATGAGTCATCCGCAAGCAAGTTAGAAACATCCTGGTAAGAATCTCGGAACCACGTTTGCTCGCTGGCTTTGGGTTTCAGAAAATGGGTTGTTATGTTTGTTGCACACTGAACAATAATAGGGCTGAGCTGATACCAGTAGTATCGGTATTGGAAAGTATCTTTCCCAGGCTCCGCAAAAAATGCCGCGGAACTAGGGTGTTCGGCAAAAGGCACATAGACCACAAACTGCGACTTTCTGTTGTCTTATTGTCCTAGTTTCTCTTAAATTAAATATTATAACTAACTATAATATATTGGGCATGTGTAAAGATTCTAAACAGTACTTATCCAATATATATTTCATATCCTTAATGGTTGCTATTACAAGAATAAACATGAACAGAACGTCTCCTTTGAAATTGCTTTCTTGACTTACTTTGCTTTTTCCCAAATACCCTATAATTATCCTGTCAATTATGCAAAATTCGTATTTTATCTTTGTTTTTCACCAGTTTTGTACGAAAAAATTATTTTATGATAACGTAACATGGAATTTAATATTCTGAATTCTTGTATATTGAAGCAAAAATCTTGGTTAATTCATTCATATAATTTGAGTGGAATACTTACACACTAATATTAATCAGTACAGTAAGACCTCGTTAATCCGAACTAATGGGGGGATAAGTGGACCGTTTTAACGAAAGTCCGGATTAACTGAAATAACCTAAAAGGACTGTAGAAAGTGCATTAAAACTCCGTTTATAGCAACAAAACACGTTTATTTTGATGTATTTAATGGGCATAGGCCTAAATACACTAAAGTTACAGTACAGGACAAAGTCTGCGTGAAAAGAATTTCATCAATGGTTGACTGCCCTTTCTTTGGGAAGTTCTCTTGTTGACTTCTAGCCACATTTAAAACCTTGCATTCTGCTTTTCTTGTCCGGATTAGGCGAAGTCCGGCTTATTGGGGTCTGTATTAACGAGGTTTTACTGTATTTTGCAAAACTTTTTATATTACATTTTCTAAGAATCGATATCGGTGGGAATCTGTGAGCATGGGTATCAGTATCGGTTCAAAGCGGTATCGACTCAGTCATAATATTGATACAGAAATACAACCTTAGTGACAATGAAGTTCGAGCAGTCACAAATATGGGCGTGCGTTGTGAAAGAAGGAGAACACATGCATATGCTGAACATATTTTATTCAGCAGGCTACATGGAACAAAGGAAAACATAAATTTGCGCTACAACGCAGCAATGTATGGTGTCCACGCAAAATAAAACATTTTCGTCCATCTACACGTGACATTGAAGTTCGACCACTGTTAGAGGGGATCCTGTTTACCATGGTGTGACGCCGCCCCGTCAGCGAATAACTGTGGCAATGCATCGGGGCATGCTGCGGACGAGTCGTTCAAGGTATTCCACATCGATGCGGTGCCATTCCTCCTGCAGGCAGGCGATAAGAGCAGCCACTGTCGTGGGTCCCCTCTGTTGCACACGTCGCTTAAGAACACGCCACACATTCTCAATGGGCGAGAGGGCGGGACTCGATGGTGCCCATGGCAGAGTTCGCACGTGATGGCGAGTCAACCATTCTCTTGTCAGCCGCGCTGTATGAGGCCTGGCATTGTCGTGTTGAAAGATGAGACGCCGCCTGTGGAACAGGTGCCTTCGCACTGTGGGAAGATGCCGCTCCAGTATGCGTTTATAGGCGTGTGCATTCACAATGCCCTCACAGACGTGTAGTGGGCCAACCCCAGATGCCGTCATGCATCCCCATACCATCACTGACGCAGGTTTCTGTACCCGACGTGCATAACATTTTGCTTCATTCTGTTCCTCCTTCCGACAAATGACTGTTTTCCGTATGTTCCCGTACACAACATTGAAAATGGATTCGTCCGTCCACAAAACCCTGTTCCACTGCCGAAATATCCATCCCCGGTACATTCGTGCCCACCGTAGTCGATTGCCTTTGTTCAACATGGAAAGGAAGGGTTTACGTTTCGCCTTGTACACTCGGTAACCGCATCGCTGTAGGTAACGGCGAATGGTTCTGGTTGACACTTCAATGTGAAAGCGTTCTCGAGTCCACAGTCGTAATTCGGCCACAGAAACATGATTGTTGGTCTGGATATAGCGCCTAAATATCCGTAGGTCACTCACGCTCAGCAGGCGTTTTCGACCGGGGGCCTTACCTGGCTCTGTAGTACCCGTATTTTGGTGGTGTTTGATGATGCAGTGGACGGTTGACTTGGGTAAGTTCAGTTGGCGCCCTATTTCCCGTTCACTGAGTCCATCCCGTTGCAACTCCACCACTCTTCTCCTCACGGTGTTGTCAATAGGTTTGCCCCTGGCCATGGTGATGATGCACTGCGGTTCCTCGGTGCACAGCACGCGCTTATATAAGGCGGACTCCCTTATCGTGTCCGTAACGTCATGCTTCCGTCGAATGCGCCACTATCTGGAATTTTCCGTATGGGTCTGGTGCCTGGTCGAAGTTCAATGTCACGCGTATTGTTCCCCGTTTTCGTTCTTTACGTGACCTTGGGTGCAACATGCTGGGATCACGATTCTTGCCTACTCACACGCCTCCTCTTACACACATGCGTCACTTCTGCGGGTCACCCATTCCACCGCTATGCCTCTGTGCATTCAATCACGTATTCCTTTCTGGTCGAACTTCATTGTCACCAAGGTTGTACTTAGAATACGTAAGATAGTGAAATAACGAGGTAACGGAATTACTAAAGATAACGAAATACAAAATATACCGAAGTGTCGTAAATTGGGATAATTGGCAGAGTCTCGTTTCGTATACGAGAAGATCTCGGTTCTTTCGAGTTGTAAAGGCATTCTCAGACCCCTCTCGTTCTTGGTCTCGTTCGGGCTCGTCTCGAAATAAGTGGATTATTACTACATCCACCACACAAATGATTAAATCATAACAGAACTTATGAAGGTAAACAGCTAAATATGATCACCTAGTAAAGAAATTGAGGTTCAAATAGCATTTGGAATTAACACAAATTGTCGTCTCAATAGGTCTGTCTCATTTTTGATCTCGTCTCCACAAGTCTCGAAGGGTCTCGTCTGGATTTACGAGATTTTAGTTTGCAACACTTTCACATAGACGGCAAATTCATATTGGATTCATCTTGTTAGTGCGACCGCCAATTACTTTCGATGCCTTATAAAATGAGTCAAGTGCCGCAATTCTGCTCATACCAATACCATTAGTCTTCCACTGGATAAGGTAGAAGTCAGGATTTGCACACGAGTTCAGTCTCGCATTGATTCGGAAAGCAAAAAGCATTTATATGTTTCTTGGCAAAAAAACGTTGCAGTGTTAGCAATGACTTCTCCCTTGGTTGACTGGAACCTCCTAGCTTCTCCTTGGCCCGAATGGAACAACATTTTCCTCTGCAGGCCTCGCAGGTGATATTAAACGACGAAACATGCGGAGCCATTTTTTCCTTTATGGGCATCCATTTTAGACGGGAAGACGAGCGACTGGCGATTCCATTTCCCGTGACACGAGGAAAAATTTGATTTCAGTTGAAATCACGGTCGTCTGTCGGAAGCAATAAAACGACGTCTTCTTTTATTTTTCCATTTGTGTTGCCGTCGCTTTTAAAGTGGGCTCAATGGTGACGTGCAGTCGCTGGAAAAGTAGGGTCTTCTAGGTACAGGGAGTAGGGTGGGAATTGTTTATCCTTTGTTAGTTTCTCTGTAGCCTAGAATAAGACTACTGGGAGGAAGGAGGAATTCGAGAAACAATAACATTATCAAGAACTGTTCAATAGCTTGCAACTAAAGATCGATCGAGTACTAAAGTACAATCGGAATTGTTATCGGCCTCGAATATTATAAGATCTGGCAGAGTTAAAAGAACATGCTTGTTTGATTGGCTGTTTCAAGCGCCTGGCGTTATTCCCGCCTCCAATAGCATGACAGCGCGGGCAACTTTCAAGGACATGCTCGTCTGATTAGCTGTTTCAAGCGCCTGGCGTTATCCACGGCCTCCAATCGCATAAGAGCGCGGGCAGATTTTCAAGAGCATCTTCTGATTGCTTGCCAACTAGCATTTGATTCCATGCAAAAAGAATACAGAACTTAATGGCACTTGGCTTGAACCCAGCAGCTAAAACTAGAATTACATATGACTCTACATAATAAATCTCCAAGAAAATATTTAAACAAAGCCAATAACAGATGGCTGCACTATTCTATCATATGTTTTAGACAATATTGTTCTTCCATTCGAATACAGAAAGTTTGCAAAGCTAGCAATGCTGTTGCTGTGTTTTGTAACACACTAGTTGATTACCCGGCGTTGTCCGTGTATTTATTTATCCCAATCTTGTATTAGACAGGAAAATAATGAATTCTAACTATAGTGTAAAATGTAACTGTTAAGTAAATTTAAATGTGATCGTGAATGTCACCAATTAGCTTAGCGACTCCGAAAACTATGGATTCCACACTAATCTCGGTCATTTGTGGCATTTATTTTTCACCCCCTCTCACCCCCCTTACCGATAGGTGATGAACTTGGAGTTGAACCGCATTGGAAATGTCGCGAAAACTATGGATTCCATTCGCAACACAGCCTGAATATTAGACAACCCTAGAAACACTATCGTTGTGCGGATTGCATAGAGTCACGGATGTATGTTCGTGCGGAATTTAATATCGGTGGTTCTCTATTATTTTTACACGTCACCCCTTCCCACCCCACCCCTAGGGGTGCCAGGGGTGTCTTACCCCAAAATATTTCCAGATTGCAAGTGATACGTGTACAAAGTTTAGTTGAAATTGCTCCAGCCGTTCGAGAGTTATGCCGGAACAAATATATATATACACACCCACACACACATACATCAATTTTTATATATATATATATAGATAGATAGATAGATTCATCAAATTCATTTTCTAGGAAAGAAGCACAGGAATGTCCACCTTTTTCTACTTCTCTAGACTAATCGCGACGATGATTCAAAACGTTAAAGATTTATTATTAAGTTTAGAATTAGTAATAATATTGTATATGCATGACACAGGTTGATAACGGTACGTAAGTATTCATAGTATCTAGACACCGTATAGTCAACACGAATAGATAATTTGGATTCTGATCTCAATAATATATTAGTCGTAGATCCTTCAAACGAGATTCATTTTCTAGCATTGGTCAAATGCAGTGTTCGGACAGCTACATTTGATTGATTGATCGATTGATTGAATTGTTGTTTTAAGTTCACTTTATGAACAGTAAAGCTAATCGGTACTGGACCTACAGTTTAAAGTGGGATCCGAACCACTCTGTGCCCCACCAGGTATCGAACCCGGGACCCCTTAGCTACTTTTGAAAAGTAACTCGGTTATAGCTACAGTCAATAGTTTTTAAGAATAACTCAGGTACAGTTAATGTAAATACAAAAAGTAACTTTAAGTTATTTTTATACTTACTTTATTCTATGAAATACGTAACTCGTAGAAGGTGTTGCATACATGAACTGCATAACATCTAAAATTAACATTATTTTCCATTAAATTATGATATACTCATATGTTGTTGCTTATAATATTGAGATAGAAAGTTCAAAATAAATTTTGGGATGTGTTTTGACTCACACGAAGATTACCATTTCATATATGAGTTTCTTGGACTCCATAATTTTATTCATTGCTGTTGATAGTTGCAGAAGAATAACTGCAAATGTAACTGTTAATTCAGTTACTTGAAAAAATAAGTGAGCGATACGCGTTTCAAAAAGTAACTAGTTGCAGTTACTTGTCAAATTTCGGTTGATCAGAACAGTTGTTGTTTTAGGCAATGCAAGTCAAACTAAATCCATTCTTTCTGTGGCTGATAGAGAAATCTGAAAACCTGACATTACAGGCTTTTTGTAAGAATATTGCGGAGTGATTGTCTGGTCGCTCCGTTCTCTGTTGGAAGATCGAAGGGCGTCATCCCTTTTGAGAAAGCGAAGCAACAACTCCAAAAGATCTGAAGCTAAGAGAAGTGTATTGAGATCGGAAGAGAAATGCCGATGTCAAAGGGAGAACACCCAAACAGAAGGCAAAAAGCTGGAAAAGCCCGTCATGGGAACAAATAAGGGACATAGCGCGGGAAGAAAAACGAGCAGCAAAAAGGGAGAAAGCCAGAAAGGGGATGCGGAATCTAAATGGAAATTCCAAGAAGTAGCATTCTCCCTCTCTCTCTCTCTCTCTCCTTTTTACCCTCTCTCTCTCTCTTTTGGTCTTCTTGTCCGCGCAATTCCTCCAGCCAAGGAGGAGTTTTGGATCTGTCTGGCTCTCGACAGACCGGAAGCTCATTTCAATACATTTTCCGGGGAAGTTGGTTTCCAAGATATTGGATTTCCAAGCATTACCACTGTCCGCTCATCTCCGCTTGCGAACTTTGCCTCTTTTTAAGGAAAGACCATCCCTCCCTCCCTCGTTGGGGGGTCCCCTTTGTGCACTTACTGACGGAAAGGTGTTCTTCGAGGTCGACCTCGAACGTACCGAAGGAACGCCCAGAGGACCAATGAGCGTCGTCCACGCACGCCATAATCGTTCGGTTAAAAAAGAAAAAGCGCCGCGTCCTTTTCAACTTGGAACTTTCTTCCCGGGTTATGCCTGCCTGCCTTCGGAATGGAATCACTTTCCTCTCCCCTTACCCCGCGCTTCGGAGGCTATCGTCTACAAATTTACCCACTTGATCTTTTTTTGGATTGCCCACTTTCCTTTGTGTGTGTGTGTGTGTGTGTGTGTGTGTGTGTTTGTGCCCATTGACGATATGGAGGGACTTCGGACCGCAAAGTACAAAGTTGCAACGGAGCGGCAATGCTGTTTTGGAACAGAGGCGCAAGAAAAGACTTCTGCAATTCAGAAATATCACCGGATGTTTCGAAGGGGAGAAGGGATACTGATAAGAATAAGCTTGTTATCCAGGAATATCCGTGAAGAAAAGGGCAAGCTTATGTTGAAGCCGTGCGAAAATAATGCGCTTCTGTTGGACACACATGTACTGATCGCGGCCCAACTATCGGCTTACCTACTTCTTGCTACATAGCTCTATCTGTCAACCAATCCTCTTCGGGGGTGTGTGGCTCAATAAGTGTCAACAATCTCAGTTGCGAAGTAAAAGCTGTAGAGGTAACATCGCTCTTCCGTTACTACGTTGCCAAGCATAGGTTTGCTTTTATCAGATGTTTTTATTAGCTTGTTTGTACAGTGTCTGGGTGTTTTGTGCACTAATGTTCCGTGCCTTGTGTATTATTGTAACGGATCAACACCCTCTCTCTCTTCCCCGTTTAATAGTTTTTGGCAACATCCGGTGTATCCGACGCTCATTTGTTTTGTCCCGCCAGAAACTTTCGGTGCCTTGTGACACGAAAATTCCCGATGTCAGACGAGGAGAATTCAACTGATCGCCGATTCAATGCGAGCATTATAGGCAGCTTTCACACCGAAGCGATACGCGACAAATGTCTCTTGGGAACGAACTAACCAACAGCAACACTCCACACCGTAGCGAAATGACAAGCCGCACATGCATGCGTTTCTATTGATGAAATTCTCAAGCGTCGCGTGTCGCTTCGGTCTGGAATCTCTCCTAGACGCACCCGATTACTATACTCTGTCCCGAGGATCTCTGGAGCGACCAAACGGAAACAAGTCTGCGCAAGTAGTGACTCGAGAGGGCTCGACCAATGGACACATGCGAGGGAACGGGATTGCATGGAGGGGGAAAGGCGACTGAAGGCACCAGCTATTTGCAGCAGGTTCGAGTCTCCTCGGAGGGAGCGTAACAACTTTTCTCCTGAGATTTCGGCCTGTGTATGTGACCGGTGGCCACCCACCATCGTGAGGAAATTGAGGAACTAGAAATGAGTAGCATAACCCGGTCATATAAACTTGCAACGACTGTGGGTTCGTCGTGCTGACCTCACGTCACCCCGTAACTGGTTGGATGATCTCGCACCTCACGGGCTGTTACACCACTCGTTATTATTGTTATTTGTATGTATGCATATGTATGGCACTTGATCTTTCTTTTCACATGCACTGTGTTGACAAAGATGTTCAATGTCAGCTAACCACCCATCCGCTAGACAGGAATAGCTCGCGCTACCCCGGGGTGCAGTTTACAAATAATTGATGTCAAAACTACAAAAACATGGTCCCAGGAGGTTCAGACCATTTGATGGACCTCCTTATTATTTTATACGAAGTGTTCGAAACTGCTTATTATACAAATTGAATGTCTTCAGATTTGATGCACTTCACCTCCTCTCTTTATCTACACCCCTTCCGAAACACATATTCATCTATTTGGTATATTTTATTTTCATTTTAATGAAGTTCTTTGTATGTGTATTTCACAAAGTCCCTAAGAGAACTTTTTTTTTTTTTTAAAAAAAAATGCAAATACTGGATGATTTTTCCGGGATTAAACTACGAGTTGCCAGGTCATTCTGGAAGACTTGGAAACGCCTGGAAAATATTCGGTGAAGCATTTCCAATAAGAAACCCCTCTCCAGCAAAAAAAATTAAAAAGAGGAAAGCCCCTCAGTCAAAATTAGAAAAAGGAAATTCAAATATATCCGATCGCATTTCCTGCTCCTTTATTAGTATTATATGTATATTCCATCCATCTCCCTGATTTTCATCCAGACGAGAGAAAGAGAGAGAGAGAGAGAGAGAGAAACAAAATCGAAATGCTGTGATATTACCAGGACGACGTTCTCTCCCTCCCCCCAACAGAAAAAAACGCGCCCACTCCCTCCCCACGCTTTCAATCTTTTCCTATCTCCTACCGCACATTTTCTTAATCTCGACCGGAAGGATGGAGGGAAGGGAAGTTGGAGGTAACTTTGATCGTCGAGGATTGGACAGGTGCCTGATCCCATCTCCAAATGTGGCAGCTTTTTGGAGCAGATGAAAAGAGGGCGGGAGGGCGTTCTTGTTGCCAGGGACGCCTCGCGGATTGTACCCGATCGGGGACCTCGAATGTGATTTATGGATTCGAAGGAGAGATTGTCGCATGAACCTGTAAGCGATCAATCATCTCCGCATCCCCCTACTCTTTTATTTCTATTTCGCACGCACCCCCCCCCCCCCCGTCTCCCTGACACCCGCACGATCAAGCTCGGGAAGATCTAAAAGAACCAGAATCTTCGTTGTGATTTCGTGATTTATTGTGACGTCATGTGATAATGTACATCTGGAGAATCGATCTGACCGTGCAGATTCTTGAGTGGAAAGGGAGAAGGGGAGGGGTATAATCTCCAATTGACCCAAAATCTTTCCCTCCCAAAACATCTAAAGCGGGGAAAAGGTGGAGAATGCAGTGGTGATTCCTAAAAATGAAATTTTATATTAATATTCCCTCATCTAGTATGTGCAAAGCAACAATAATTTATTATAAGTTCATGATAGTAAATTGTTATGTAATTAATAATTTCTTTGAATTTTATATGAACGGCCTGGTCTCCTCTACAAATATTTCTGGGCGTGCTATTGCTAATGTTTGCTCATTCAAGTGTAAAAATGAACATACATGTACACTTTCTTTTGGGTGGGGCTGAAAAAATAAACATTATTACTAATATTATTAAATAATGAGAAGGAAATTATATGCAAACTAATGCAATTCGTCACTATATAGAGTTTCATATTTTCGCGTATTTTTTATACGATTTAATGTTTTCGACTCATTTAGCTGATTTTTATTTTGTAGAATAGCCAAATGAACCAAATGTGTAGATTCATGGGAAGGGTTAAATACGGGTAGCCTTGTATAGTTGAAGGCTTACTCTCTATAATACTTTAAAGTGTTTAATTTATACAAATGTTACAGTGAGAATAAGAATACTGACTTTCAAAACAGGAAATAAATTGTTATATTTTTCTTTTGAAAATATAATTCCTATAGGCTGTACATTGAATTGATTTACTTCCAAATCGTCGATATAGATAAATCCTTTTGGGAGGGGTATTAGAGTCACCCTTGTGAAGGTATCCAAATCTCACCCTCTCTTCCGCATATTACACCCTGCTAACCTCCATGGCAGAGCGCTACGACGCCAGGGGTCCCGGGTTCGAATCTCTGTAAGAGCACGGTTCTTCTTTCTGACTGCCCCATCATAAATTTCATAATATCGTCACTCGTCCTCATGTTCGCGATTAGCCAAAAGTGATAGAAAAGCTAAGTAAAACAAAAGAAATCAATCAATCGATCAAGTAAAAACTTATTTCACCCTAGACTGCATTTTTTAGACTAACTGGGCTCTGGTGTCTGGACTCTCAGCTGGTATTGTCATCTTTTCTGCACTCATTTTTATCCTATTTTGAGCCTTTCTGATTATTTTTCAGTAAAGATCTGAGTTCACTGCAATGTTTTCTGTTATTCTGATTCGATTTCGAGCCACTTTGATTCAATCTTCAGTAAAAAAAAAAAAAAAAGAAGAAAAAACTCTGAGACTCGTATTTTGTCGTTCCTTCATCGATCTCATCACCAGTGATCTTCATCGTCGCGATTTGGCAAATTCCGACCTCCGTGGCGGAGTGAACACAGCGCGATACGACGCCAGCGGTCTGGTTTCGAATCCAGGCTTAGGAATGGGTATTCTTTGTGAGTGTCCCTTCATCAATTGCATCATATCATCAGTCATCCTCATCTTCACGATCAGCCAAAAGTGGCAGAAAAGCGAAGTAAAATAAGCTAAATCAACCAATCAATCAATCAAAAGCGATTAGACAAATGTTGCAGAAATGACACTAAAATTAAAGAAATGAATCAATCAATCAATGATTTTTATGTCATGATAGGAACAATGAAAATTATGAAAAATCGTATGCAAATTTATTGAATAAATGAAAGTCATCAAGCGAAATATACAGAATTAGTGATTTACATACAAATTATCTCCGCCAAAGCAAGAGTCTTGGAACTTGGGCTTGAAACAAATAGCGTTATATGATTGGGTGAAACGAGGAACATCGAATTACCGTCCATTCTCCACAGCTTGCCAGTGGTCAACGGTGTAAAGAACGCCATCTTGAGAGTATTCCGTCCTTCCTCTTCTACCCCCATCCCTCCACTTTCGATCCTAGCGAAATCACGAGACTCCTTTTGTTACGGCGTCGCTTTTGTTCGGGCAGTCTGCCCCCCCTTTATTTCATTTCGTTTCTCTTTGTTGCGACTCTTTCTGCGAACTTCGTCTGTTTCCTTTCTTCCTTTTGTACATCGCTGAAACGCTTCGCTTCTGTCCCATTTTCTCCCTCTCCCCAGTCTTCCCTGCTAAGATGTTTACTTCGCACTTTTGTGTAGCCTCCACTCCGAGAAACGAAACGATGCCCCATGATAACGGCTAACTGCTACACAGAACAAATATCCTTTTGGTTAGTTCCGGCCTGGAGAGAATCGAATGCGCATGCACAGTTTCTGCACAGAAGAACTGCAAATGAGGCTGAGAAAATTGGCGGCATGAGAGTCGGTTTGGTTGGTGTCTTTTGAAGTCGGATTACTAAAAGAAGTAAACTTATAACCAACTCTGTATCAATATTATGAAATATATGCATTTTCAATATAAATAATAACCAAAATAATACAAACAAATTTTAAAATAAAATATAGGGTGGTTATACATTATTGAGCACATTTAATAAAAAATGAACGAAATAAAGTACCAGACATTTAGTTTTGTGCCTTTAATAGACAGTATTGAACAGGTTCATTTACAACTCGTACAACATTCCACTACTTTAATAACAGATTGCCTAGGCCACTTCTATCCTCAGACATAACACCTCTGGATTTATTTCTTTCATGGTTTGTCCCGACAGAGTGTACGAAACGAAACGTTAGTGACACTGAAGTGATTGGAGTAATAACTGCCCAAATGGTGCGTAACATATTGTTGACACATAATTGAATACCTCCTGGATATTTTACGTGCCGCACATGGAGTGTATGTGGGAGTTATTTAAAGTGGTGGGATGCTGTGGTAGATTATAGTAAAACAAAAACTACATACATGTGGGTACTTTACTTTGTTCTTTTTATATCCACCCTGTATGTTGCACATCTATTAGAGAATGTTTGCCATACAAAACTTAGGAAAAGTAACTTCCGAATTTCCAGGCTCATCTACAAGAAGACTGAAAACTATCGAAGAGGCCTCCGAGTGTAATGATTATTTTTATGACGATAAATAGTTGTGTGAAAAGAAACGTTTTCTGCTCTCCTTATCGTGAAAATGAGTGCATTCACCCTGGACTGCATTTTGCAGACTTACATGGCTTTGGCGTCTGGAGACTCAGCCGGTATAATTCTCAGTAAGACTTTTGTTGGTGGGTACACTTGCGTGTTTGTGTTTGACCTATCATCCATTTCATCTTATCACTATTCATCCTCATCAACGCGATTAGCCAAGTGGCGGAGAAACGAAGCAAAATAAATCAACTTAATCAACCAACCAACAAATAAGTGTTGTAAGCGTTTGGGACACACATAATCAGAACCCAGAATACCACTTCCAGTTATTAAGCCCTACTATACGCACGAGTATATAAAGTTAAATGCAATACCAACTTTCCCATCAAAAGGATATTGCGCCCTAAATCACTGTTCAATGCTATACTTGTTGTTATTATTATTATTATTGCAATGAACTGTGTGATTGTAATAAAAATACCCATAATGAGCAATATCGAAACAAATACTTGACGCACCTTAGGACTTGAAATATTGAGTTTAGTCCTGGGGATCCGCAACAACATATTTAAAGGGAGTTCGTGTACTTCTGAGGTTATGATCAGCCGAAGTAACTGGTTCATGGAGTAATGATGTGTGATTTTATCATATTAGGAAATTTAAAGACTGCTCAGTGGTTTACAGAGATAACAAGATAATTGTTCGTTGCCAACTCGATTTTATTCAGTGGCGGATTGACGTCCATCTCCCGGGGAAGAGAAGCTATTTCAACTATCCCAAAATCTGTTCATTGTTAGATTTAGGCGTTATTTCTAAAAGTGATTGCTTGTTTTTAGAAGTTAACGGGTGATGATCGACATTCACTGTTGATTATTTTGTTGATTAACGATCTATTGTGAGTTTTAGACATTAATTTATACACCTCAAGGGAAACGATTGCTTACCTGAAGATATCAAGTGGGTTATCAGCATTTACAGTATCTATCCAGCCGCCGGAGCTCCGTTTGCCTGCAACAACTTCCAGAGTATACCACGTGGAAGACAGATTGACTTGTGAGAGCATTGGCCTCCCCGATGGCATAGCGTTAACGTCGTCGCTTTGTAATCAAGGTGTCCAGAGTTCGGTGGGAGCACATACTTGTTCGAAGCCCACTTCAAATTCCAGGTTCAGTCCCGATTAGCTCACCTGTACCTAACATCAATCTCAAATTCTACAAATGTATCGGATTTACAGTTAACAGCGGACCAGGGTTGTTGTGGAAGTAAGCAACCTCTACAATCGACCTCGAAAGTTTTAAAATGTAAACACATTGCACGCCATTCGGACACGGCAATGGTGACGGTCCTCGGATCCATATAATAACCGCGCTCTTAATTTCTCGCTTCGCTGACAACCTCAAGAGGTTGTTTTCTCTGCACGTTCCTTCCTTTTCTCATTAATCTTCATCCGGGCGTTCTAGCTTTGCCAAAATCAATGCAAGATGCAGGAGAAGATAATAAAGGTTCATCCAGTTGGTAAATAGAGTTAGACCGTGTATAATGGAGAAGGGATACAGGTTGAAATATTGGAAGCTCAGTACCGTGTTTACCCTTCTTTTCCCAGTTAGGGTGACCAACTGTCCTTTTGAAGCACGGTCTTTAGTTAACACGTATTCATTCATAATGCACTAGCTTATAGAGTGTGTAACTGTGTTCTTTGGCAGAGGTATTTCTAACGGTTGACCCAAATGACCACGAATCTACACAATTCACGTAAAGGAATATTTTTCTTACAATTTTTATAGAACATATTGTTAAGATGTACAGTATGTACATTGATGATTATTTCTCATGGCATAAACGTAGCGACTTCACATCGAAGCAACAAGCGATACGTGTTGCTTGAGGATTTCCTCCCGCTACAGTGTGGAACATTGCTGTTGATTGGTTCGTTCCCAAGTGGCATGTAGGGCCTCCCCGATGGCACAGTGGTAGCGTCGTCGCTTTGTAATCAAGGGGTCCAGGTTTTCGAATCCCGACGTGACCAATGGTGTCTTTGTAAGTGTAGCTTCATTGATTTAATATTATCACCACCCATCCTGATCTTCGCGATTAGTCAAAAGTGGTAGAAAAGCGAAGTAAAATAATTCACTGATGATAGTAACTACAATAAATCTGATACTTGTAGAATAAAGTCGATAATTTGAGTCTCTATGATCAGATGTTCCATCTGATTATCTAACAAGAGGGAAAAAGATCCCATGGTTTCTTCTAATAAGTGCTCAGATAAGTGGGTTTGTGAACGGAAACGATGCAACATTTGAAACTTCAGAACATACTTGACTATTTCTTTAAATTATAAGTTCAATTTAACTGTACTGAGCAATATAAGTACAACATGTATAATAATACTGCATATAAAATTTTTCATATGCTGTAGCTTTCTTGTTATTTTTTCCTTTCGCCACTTATGATTTTCCCTAGTTTATTCGTACAGTCAGAGTTTTTTGTAATGTGAGGTAGTCTCCATCTAGTTAACTTCGAATTATCAGGACCATAGACGTAGCTACGGGGTGTGCCGGGTGTGCCTAGGCACACCATAATGGGCTGCTTTATCAAAGAGAATTAAAGACAGATATTTCAATAAGAGAAAATAAGCGGCAGTTTGGAAGTTGAAAATGTCATTACTTGGTACAAACGTGTGCATTATCGCTGATGAAACGAGTGTTTATAGATTTTCGATTCTTTGATGTCATTGGAGAAAGAAGATATTCACTGCATTCTACTCTGTACTACAGCGCTTTTCTTCTATACCTGTCACAAGCTGCACGTGTGAGAGAGCTTTCTCCAAGCTTTCCCAAGTTAAAACTAAATTAAGAGCAACTCAGAAGCAGGATAGATTGGAAGCCCTGCTCTTGCTATTTGTGGAACAGAAAAAAAAGCTTAGTGTATTGATGAACATGAAGTTATTGATGAGTTTAAGAACATTGTATCTTTTGACAGACGTCTCTTGTTATAGATGACGTGTATTTTGATGTATTTGTTTGTAACATTTATGAACATTTTGTATGTGTGTAATTTCTATGAATTTGATTCTTTTTCTACTACATATATTCAGAAATTTTCAACACTTGTCATTTAGTGAATTTATATTCCTTTACAAACATCAGTGATTGTGTTGCAAAATATGCTATTTAAAAGGTTCAAGACCTAATTTTTTTCTTTGTGCACACCCAAATATAAAGTTCTAGCTACGCCTATGATCAGGACTCTACTGTAATTAAATCAAGAATTATTCTATCCAGTAAGTATTGGAGAGGATAAAAAGTTGGTAATATACCTGTAGATAGTTCATGGCAAAGATGGTATGAAAATATTAATATTAACCTAAAGAAAATAGTTAAGGATGGTCATGAGGCGGCTTTATATTGCCCAGGATAAAGACAGATGGGAGACATGTGCTAAGGTGTCAATAACATTTAATTCAGGGATGGTAGAGAGTTAGTTTATTGGTTAGTCGGAGAACTGTTGTGAAACCAAATATATGGTTTAAGTATGGCTGAGCCGATAAAACTTTAAACCGATAACGATACGGATGCCGATACTCTCACTGATTCCCACAAATACCGATACTTGAAAATTGTATATTCAAAGTTGATCAAAATATTGATTAACATTAGTGTGTATATATTTAGCTCGAATTGTATGAATCAATTTACCAAGAGTTTTGCTTTAAAATATTCATGAATTACACCAGAATATTATATTACTTGTTATGTTATAAAAAAATATTTTTCACAAAAAACTGGTGCAAAATTAAAATAAACTTCGAATTTTGCATAATTTTTTAGGATAATTAGACTCCGCCAAAGTGTCCCCCTGCATTTTTGCGGAGTCCGTGAAAGATCAAGATAACGATCGATACATCTACTTGCGTCTCGTGATGTTTCTTTCGCACTCTTATCAATGGGAGGAAAGAAATAAGAGTGGAAACTTTTCCATCAGACCTTCTCTGGCTATAGTACCCTCCCTCTCTCCTCCTCTCCCTCTCCAGAAATCTGGGTTTCCGGAAGATTAAGGCCTCTGAGGAGAAACTTGCGGGAGGGACCGAAGAGATAGCGATGATGAAAACCGAATAATTGCTCGTGGCTAGATGGAAGGATTTCCTGGGTTTAAGCCTCTCAGACAGCTTGTCTTGTCGTCCCTGCTCGAAGGCGCCGAGATGTGAAGTTTAAATCCCTCGGTAACACCTTCCAGTTGTAGCTGGATTGGGTTGAACTTAACTTGAGACGAATGGGAGTATGGGACACAAACAAGGTCTGAGCTCTGGAGTAAAGTTACTTGGTGACGCGTTTCACGTTTGAGAATGTTTTCGGTGCAGCATAGATTCTGCTACTCCCTCTACCACGTCGTTCTATATTTTCTTTTACATTTACAACCATACTTCTGATAGACAGAAAATTGCATTGAATTCTGAAAATTTTGATATTTTAGCCAGTGTTGCAAGATTGTGGCCATACGATAGAAATCCCTGAATTGTGTACGTGTGACTTGTACACCAGAATAATGTTCATTAAGCTGCTGTTTAGTGTTCTCTGTGTATTGGCGTGAATGCATTTAAGTCCATGACGAGCCTTTGTACTGAACCATCAAAAACTTTCTTGACAAACTTCTACGATATTCCCAATTTCGAAAGACTACATCTCTTTACAATTCTTCTTTCTAGTGAATTCAAGTGAATTTTCATATACAGTAAAACCTCGTTAATCCGGACTAATGGGAGGGATAAGTTGACCAGTTTAACGCAAGTCCGGATTAACTTAAACAACCTAAAAGAACTGTAGACCGTGCATTAAAACTCCGTTTATAGCAACAAAACATGTTTATTATGGTATATTTAGAGGGCATAGACCTAAATACACTATACAGTACAGTACAAAGTCTGCGGGAAACAGGATTTCATCAGTGGTTGACTGCCTTTTCTTTGGGAAGTTATCTTGTTGACTTCTAGCCACATTTAAAATTTGCATTCTGCTTTTTTTCCCTTTGCCTGTCCGAATTAAGCGAAGTCCGGCTTATCGGGGTCCGGATGAACGAGGTTTTACTGTATTTGGTTTTGCTCCTCTCTGCATATTTGTGATAATTTCGTTCCATCGTAAGCATATTTTCAATAATAGATATATATATATAGACAAGAGCGAAAGCAAATCACAAGAAGATTCACTTGAATGAAGAAATTCTCAACTGATGTAATTTTCCGGAATTTGAAATATGATAGATTTTTCTTTTTCGAAAATGTCTTTGATAGTGCAGGAAAAGGTCCAGCTCAGCCTTAGAGGGTGTGGTGCGCCCCGGAAAGGGAATCAATAATTTGAATTAGAAAAAAACGAAGTATTATGACTTATCCTTCATAAATGGGAAGGCGTGAATCGCTCACACACGCCCTGAGAGTGAATGACAGTGACAAAACGAGGCCTGGCCGTTTTAGACTTGTCGCCCAACTAGACGTTGTTGGTGAGAAACATCGAGACAATCTTGAGACTTTCTATCCAAGAGTCTCATTCTCGTTCAAGAGTTTAGTAAATTAAAGTGTAAGGTACTTCATGAAAATTTCCCCAGGGTTAAAATTGATTTACTACTAAAAAAATTCCGTGACATAATGACGATAATAACGTAAAATTTACATATGGTTCTCGTAAGTTCATTACAGTAATTTTACCGTAAATACGAGAAACTTAAAACAAATAAATCCAGCTTCTAAATACCGTACACGACGAAAAATAATTTTAAATGTACTACAGAGCTGTTGTAAAATGTTTATTGTAATTGTGTAAATGTAAAATAATTAACGTAAAATTACATAAACGTTGATGTTCGAGTAACAACGGGTTTCCAGTACTGCCACCAGAGAGCACCACTTTCAAACAGATGAAAGGCGAAGAACATTGAGGCGTTGCTTTTTCTGTGATTGTAGTGTCAGTTATTGCTGTTCCTGTAGTTGCTGTTTTCTTACAGTGGAGAAACTGTAACTGCAGTGACATCACCGGCGTCCTACCCGCCGGACATTTCACAGGAAAATTACAGTTAGTTTTTTAGTGTATACGATATACATCGTGTATTCACACACATGAAAGAAGTGGAAAGGAGGATGATTGTGCATGTTTGTTTCCATTTCGTACATATTTTATACCGAAACGTATCCGCTTCGGTGAACGAGCGCATTGAGTGGTCGACTCACGATCTCATCACTGAAAATTCCGGAAAGGAGTTCCAGTCTCAGCATGGATGTTCATGCATTCATCAGTTTCGTCTAAGCGTCATTCACGTTCATCGTTCCGATCGAGCTAAAGTAACGTAAAATCATAGGAGAGAGTGGGCTAAGTGAGACCCCTTAAGAAAAGAAAGGTCATAGTGTGCACATTATTTATTTGAGAAGAAACAAACTTTTACCAGGCTACACGTAGAACAGTTATGAACATTTTTATCTAGTTCAAATACAAAAAAATAATTAACTTCTCTGTTAAAAAATGAAAGAAGTCAAGTCTGCATGTGGACGCACTTGCCCCACGGGGTGGGGCAAATGAGACCAGCCAGATACAGAAATTGAACAATACAACTTGGCAAATAACTTTCACCAGACAAACGTTCTAAATCACTTAAATCATGTGTCCAGATGAATGGAATGTGCTGGAGAGTCCTTCAGACAGCAAAATTAATTGGCAAAGGGAATGAGTTGGCATTCCCCAGAACGAAAAATTTAGCACGCATACTGCTCAATACACATGGGGACATTGTTGTTAAAATTAAACTAACGGTAGTAACGCAGCGAAAAATAACCTGCCAGTGAATCAATCAAACTTGGAACAAGTGCGACTGTCTAAGATTCTACGTGGACGCTCTTACCCCACCCCACACCACCTGTTTTATTTACTTGACGCCTGTATGCGAGTCTAATAATGCTACATTCACCGGATGCCAGTATGAGGTTCATAAAGAGATATATATTATGCAATAAATATATTACAAGTGTTAAAATGTATTGACAAAATTATAATCCTTATAAAAATAACACCGAAAATAAATATATACCTATAAAATCGTCAATTTTCAAGTGAGCGTACAACTTCTTCGGACACAGCCTTTCCAGCTTCCATGGCACCAACTAGCTTCTCGCGGAGTCATTTTCTATCATGGTCTACAATTTAGCTAGGATGGATGCAATTGCCCGACCTGTCTCACTTACCCCACCCTCCCCTATACAAAATCCAGGATAGAAGAAAGTTATATTCGTCAAATTTCTCAAGGTTTGTTCTGTTAAGTCCTTGTCCTCAAGATGGCTAAGGAACCTGCCTCCACCAGCATACATTCGAGGGTATGCGTTTAGTGCCCTGGTGCCTTTAAATAAACCAGGCCGTTATTTGATCGCAAATTATACCGGGTGTTTCATAAATAATTGAAGGGTTACAAACATTTATTGCAAGTAAAGAATTGAACTTACGTTAATGAAACCAGTCCAGAACGAACGAGGAAATCAAACCGTTTCTTTTCGCACCTATAAATGTTCAATGTGTGCACGACGGGCGACACGGCACACATCGAGACGATAGTCTACTTCTTGCCACACTCGCATGAAGATGGGCCTGTCGATAGTGTATATTGATGCGATGATACGTTCCCATAGGGCTGCGATATCACGCGCCATCGGTGAGACGAATGCCCTGTCTTTCATGAAACCTCACAAAAAGAAGTCACACGGTGTAATGTGATTTTGGGGACCAAAATATTGCACTAAACATTATGAGTGATGTGGGTAATTCGAGTGCCGCCTAGCGGCAGGGACATGAACTCAGCTTAACAAAGCATGCACGCACAAACTATATGCGTTCCTATATAGTTCTGGACTGGTTCCATTAACCTAAGTTCAATAGTTTATTTGGAATAATTTTTTATCTCCTGAATTATTTATGAAACGGAAGTACAGAATAAAGAACAATACATTCCCGATTTTCAAAATAATTTCCTGTGGTTTGAAAAACGAAATTACCGCTTGACTGAAGGCAAAGGTAATTATGGTCTCTAAGAAAAATTAACAATATTGCAGTGGCGTATTTTGAAAATTGGACCTAGTTTACAGCAACAATTCTGAATGATTGCACTGTATTTATTATACACCCCATCTATACTAATTAGGTAGAAGTAAAACACCAGTGGTATAAAAAAGGTAAAGTGCTCCCCTGTGCATAGCACCACGCCATGAAGGCGTATAGGGGGTGTGGGGGTAACGCCCACACTTTCTTGATCCGGTCGTGAGTGGGGTTGATGTGATCAGCATTACGCCCCTGACCGCCTTTACCCCCCAGGGTTTCCCCCAGGTACCCATGTTATTCGACGCTGGGTGGGCGCCGGGGCCGCTTCTATCGTTAGAAAAGTTCCCGGATTTGAACCGGCCGGGGATCGAACCCGGGACCTTTAGCATGGTAGTCAGACGCGTTACCGACTGAGCCACCGCGGCCACCTAGAGGAGTGGAGGTATGGAAGTAAAAAAACAAACAAAAAAAAACAACAGGAAATTTCGTTTCATGTAGCAACACTCCTTCAGCCAAGCGCGGTGTAGGAAGCAGGAAGGCACAAGCAGTTTTCTCCCGCCAACACAGTTTACAGCGGTGGAACTGTCTGTCCACATAGACCACATTTTTAAATAGTCACTAGCCCACGGTTTCTTCGGCTCCCTCACCCTCCCCGCCTACAATCAGTGCCGTACAGTCTTTACGTTCTTTAAATAATTTACTTAAATTCTGGTTTAGAAGCTTGTCTTAATAGTTTTTATAATAATATATAATGAGCCATATGTTAAAGCTAAATGTACCAAAATATATTAGAACAGTTGGTTTATCGGCGGTAAACACGAAATTAACATGGAGAATAAGCACCTACAAAGCTGCTGGTTACATAAATAACTTCAATTAAACAAATTCTGCGGGGGAGGGGTTTAGCAAATGCTCCTAAACATCACAAACAGGCACGAATAATAGTTGCTACATATCACTAAACCTAATTTTTAAAAAAAATAAACATTCGTAAAACTCCATATTGGTTCCATTCATATATGCAGAACTTAATAAAATTTCAGCCAAACTCCATTACATCATCATTAAACAGTGAACCCCTTAATCAGATTACCAACTTTACAAAGGCAATCACCAAATTAAAAATGTGACGCGAGTTGCAGATCAGCATAATAGAATGGAAAAACAGTAGTTAATATTGCATTTGAATTCAATTACTTACAAATCCCGACAACATATGGGTTGAAATGAGTTTCCGGTTTGGCTTATGAACGTAATAGATTGGCTTGTGCACTTTGGAGGGACATATTTTCCGTTCTCAGCTTAAATGCGAGTTGGAACGTATGGATGCTGCTGCCATCTGTGGTTTGTAAAGTGTAATGAGAGGTAGGAAGAAGAGTGTTAATTTTGATATTGAACGACGACTTCTGTCCTTCGCAGGTCGTCATGGGAATTGGTAGGATTGCAGGATAACAGTGTACTATTGCAGCAAGGCTAATCGCGACGACGAGGATGAACTATGAATAGATGAAATGGTTGGCAAGAATGGTTAACCTATGACCCCTGGTCTCGTACCATGAGAACGCATCTATTACAAAGTGTAGAAAAATATCGTCTCCAGATGCTGATCGTATTTCGATCTGGTTTCCAAATAGTGACTTTTAATACGTCGGATTCGAAGCCAATAATGGAAAATGAATATTTTGTTCCACCAGTTCATCATCAATTCTCATCGACCAGGTTAATAAGAAGACAGAAAGGCAGTAAAAGATCAAACCCACACGAAAAACAAAATAATACGTACATTCATTACATTTGAAATTAGCGTGGCCTGTCAACAAAAGAGCATTAACTGCCTGGCGAAATTCTGCCAGTGAATTTATAGTGGGTAGTTTCAATAGTTTTCTGTGCAATAAGATTGTAGAAATTTATGTCACTTATAGAAACGTAGATGCTCTGTCTTTGCCGACATGAAAATAAACAGTTTGAAACAAATACCAAAAATGTATCTTTATCATCAAATGTTCAATTCTTTCTTTTATTTATACTTCTATTGGTAAAATTTTCATTTGAAACATACTAGAGCAAGAAATATATTATTGCCTAAGTTGAAGGTGACTGATAAAATTGAGTTCAACAAAAATAGCATGATGTGTTTGTAGTATAAAATGTATCTAATATTTTTAACAAGAAAGAGGCAAATCTGTGTCTGAAACATAATTTAATTTGCAGATCCAATAAAACACATTTCGTTTGATAATATGAAATGTAAATGATAACTTTTCCATTTGTTCCTTGTTTATTGCCATAATTTTTCAAAATTTCATTTATACTATGTAGTATTTGTTGAAAACAGAGACATCTGCTCCGAGTTTTTGAAACGTGTTTTAAACATGTTAACCATGCTAGAGATGTTGACATTACGCAATCTGTTGTTGTATAAGAATTACCAGCTTTTTCGATTTTTTTACAATCAATATGCGATAAGTAATAATAGTTAATGAGGGCAGGATATCTATCAAGGGGAGTCAATCTCCTTAAAATCCAATATGTAAATAGAACAGGACATCCACGGGCTTTCAAAAGTTTGCAGTTGTATTGCAAATGTGCTTTCTGAATATTGAGCAACCGCTTACGTTGTAGAAGTCGGTTTTGCCTCCTTGTGATCAATCACGAGTTAGTCGAGGAGAGATTTCGTGCGTGTTAAATCTCTCTGGAAGACCATCTCCCAATGACGCGTTGACGGCTTGATGTGACAGAAAAAATCCTAGACGATCAAGGTCACTATGTTACGACTCAGCCTTGGCTCAGTGGCAGCAATGGATATAGCATGTGGATGCATTCGTGTACCTACTCTAGGTCTGTTGCCCGAGATGAAAATTTGCTAACGCATATCTTAATGTTTCAATGGGCTATCCAGACAGTGTCAGCTGCCGTCTTGAGAACATATTTTAATAGTCACAAGTAGATTGTATACAGGGTATTGCAATAAGAAGGGAGACAGTTTGTTTCAAGATTAATTTAAGTGGTTAATACAACGCGCTACGAGGCCAGAGGACGCGGGTTCGAATCCCAGCCTGGGCCTGGGTGTTCTTTGTGAGTGTCCCTTGACCATTGTCGCAACTTCGGTATAAAATCTTCCTACGGTATGGTAGCCAGATCGTAAATTATTTCTGTTTCTTTACATTCCGTCTAAAATACAGGGTGTCCAAATTGTAACGTCCTAATGGCAACTCTCTGTAACCCCACATGTATTTGATATATCCAAATGAATATATCAATGAATGTACATAGTCATAAAGTATCTGTGAGCAAAGTAGTAATTAGTACATTTTTATTAGATTTAGTACATGTTTTCAAGCGCCCCACGAGTCTCACGGAGGATGTCCAGCGTATTCAACAAAGTGACATTATGGAACAGCTTCGTGAAAGGATTACGGTTGCCATTGGGAGAGTCACACCACACATGCTACAGGCCACCCGGCGGGAAATTGAGTATCGGCTGTACATACTCCGTGCGTCTCATGGGGCGCATGTAGAAATGTACTAATGTAGAACAAACTATTCGAATTATTTCTTGAACACGTTCAATTTCACATTAATAATGGAAAACAAGCACAGAAACTATTTTTAAAAAACAGAAAATGCTTGATAAATGCATTCGAAATATAATTCTTTTTACATTAACATGTATAACTTTCATGCACGATATATGTTTCACATATATGCACATGGAGCGACGTGTTACCACTACACCATCGGGGAGGCACAAAAGTTGTAAAAGAGAGAATGCATTGGCACGTGGACACTAAATTGTCTACGTATTGTATATACATGTATTATTTAAATACATTACATAACCAATTCATCATCTCACAATAAACCAACACCAAAAATTACATAAATTGTCTCTCAAATGTGCACGCTCCCTTTCCTCAAAACGATTGTTCATGCATTTAAAACAAAATCAATTAAGACAAGTCTTATTTCTCTGTCTGGAAAATTACAATGCATTACAGAGAACAATGAGCAAGCGAGCAAGAAAATTTTTAGATCGAATATTTTTGCAGGCTGAAATCAATATTGATTTAATAGGGTGCAAATAATTGCACGGGACGCCAATGCATTCTCTCTTTTACAACTTTTGTGCCTCCCCGATGGTGTAGTGGTAACACCGTTGCCATGTGATCAAGGGGTGCGGGTTCGATACCCGGTGGAGGCACATGTCACCGTGGTTCGGATCCCACTTTAAACTGTAGGTTCAGTCCGGATTAGCAATTCTGTGTGTAAAGTGGACTTGAAACCACAAATCAATCAATCAATTTTACAACTTATTTTCATTTAGATCGTTAGGCGCTAAGGGCCGACTCCCGCCGCCCCCTAGCTAGGGTTCTGAACTTTCGCGAGGAAGAAAATTTTGAGAAAAGTATTTTTATTTACATAAAATTTGAAGTTGTGGACTCTAGTTTCTCCCTGCAGGTGCACTTGGCCGACAATATTTGGTCCCTTGCACCCCTTCTAGAACTCATTTCCGTCCGAAGTTGGAGGGCAATGCCCCCCTGTGGTTGCGCCAGTGATATATATATATATACATACATACATACGCAATATCAATTTGTAGGTTTTTATACGCGCTTAGAAATTATTCTATGTACAGTTGTCTTTTACCCCCTATTTCATGTTACAAAAATACCGCAATATTCCATGAAACTCATTACAGTTCCAATTTTCTTCAGTGACTGGAAGTGGAATGTAATTCATTCAAATAAATAACAGCACAGCATGGGCATATGGCTTCTTTGTTATTTCGGCAAAAGGCGATGACTGGCGGTCCGCGGTAAATGCTCACCATTGCGAGCACAGCTTATAGCAAATGAAACTCCATTTGCTGATAAGTGCTGACAAGCATAAATTGATTTACCTTTTGTTGGTAAGCCCTTTGAAAATTAATTATCTTGCCAGCATACAGGAATTTTAATTATATCCCTGCGCTTGACTTCAGTGTCACGCTGTGGTCGGCTGTGAGTTGGAGGAATGGAGGGAGGGGAGTTATATTCGCATTAGCTTGTCATGGAAAGGGCTCCGTTGTGTTGTTAAGATGTATTGTGGTACGAAATACATGGAACATACTGTGGAAACAGCGAAGGATATCAACAGCATGAAATAAGCTGTGTAGGGAGATTATAGTGAAAGCGTTTAATTCCAGAAAGGAAGTCGTTGGGAGCCACAGAAAGCAATGCATACAGTGTTTCCAGCTGTAGATAAGAGTTACTAGACTTTGGGGTATTTTTGTTACCGAAGTTTGCTGTCATCTGCATGGATTTTAGTCTTAATGTTAAAAGAGAGGAACTTTTCAAGATACTCAAAACTGTAAGTTGTTTTCAGACGCTTCCAAGCCACTTTGGGCGAGCGGTGTGAGCCGATTAAGAATATGTGTGCGGCCTCTTGTCGAACGGAAGCTAGGATTATACATGGCTGCTTATGAAAGTATTACTGATACTTGAAGAACATGATACTTGTACTCTATCCCAGGAGTCTGTGGAGCAAGCAAATGAAAGGAAGTTCTCTGCGCAAGTATTGACTCGACCAATGAACGCGAATGCAGCTACCATTGTTTTCAGCAGAGCGCCACTTCTTTGCTCCGCCCACTCGGTTTCTCCCCTTCTCTACCGTTATGCGTGGCCTTTCTCCACAGACTCCTAGAACGTAGTACGTCAGAACTACACTATGTTCATGAACGGCCAGGAGAAAGGTCGAGAAATATAACGTCAGATCAGAGATACAAAAATGTTGGTTTGGATACTGATAACTTCAAGTTAAAAAGGAGTGTTTTTTTCATCTATTTATATTTTTTATACATCCATTTATTTATATATATATATATATATATATATATATATATATATATATATATATATATATATATATATATATATATATATATATATATAAATGGATGTATGTGTGTGTGTATATGTATGTTTTTTCCGGCATAACTCTCGAACGCCTGGAGCAGTTTCAACCAAACTTGGTACACAATCTGGAAAGAAATACTGTGGGTGTAAGACACACCTGGCACCCCTAGGGGTGGGGTGGGAAGGGGTTACATGTAAAAATAATCAAAACCGACCGATATTAGTGTGGAATCCATAGCTTTCAGGTTCGCTGAGATGAATAGTGATACTTCCAATGCCGTTGAATTTATTTATTCTTGCTTCTTGAGGTGAAACTAAAAAGGTTTTTTATAATCGAGTTTTGAGTTCAATTAATATTATAGTGAATTTGTAAAAGATTTTACTTTATAATTTGTATACTGAACTTATACCTGTAAATAAAAGTTACAATTCATTATTTTCCTGTCTAATAGAAGATTGAGGTAAATACCCTGGCAACGCCGGGTAATCAGCTAGTAGGAAATACGCAAGAGTCTAAATACACGTGTTGATGTTATTTTGAATACGCATTCTCTAGCTTAATAATTGGCATCAAGAGCATCTATCACACGAGGAGAAATTCATATGCTAGAATACATCGAAGGCTTTTTAAGGGCATTATTTGGTAGTCCGATAGACATCAAACAACAGCTAAATGCATCCTAGATTATTCCTTTCGCGATGTCCTTATGGCTGTGAGAGGCAACAATCCATGTAGACATGTCAATATCTCAGCAACTGTTAAATGTAGAACGATGAAACGTCGCGACCTTTAAGACCTAGCGCATGCTATGTGACCGCAGTACAAATTATATCGTCTGCATAAGGGAAAACAGCAATCAAAAGCCAGTAATCAACTTATTTTTTTACGTTACAATATCTCCGAAACTATTCGAGCTATAAATGTAAAATTTGTTGAACTGAAATATTTATAGAATAGAATCTACGTATTAGATTCTTTACTTTCTTCACGTTCGGGTCCAGTGAACAATCGTAAGCAATTGATACGTATGGTTTACTTAGATACTAAGACGTACGTATAAAACTTGGCACACTGAAATGTGTACCTAATGCTAACATAATGCAATAGAAATCTTAATCAGAGTGATCGTCTGTCTATGGGAGTTAAGCGAGATTAAGTTAACATTAGATGTCGAACTTTCGATATCTCAAACACAAGTATAGCAACAATCATGTTTCGTGTACCGAAAGACATAAAATGCCTATTTAATTCGACAAAATATTCGTGATTGGTCCGACAATTTGCCTGTTCGTGTCAGCAATCGAACCATTGAATACAGACTGATTGCTCATAAACTACTGAAAGAAATACCAGTTTCTTGTATAATTGGATATTTAACACCTGAAATGATTTGTGTCTGTCTTTTAGAGAGAGCTAAACATTGACACTAACAGTCTACTTCTACCTCTGAAACAAATACAAATATTGCTCTAACACAACAGAAGGGTCCGGTGTCCCATTCTACACCCTCGATTTCGGATTTTTTTATTATTATTTTTATGAAGATTATGTGATGCTAATTATGAAAACCAAAAATTTGGAGCGCGGAAAAAAGTATTTACGAATGTACAGCTGTGTGAAGTTGAGATATTGTTATTTGAAATTGTTGAGTCCAAATTTCCCACCGATTCCGGGCTCCGCCCCTGGGGTAATTGACCTACTGACCCCTACCGCTACCGCGGCCCCGCCTTTATCTATAGAGTTCCTTTTAAAGGCATGTTAGAATTGGCCGGAGTCAACTGCCCCAAACACTATTTCTCACTGTTTTCCGCATTGACACATGAAGATACTAAAAAATTAAGGCTAAAATTAAACCTAAGAAGGTAACTTACCTCTTTTTACCAAGGCCAGGCACTGAATTGCGGGTCGAAGTTAAATTTCAGAGTCCAAAAATCAAGTAACTCCTATGTTGAGAGTCTTAGTTGTCCTTTTCCACAGAATACCACCCTCCACTCCCGACCCATCATAAAAATAAGAAGTCGCAAATTATCCCATCCCACAAGTCATTTAGAAAATACAACCCTCCCCTTTTCGGCCTGCAGTTGCCAAAAAGAAATAATTAATTCCAATTTCTGAAGTCGCATAAATGAAATCCAATGTCTGAAATGTCCAACCCGCCAATATATCACACAAATAACATATCGCAATCGCAAATGTTCCCATTGCACAAGTCAATCATAAGAAGAAATAGAAAAAAATTCAGACTTGCGCCTGTTACATGAATCCATCATCCGCCATCATAGAAGACCTAAAAAATCTCTTAGACGTTACTCAAGGAATTTTAATTTTAAGAAAAACTTAAGATTCGTATCACGTAGATCTAAAAAAATTACCTTCCGCGCTTTTTACAAACACTGTTTGTTATGAGGAACTAAATATTTTCACGAAAATATTTGAAATGTGCGAAAAATCGAGGGTGTAAAATGATACCCCACAGCCCAACAGAAGTTTCGCGATGTAATAATTAGTTAAACTATTTTCAATGTTACTTACTTTAAAAAAATAATATTATATTGTAAGATGTTGTATCGTAAACTCGTTCATAATACTGAAGAAATATCTATGTAATATTTGTTAATTTATTCAGAAAAAAGATCGCTGATAAGATAAATAAATAAAGGTAAACCATTAACTTAGAGAAGGTTCCTAAATGGCAAGTCTTCTTTACCTCAACAGATGAACTAAAAGTTGTTCTCGTATATCAAGCACATCTGAAATATTTTGAAGACAAACTACAGCGTTTTCATCACAATAGGACAAGATTAATCGTGGCGGTTGTGCATTTTTGTTGATGTTTCGGCGACATTTGTTGCCCTGCCTTCTAGTTTTGTTATTTGTGGCCTTTCTTCCTGTTTTGGTTTGCCTTGTTTTGATAATTTCTCTTCTCGCACTACTGTCGTGCTAATAGGGCATTTAACATTGCATTTCATTGTAGGAGTTGTATTAGAATTAGGCTAAGTAGCTAGATCTGATCATTTCTATCCCTATTGCTGTTTTCCACTGTATCGGGAGGTACCTTTCGATCAATATACGTTACCTGAGAGAATGAAGTGAAGGTTTTGCAGTACTCGTTATTACAGATGTGTCAGTAAGGGTCGAGAGTAATGTCTCAATAGAGTCCCAACCATACGTATAATGTTTTGCGGAATAAAAATACCAATAGTTTAACACTATTCCTATTAATTCTCTAGACTGCTGGGTGTGTGGATGGGTGTGTGTTGTATGCATGTGTGTCCGAAACTTCATAAAATGCAGATAACATTTTTTATCAAATAGAACCAACCAACCCATAAACTGTGAATGCTCCAATATTCTGATCAATACGCGTGGAGCATTTCTCTGTTACACAATACATACAGCACCATCTTGTTTAAAATTCAAGCGCATTTAGACGGAATTAAAATAACTATACGCCTTATGCGAAAATGTACCCCGTGCAAAAAAAAAATATATATATGATGGTTAGCCTTTTTTCTAGTCCCATTGCTATTAGCATAGTTTGGAAAATATTGTAAAAAAAAATAAACACAGTGGCCATAAGTATGGTTTCCATGCATCGGCGGAATGTCTATATTTATTTCAACACCCTCCAGGCATTCTGTCTTTCGTCTCCATTGTAGCGGGTAATCACTGTTTCCTCGAATCAACTCATCTGGGGCTGTGTCGATCTCCGTGACGGGGTAGTTAACACATCGCGCTACGACGCCAGGGGTCTCGGGTTCGAATCACGGCCTGGGCGTTCTTTGTGAGTGTCTTCACAATGTCATCATATTAGCATTCATACTCATCGTCGCGATTATACAAGTAAAATAAACTAAATCAATCAAACAATCTTTGGCCGACATGGTGAATGCAACGTACAACTGTAGGTCTATTCCTTGGAATGGAAACAAGCTGCGTCATAGTTTGTTCATGATTCATATGAAACTACACGTTGGGTCTCCCCAATGTCGTAGTAACATCGCTGTCACCTTGTAATCAAGGCGTCTTGGGTTCGAAAGCTGGTTCAGTGGTTCGAATATCCCACTTTAAGTTGCAGGTGCAGTTCTCATTGGCCTACTCGAGCTTAAAGTGGACTTAACGTTTTGAAACTACAAATTCACTCTATGCTAAAGTATGGTGTAACATAACGCTAAGTGTAGGATTTCCTATGCTCAGATGTGGTGCAGGCAGGCTAGCACTTCATCTGGAGGTAGATCAAAATGAAAGTTGATGGACACCAACTTGTAACCATTTACAATGCAATACAAGTATGAACGCCTGCCTGGTAAACTGTTACTGAGTCTAGGCTACACCTTGAGGGAATTTACTAAGATGACACTGTTCTAAGTGTTAGCTTAGTTTTATATTTATTTTTAGCGTTTGTTAGTACGAGTGTTGTTATAGTGGTAAGTGTTTAAAAGGCGCTAAAAAGGATCAAACAATGGAGCAGCCGTAAGCTAAGAATGAAGCTGAATGGTAATGAAATGGAAGAATATCTTGAAGGCAGCTGCAACATGAACGAATGACGGGAAATGTAACAAGGAAAAGTGATTACAAGGCTAAAAACTCTTTTAACAAGATAGAACTATTACGGAAGATATTCCTAAAGGCATTCGTCTGGAGCACAGCACTTTATGGATGCGAAATATAAACAGTGGGTGAAGCTAACGGAAAAGACTGGATCCCTTTGAAATGTGGTGCTACAAGTAAATGTTGAAGATCTAATACAGTAACAAACGAAGACACTAACATTACAAGAGAATCCTGTGGAAGTGGACTCAGGACAAGAGTTTGCCACCACTTTTTTTTTCTAACAGATCTCATTTGACATCACGATGATGGGTAGGAATGAGCCTAGGAAACTTCGGGTGAAACTTAAGAACGTCAACACTTTGATTGTTCTGATCGAAGTGTTTGTGTTTCAGCGGAACGTTCCGTGACGGAAGGGAGCCTCAACAGCCTGGCAGGATCGACTCGGAGCCTGATGGGAACGACTTCCTGCGGTTTTGCCACTTTTGGCTGATGGCGAAGATGAAGATAAAGGGTGATGAGATGAAACTGATAAAACACGGACAGGAAACAACACATGCCCCACAGAGCATTATACTGTGAGTCCAGATGTCAGAAGCCTCGTTAGTTGGTAACAATGCAGCCAGGTGTGCACTACGTAGAATAGAGGTTGACATTTTGATGTGTTCACCCCTATCACACCCTACCCGACACTTAAATGGTAACTTTGTTTCCGTATTAAAGTCACTCTAACCCTAATAAATATCCAATTTCATTTTCCACTTATGAATACAAATCGAACCAGGGACCCCTTGATTACAAGGCGAGGACGCTACCACTGCGCAATCTGGGAAGCTCAGATTCAGAAGAAAATCTTCATTAGCTGAATAGTTCAACCTCCGATTATTATACCCTAGCAGTATCACCAAAGAGATTTTGGATATGCTACTCATCCATTTCAGAGCTGTTATTGTAAGCCGTGCTGGTGTTTTGCCGATAGATTAGATAAACACTTTAATGGTGCATGGTGTAAATGTTTAAGTAAAAAAACAATCACAGAACACGAAATATACTGAATTCACTTGAATGCATGTATAACATATAGTGACTAGAAAAATCATAAAGATATTTAAACAAGTTTGCAACAAGGTCTGGATAAGTGGCTCGAAATTATTAAAATAATTTTAGATGTAATAATAAACATTATTCACCTGTAGATTGGCTCTCAGGAACATCGACATCATAGACTAGTTAGCGAGATGTGAAAAACTTCTTGAAACTCATGTATTTTCACACATATTTTTTTACAGTTTGTCTGTTGTCTTAACCTTTCGTACCTGGTTCGTAAATACAACCACAGGAAACCGAAACGAAAGTAAAAGAGCAAGGTAAGAACTGGGAGGAAGGACAGTAATTTTTCGTAAGGGTCCTAAGGAGCCTGAGTAAACCAACTTCAGGGTTGCGTACTTAAGAAGGAGAGGAGGAAGAACAAGGAGGTATTGCACTCTTAGACCTTCTTAAATCACCTTTTCCATATTCCTGAAGCTTGCTAGCCTCAAAAGGAGCAGTGAGCAGATCGTTTGGTTAGTGTTCTGGAAGATTTAATTTCCCTCGAACTGAACGATTGAGCGAATCCAACGACAATTATACGAGCTCCAGAAGGGAAAACGAAAGGAGAACTTCCTGGAACAACAACCTGAAAGAAATCAATTTCCGGGAAAATCAGTCATAATTTCCTTTTTCCCAATATTATTCCGATCCAAGATCAAATCTTCGCTTCTAATTACAATTTTTCGAAGGTGGATTTCCTCACCAACAGCGACGCCATGTTGAACGTTTCGAACATTTTACATGTGCCTCATATGGTTTAGGCAAAAACAGTCACTATTTTACCGAATAGCCAAGTCATGCACGGAAAGTAATGTTTGTTTGAATTAAAAACATATTTGGTTAATCTCGAGTGCCTACAGATAAATTTGGTAGACCTTAACTAAATTTGATAATTTTGACCAAATTTTCTTTGTAGCTCTAAACAAAAGTTCACGATTACTGAAATAATTTGGTACGAGTGAACAACAATTTGTCTTGTCTTTATTTAAACAAATGTTTGTTAATTATTTTGTAGGTATTCCTGGTAAACTTTTTCTTTGTTTGGAAATGAGATGGAATATTCCATGAGAAGCTAATTTTAAAATATTGATTGCGCCATCTAGTAGGCTATTCTTTTTTATACTTTTGCGTATTGTCATTATTTGGGTGTATATCTGTGACATATCACACAAGTTTTTATTCGAATAGTACTTGCACAGCAATGATTCCACATTTCGCCATTAGGAGCGTGCAATACAACATGGCGGCATCTGGAGAGGAGTCAGCGCTTGCAGTGGTGTGGCTTCATACGTAGACGCTTTCGTTCTCCAGACGGGTGGTTTGAGTCAGTCGAAACTCTCGACTTGCCCGATTTGTTGATTTCTGTAGGCTTCGTTGGAAACCTTCGCAGACCTTGTCCACAGTTTCATTCGAAAAAGATGGTCAATCGCTGGATTTCCCTTTGAAAGGACAACCCGCAGCCTCGAATTGTTTGTACCACTTACGAATGTTTTTCTCTATTTGTGGCTTTTCTGAAATTGCATACTCTACTGTCGTTCAATTGTAACATACGAGGGGGTATCGTAAAGTTTTGACAATCACCCTGTTCTAAACGAGCTAGAATTGGTGTTTTATATTGAGGGACTTAGGACTTCTCCCATAGCCACACATTTCTCCCATCGTTTCTTGACCTTCCGAAGGCCCTCGTTGTAGAACTCCCTGGATTGCGACGAAAACCATTGCTCAACCTCCATAATGACGTCATCTGTGGTGTCAAATCGCCGACCACGCAGCGGTTTTTTCATTTCAGGGAATAAGAAAAAGTCACTTGGTGCGAGATCGGGAGAATAGGGTGGATGCGGCAAGATTTCATAGCCACATTACCTTGCCTTCTCGATCGGAACTTGCGAAGAGTGAGCGGGTGCATTATCGGCCAGGGGACGAACGCCTTTCGGGAGCATGCCGCGCCGTTTTCCTTTCAGAGCACTTCGCAACTTGTCCAGAAGTGTGCAGTAGTAGTCGCCAGTGATGGTCTGACCCTTCGCAAGGTAGTCTGTGAATACGACCCCATGACAATCCCAGAAAACTGAGAGCATAACCTTCCCTGCCGACTTCTGCACCTTTTCCTTCTTGGGTGGGGTGGAATGGGAGTGCTTCCACTCCTTGCTCATGGGTTTGGTTTTTGGATCGTACTGGTAGACCCAACATTCGTCCATGGTTACCAGACGACCAAAGAAATCATCTTTATCCTGCTCCAAAAGGGTCAATATCCGCCTCGAAAGTTCGCACCGTGTGTGTTTTTGAAAAGGAGTCAGCAAGTGTGGAACCCAGCGTGCAGACACCTTTGTCATGTGCAATTCTTAGTGAATTATTTTTGACACACTACCATAACTAAGCCCCGTTTCGTTCATTATTGTTTGGATGGTTACATGTCGATCTTCATGGATAAGACACTCCACTTTCTTCACATTGACAGCATAGTCTGTGCATGACGGTCTCCCACTTCTTGGCTAGTCTGTCAGTGACATGTGTCCAGTTTGGAAATTCCCTTTCCACCTCACAATAGTCTCATATGATGGGCAGTCATCACCATAGACAGCTTTAATTTCATCATGGATCTGCCGGACATTATTCCCCTTCAAATGCAGGAACTTTATCACACTTCGGGTTTCAATTTTCTCCATCTCACACTTTCCTCTTAACTCATGAGATTTCTGAAAAAAACGAAAAAAACACAATCACTTGGTTTTTGCTCAATTAGCTACATAGGGTTTCATAAGTTTACTGACAAAAGTTCACGCTTATAGCTAAAACACTTCATGGTGATTGGCAAAACTTTACGATACCCCTTCGTACTTTGTTTCCTGGAATTGCAAGGCAGAGAATGCCTGCCATTCTCCTCTCCAGAGTTCGCCATGTTGCATTGCACGCTCCTAGTGGTGAAGAGTGGAACCAAAGGTTTCGCATAAAAACTAGTGGATATGAGACACAGTTGTACATCAATATAATGATAATGTATTCCATTAATTCCCCTCAATAAAATCACAAAACCAATTTAATATTTTAATAACCCTGTATAACAGACATGAAATCATCTTGCATAAGAAGATTAAATAAGAAAGAGGTACATATTAAAACAAGGAAAATGCGAAAAAAGTATTATGCTCTATTTTGCAATTTCAAATCTTCCCATTTTCTTCCGCATTCCTGCATCACGATGCTACGTCCATTAATTTTAGTTTTTGCGAGAACTTCCAACCATCTCCACTGACATCTTGCGGGCGTTTTGTGACGTTTTTGCTGGACTTTTTTCAAACCTTGTTGATATTTGAGGAGTCCGTCAAACAAGTTGGTGCTAGCGAGTCGCTCTGCACACTCTTCCTACCACCAAGACGACGAGAAGAGACCAGCGGAAGGGCATTAAAGAAGATGTACTCTGATTGCCTTATCTTCTTCCTTCGCCCATTTCGAAATGGAAATGAACCTCCCGGAGAAAGAAAACACTGGAATAGTTGTCATGACTACGGGACGATTTATCTGAACGTTGTTTTCTTTACGGCAAAACTAACCCAGGAAAAATATCTTTCAACAAGTAACTGGTTTTGCAGAATTTCGCATTAACAGTCTATACTTTTGACAGAAACGGCGAGTCCGAAGAAATTATTGAGAATCAGTCTACCAAACAGGTCAAGTGTGTACCCAATGCGCAGGTTGCTGCGCAGATTCTTGTGACGTGTCTGCGCAGCACAGATGCGTAGTGTTAGCTTGTGAGTGTCTTGCGGACGTTCGAAGAAAGAGACCACTCAAACTTAAATATCGTGGGATCTGCCTGAATAGTGAGAAGACGAAAACTTTTCCCAAGAAAGACAGCTGGGCTCAATAATAGCAAGGTGAGCACTAGATGTACAAAGAGAGGTTCGCTTGGCAGGGTTTGGTGCTCATACGATACGAACGAATCACTAATATTATTGATATGCTAGACACACAGATTTCTGCATGTATTATTCGCAACACACACACACACACACACTTACATATACCGCGTTTTGATTTTAATGCAGATTGTAAGATGGCGCCAAAATGCTAGTACAGTTTAAACTTACATTATTATCTTATTTTAGCACACGTATACCGTGACAAATAAAAAGTATTACATTAAAATGAACGAAACTTTGAGCACAATAGCAAATGATACACTAGCGTTCCAGAAAAATAATTTTAAAAATAAATGTGTGTTTACTTAAATGTATTTGCAAGTTTAGAAGTGGTCTCAATAATATACAGAACTAAAGGAGGAAAATGACAACGAGGAACTGTATGATAAAAAAATATACGAACGCAAATAAATAGCTTGGTAAGTGGGCGCAGACGTAAATAAAAGGTATTGTCAGTCTCAGTAGAAATTCTCCGCAAGATAATATTATTGAGAACGGGAACGCAATCATATAATATTCTTATCGTCAGTATTTGTTATTTTCCCTGCTTAATTGATTGATTAGTTGGTGTTTGAAGTCCATTTTATGCACAGTAAGTCTAATCGGGACTGGACCTACAGTTTCAAGTGGAATCCGAACCACTATGTGTCTCCACCGGGTATCGAACCCGAAACCCCCTGATCACAAGGCGACAACTCTACCTACCACTGCGCTATCGGGGAGGCCAGTTAAGACTAACATGTTATTCATACGTGGATGAGATGTTAAACTGACCCATACAGCGAATTCATATTAATTCGGATACGAATAAATGTTAGGTCCACTTCCACTTTGACAGATATTAAATATACTGTTTAACGCAAGATGCAAAACATCGAAAATACCTACAGATGGAATCAAACCCAGGTCCTCTTCGTAGAGTTAACCACTACATTATTGATGTGTTGTGATCTGCAGGTAAATCAAATAAGTTGTTGTGCATATTTGACATGACGTATAAACCAGTGTAGTCACAGTATGGGTAAAAAACAAGGTTTTTTTATTCGAGAAAAACGAAGCCAAACCACTCACACAGAAACATCCACAAAAGGCGAGGAAGTGAGATAAAATCCCAGGGCAAAAATGGAAGTCGTGTGTATCATTTTGACGGTGAGAGAGGGCAGAGGAAAAGGGCAGCTCTGTCAGCTGTCCATGTAAGTGTCAGCTGGAGATGAAATATTCAAATGAAGAATAGCGTCCCGGATTTCATCCACCGGAGGGTTCATAATTTATCCCCAACATCATTAACCGGCCCCAAACCTGCTTCCTTTCCCCGTCTCACCTGGCTCGAGACGGCTTAAGCGTCCATGCATTATAGACGCTTCTTCAGCCGTTTCCGTTTTGGGTAATTTATGAGGAAAATAGCATAGAAACCGGCCCATCTGCAGCGACCCCCCCGCAACCAGGATCTCCCAATCGTTAGATTTTTCCGCTACATAAATTCCTGGCTTCCGCGCCCACTCGCAATTGCTTCAGGCCTATATGGCAGGCCTATATGTTCTCCACCCATTGTAAGGACGAAGCTAATGTAAAGAAAATCACGTGATTTTATCACGGTCCGCCACTGGCGTGGGAGCCCACCCCAATGGATCGCATGGCAATCCCCATCACGTCCATCATGTCAATGGGCATGTCTAACTATCATATCCCCCACAACCTATCAGATTTCCATACGGCCACCGTTCAGTAACGCAGTATATCGCATCGGAGTTCTATATAGGCTTGACCTTTGTAACTTGACCTTGACTTATTTTGAAACTTTGCAATTACATGTTAAAAGAAAAATTGATATAGTGTTACATCGAGTTCTTGTTAATGTCTATGATACTACATGTTGTATGGCTCAGGTTTTGACGCAAATATGAACGCGCCAATCAAGGCGTTGTTGAACTAATGTATTAACCTTTCTGTAGCAATCTAATGAAGTCAGCTCGCTTAAGACAACGGGCATTTATTATGATGTAAATATGGATTCGCCAATCAAAGATTATCAATGTTTGATGAGCTAACCTAATTGTAATTAAATAATGGCGGAACATTTAAATTTGTATATTTCCAGAATGTAAGATTTTATCAACGTTAAAGAAATAATTGTTAACTCAAATAAATATGTAAACTTTCTTTGTAAATTATTCATAGCCAAACTATGTATTTTTCAAATATCCTTCTGTTATAATTTGGAATTTTGTAATAAGAAATTACCTAAATGCAGGTGTTCGAGGCTGGAACTTTAGGTATAAATACGAAAAAGTTTGGTGTGTGAGGAGGTCTGTTCTGGTGTCAGTCTATAAAAAGGAAAACCTTGGGAGGACAAGTCCCCGCGCAGCTTTCCCTTCTTCCCTCCACCTCGGGCCATAAGGTAGCATGGTCAACTCTCCCCCTCCCCTACTCGCGGGGGTACGGTGCACAGGACTCGCGAGTCTGCGCAGGTTGTTTTGCTCGTGGTTCCACTTATAGGAAGAAGTGAATAGGTGTAAGCCGCTCTTCTGTAAAACCTAGACTGGCCAAATAGAAACGGTCTAATCTAGGAAGAAGTGAACAGGCGTATGCCGCTCTTCTGTAAAACCTAGATTAGCCGAATGGGATGTAAGTTCCAATTTAGGAAGAAGTGAACAGGTGTTAGCCGCTCTTCTGTAAAAGAATAAATTGGCCATCTCGGGTGATAACTCCAAGTCTAGGAAGAAGTGAACAGGTGTATGCCGCTCTTCTGTAAAACCTAGGCTTGGTCCACCCTAGTTTGACCTTTCTAGTAAGTTTTAAATTATCTACTAACAATTGCTCTCCCATGTTCCAGTTACGAGTTACCTAACCACTGGCTGTAAGTACTCAAGCGGTAAATAAACATTTGGTTAAAACTTCACGACTTTTGTTGGATTTGTTCTACACCTACCCTGAAGATAGGTTTCAGTGTAGGCCTTTAGAGGCCTCAATGCTCCCGACTATAGGAGTAAAGGGTGAGGAAAGTTACTAGGAACGTAACACCTTATATATATAAAAAAAATCCCTTAGAAAATATAATAATCACGAAAACAAATTGTGCCTGAAATTATTTTAGTTATGTTTTTCCTTAATACTTGTCAACTTCAATGACCCTCAGAATATCATTCAATCATTACATTACGACCCGTCGACTGGATGACCTATAGCACTCATCACTAGTGCATATGTCAATTCTCAAAGATTTCCTCCCATCTTTCGATTTACATTTTCTTATTTTACAGGACGCAAACCACAAAGTGACATCCCCTTAGCAAAGAAATAACAGTGATACAATACAACCAGGCAATATAATTTATTTATTTTTATAATCGGTCAATGTCCCCTTACCGGTTATACAACTGTATGTACAAAATCGCAAGTTTATAAGAAACAGGTTATATCCTCGGTGAGCATTCAACACCACTTCCTAAAAAAGAATATCAAGATTATCACATGTTCACTGCACATGCAGGAGTTTAGGAACGACCAATGGACAAGAGTGTACAAGATACAATTTACTATGTTTATTATCTTTGTTTTCAGCACAGTGACATTAATGAAATATTACCTGAGTCCTTTGACAAGTAAAATATTTCACAAAAATCCTACTCTTTGTTTTTGTCAATATTGTTTTAAGAAAATACTCAAAATACCCGTTATGTTATTATATTTTGTAAATAATTTGTGTGCAGGCACTTCTATAACACTCTTGAGTGTATTTTGGTTGAAGACCCAACACTTCACTCAACTGTCAATTGCAGTTCTACTATTTTTACTATTTCTGAATATTTACACAAGATTGTACACGTTTGCAAAATCGTAAGAGCATAGACGTTGTGCTGACCCTTCACATTGGCCACAACGATTAATTATTCATTGATAATACCATTGATATTTATTTATAATCAAGGTATGTTATCTTACCCAACCATTAATCTTAACTTCACTGTATGCAGTTTATTTGCATGACACTTATAAACTCGAGTGTACCTGTTCACAAACTCATAGAAATGTTATATATTCGCCTCTATACCTAGGCAGAAACAATCAAAAGAGTATTAACTTTGTACTGACCTTAATTATTTAGTAATTGCTAAATTAAGAGAAAGACTCGCAGTGATAAATCATAAGAAACAAAATCTAAAAGTTATAAAATTTAATACAGGAAAATTTGCTGATGAAAGAATTAAGAAAGATTACCAAATTAAACTGTCAAATAGATTTGATGTTTTGCAGGATTTAAATGATGATGAAAATATAAATGGGAGCACATACGTAATGCAATAGAATCAGCAGCTAAAGAAAGTATAGGATACCATAAACCAAGAAAAAGTAAGCCATGGTTTGATAATGAATGTCATAATCTAATAGAAATAAGGAATCAGGCTAAACTTAGGTGGTTAAATAACTCTCTAATGATACAAATCTAAGCAATTATAATAGAATAAAGCGAGAAGTTAACCGCACGTTTAGAAGTAAAAAAAAGATTACTTCAAAAGCAAAATTAACGAAATTGAAACAAACAGCAAAAACAAAAATATCAGAGATTTATATAAAGGTGTAAATGAATTTAGAAAGGGGTGGCAACCTAAAGTAAAACTTGATAAAAGATAAAGACGGTGATTTTCTAGCTGACCCAAGCGATATTCTAAATAGATGGAAGATCTACGTTAATGACCTTTTTAAATGTTCATGTAGGAGATAAATCTGAAGTAAATGAAGTACACACAGCAGAACCTTTAGTTCCAGAACCTAACTTGACTGAAGTTAAAGATGCTATTAAAGGGCTAAAGAATAACAAAGTACCTGGCATTGATTTAATACCAGCTGAGTTAATTAAATATGGTGGAAATTCGTTAATATGTCAAATTCATAAATTAATTTGTGTAATATGGAATAAAGAAGAAATCCCTCATCAGTGGAAAGAATCCATAATTGTTCCTGTGTTTAAAAAAGGTGATAAAATGAACTGCAATAATTACCGTGGAATTTCTCTACTCTCAACAACATGTAAAATATTATCTAACATTCTTTTAACAAGACTAACCCCATATGCTAATGAAATTATAGGTGATTATCAATGTGGATTTAAACGCAACAGATCAACTACAGATCAAATTTTTCACATCAGACAGACACTTGAAAAAAAGTGGGAATATAATCAAAATGTCCATCAGCTATTCATTGATTTCAAAAAAGCATATGATTCGGTCAAAAGAGAGAAATTATATAATATATTAGTCGAGTTTGGAATACCTAAGAAGCTTGTTAGTATGATAAAAGTATGCACCAGTGAAACAGAAAGTAAAATTCGTGTGGGTATTAATATGTGTGACAAATTTACAATTCATGATAGGTTAAAACAAGGAGATGCATTATCTCCATTGCTCTTTAATTTTACCTTAGAATACGCTGTTAGGAAGGTAAAAGAAACTAACGAAGGACTAAAATTAAATGGTGTGACTCAGTTGTTAGCATATGCAGATGATGTAGACTTATTAGGAGATGATATAAATACAATTAAGAATAATGCTAAAATATTTTTCAAAACTGCTAAGGAGAAAGGTTTGGAAGTTAACAAAGAGAAAACTAAATATATGCTTACAGGCCGAAACCAAGTGTTAGGTAATAATCGAAATCTAATTATTGGTAACAACTCGTTTGAACCAGTTTCCAAATTCAAATACTTAGGAGTAATATTAACAAATGAAAATTATATTAAAGAGGAAATGAGAAGTAGGCTTAATTCAGGAAATGCATGTTACTTCTCTCTTCATAAACTTTTGTCTTCTCGTTTAATATCTAAGAAACTTAAAGTTAAAATATACAAAACAGTAATTTTGCCTGTAGTATTATATGGGTGTGAAACTTGGCCCCTTACATTGAAAGAGGAACACAAATTGAGAGTATTTGAAAATAAGATCCTTAGGAAAATATTTGGACCTAAAAGGGATGAGGAGACAGGTGAATGCAGAAGGTTACATAATTTAGAACTACATAATTTGTATTCATGTCCAGATATTATTAGAATAATTAAATCAAGAAGACTTAGGTGGGCAGGCCATGTGGCACGAATGGGAGAGGAAAGAGGAGTTCACAGGATTTTTGCTGGGAAACCTGATGGTAAGAGACCTATAGGAAGGCCAAGACGAAGATGGAGGGACAACGTTGAGATGGACCTAAAGGAAATCGGTAGAGATGGAAAAGAGTATATAGAACTTGCTCAAGATAGGGACAGATGGAAGGCCTGTGTTGCTGCAGCCATGAACCGTCGGGTTTAAGAAGGCTAGAGAGTTAGTTAGCTGACCTTTCACACAGGTCACGACAATTATGTATTCATAGATAATATTGATATTTATTTATTTATGTTCAATATCTGTTATCTTACTCTACCGTTATTGCAACTTCACTATTTGCAAATTATTAGCATGATACTTATGAACACGATGTACCTGTTCACAAAATTATAGAAACGTTATTTTGCATTCGCCTCTTTACATAGGCAACATTACACGACTATTACATGATAATATTATGGATATTCTGTATCAATTCCTTTCACTTCTTTCAAGTTTAATATCGTTTATCCTCAGTAACTACACGAAAAAATCCTATGCTTTCTCGGATATGGACGCCGATCAAACCTTCCTACATCTTACTTAACAACTGTACTGCACTTGCCCTGCTCGAACCTAGTACTTTTGTAAGCAAACATGTGAACATACAAGTATTAGATTTGCATCTCAAAGTACGTTCAAACTAAGTTATTCTGTCCTTTGTGATGACCATTCACTTATTTACATCCATGCAATTTTGTGACGAAAGTGTTAGCACAATTCCGCAACGCACCTCGCTGCTCACAAAATGGCGTCTTAACATAAAGAGCTATCTTGCTTTGTGCATTTGCACCAACAGACTTGTATACAGATAAGTTAAAAAACACTTAACACGTAACGTTTCAACACTGTATCAGGGTCTTCCTTAGAAGAAGAACTAAACGAAAATGATGAGATATACTACACATAGTAGTAGTGTAGATGTAGTATATTTCATCATTTTAGTTTTGTTCTTCGTCTGATACAGGGTTGAAACGTTACCTGTTAAGTGTTTTTTATCTTAATAAACTGCCTTGGTCAGGAACAAGGCTTAATTATATTACGTATAAGTTTTCACGTATTTTTACTGTGCACTGGTAGCATTCAAACTACTGAGCTTGTGATCACGAAGGGATTTTGCACTGCGTTTCGGAATATCGACAAAGAAACAGTTGATTGCGTACTTACTTTTTTGAAGAGTCACTCGGAACAACGAACGTATACGGGCATTAACGATTCTTCCTATTACCGTTCGCCGTCACCTACCACGGTCAAAATTTTCCACCGAAGGGATACAGAGTCCTTAACAAATCTGTACGATACGATACGATCTCCATTCCAAACTCTAGTCACCATTTCCCCTGCAAGCTTTCTTCCATTCTTTTTCGTTCGACCACTTTTGCGCGCATTTTCGGATCTGCTCAAACGTACATGACTGAAATCTGTTCCGGTCGGAATTTTTAATTCGTTTTCTCCCAACCCTATGTTACGTTTGATCAAACAAAGTATCGATATTTATATCTTAATTTCAATATATCAATTGAATATCATTACATACAATAATGATGCACTCAAAATTCCCTTGATGCATTATATATCTCAAATGAACTAATTTCGACCCGTAACTAACCCCGAGCCATCTCTCGGAAGGCTCATCGGACTAAGTCATATTTCAATTTACGCAACAGCCGGTTAACTTATGCCATCTAGCGTTCTTTTTATAATCGATATGGTCGATTTCACCGCGCAGGCAAATACAATTAGAATGCACTTTCTACGGAACACGTCTTCATATTTGCATAACTAAAATGTGAGTACATATGACTCGTCATAATTTCTCAAAAATTGTCCCTTTCCGATTTCGTATCGTCCTGATTGCGAACAGTTCTAGTTGAGAACAGTTCTAGTTGAAAACAGTCCTAATTGCGAACAGTCCTAATTGCGAACAGTTCTAGATGCGAATAGTCCTAATTGCGAACAGTTCTAGATGCGAATAGTCATAATTACGAACATTTGCTGCCTGAACAATAATAACACATTTCTCTGCCTCGGGGCCTATAACTTTCTCTCGTACTTCCTGAGCCTTTTTAACAATTTTTTAAAAGGGATTTAATTTCACGCTTGTCACTTACTGGTCAGTGACTTCTGGGCACTGTACGAATTAAGCTTCTTCCTTGGGAGGGGGGGGGGGGGTGCCCACTCAGTGGCAGAGGTATTTTTTGAGGGGTATGCAATTTTGTATATATGTTACGAGTCAGAAAACTTAACTATTGCCTTGCGGTTGTAAGTACTTCAGAACATTGGTTCTAGCCTAGATCATTAAATGTTATGATAACATGTATTGTTATTATTATTAACGTTGATTTTGTGCTTACATCCCTTCACTGCCTCATGTGTCCGCTGCCTCCTGTTGAACCAGTTCCACCGACTCATTCTCACCGAACAGGTCGGGAGGTGCCGGGGATTGCCTCGAGTTGATACCTTCCTGGAAATGAGACCTATTTGGAAAATATTGATTAAGCTCTTTTGATCCTAAGGGGTTTTCGAGACATTAACACACAAATGAAAGTCAGGTTACGTCGACAGATTGAAAGGGTGATGTGACCTTGGAGGATTTGAAAAGTAAAAAATCATGATAAGTCAATCAGGTTAGCTATTGTTGCTAGCCAAACCAGCCGTGTCTCTAAGTCACTACCCTTATTTGTCTATCAAAATAGGTTTTCAGTTCCATGTGTTCGCAATTAGGACATGGAGTTTCTTCTCACTTTTATTTGTTAGAAATTTGGGCAATTTTGGAATTGTTCGCAATTATTACTGCTCGCAATAAGGACACACCCTTCCATTCCACAACGACTGAGTTTTCTCACAAGGAGCGTGCATTTATTGACATTGACTTCAGTCTTACAGAGGGCAGAGAAAGCGGCACTGCTCACTAATACATCTGCATCGCTGGTCATTTTCCCTTTAGCGGCGCTGCTCGTTGGCCCTTCAGCAGAACTGCTCGTTGGCCCTTGTCCTGCGTCGCTCGTTAGCCCGTCTGCGGTGCTGCTCGTTAACCCTTCTGCGGTGCTGCTTGTTGACCCTTCTGCAGTGCTGCTCGTTGACCCTTCAACAGCGCTGATCATTGGCCTTGCAGCGTTACTCGTTGGCCCCTCAGCAGAACTGCTCGTTGACCCTTCAGCAGAACTGCTGGTTGACCCTTCTACGGCGCTTCAAGTTTACCCTTCTTCGGCGCTGCTCGTTGGCCCTTCTACGGTGATGTTCGTTGACCCTTCTGCAGCGCTGCTCGTTGGCCCTTCAGTAGCACTGATCATTGGCCCTGAAGCGCTGCTCGTTGGCCCTTCAGCGGCGCTGCCCGTTGGCCCTTCTGCGGCGCTGCCCGTTGGCCCTTCTGCGGCGCTGCTCGTTGGCCCTTCTGCGACGCTCCTCGTTGGCCCTTCTGCGACGCTGCTCGTTGCCCCTTTATGAGCACTACATTTGATTTTGCCCTTCAAAGATGGGCACCAATAATTTACACATGCGCTTGTTCTTTCGTTCATTTATGTCATTCATCTATTTCTCTACCTTAATCGCAACCATGTATAAGGATTGATGAAACGGATAACAACATTTGGTAGGAAAAGAATCAGACTTTGTAGCAACAATCTTTGGAATCCTAAGGCGTGTAGCATGCAAGGTCATACAGTAGTGTTGCAAACTGTAATAACACAGGCAAAATTAGCAATTTCTTTTACCATAGCAGAGAACAGTTTGTTTTAAGTCAAATTGAAGTTCAGATAGACAAATGATGACTCTATGTAGAGTTTAAAGCAGGGTCTGAACCAACGGGCAATATGCCTCCATTGGGAATATAACTCAGGGCCTCTTTTTAATAAACCTGTTTAAGTGAATCAAGACTGGTTACTTCCCGTGCAATTTGCTTTAAATCAATTTGCCATCGCTGGTTCTATGCTTTACTTAACGTTCTGACCGTTTATATTGACGTTCCTTATGAAGGAACTTCATGAGAGGGCTTTCGAAATGCACATGATTTGTTATTAATGATAACTAAGCAGTTCTAACGCTGCTGCTTCGCTGTTTAGCAAGTAGATAAATAACAATACAGAGCACGTGTTTCTCCAAGAGAGTGCCAGAAGCAATTATATAAAGTGTATGCAACGTATAACTTCTAGTTGTGTATGTTGCATGAGGTTTGTTCTAATAGCACACAATAGATTGTGAAACAATATCTAGAGGGCGCTTTACGTAAGCAATTGGTTATTGGTTAAGACAGGATATACTGGAGAGCCTCAGGCGTTTCAACTGACGCAGAAATAAAAATATTGACACCACGCTAAAATAAACAAACAAACATTATGCAACGTGGCAAGGGACGTGGTCAGAATATTAACATCGACACAGAATGTGGAACAAGAAGAATGATAAACAAATAGAAAGATAGCCGTGCTATAAAATATTCAATAATTTTGGCCATATACTCTGCGAAGGGAATCTTTGAAGCGAACGAATGAAAACAAGACTCGAGAGGGATCGACCAATGAACGCATGAGTGGGAACGATGTTTAGTGTAAAGGGAAAAGGTACTACAGCTAACAGCTGTTTGCAGGAGCGTGTTCTGCTTTGATCCGCCCACTAGTTTTCTCCCCTTTTCTGTCGTTATGCTCGACCTTGCTTCAGAGATTGCAGGGATAGAGTGTATACCCTGTCCCAGCTAACTGTGGAGCAGGGCCGCGCATAGCGGCAGAGGAGCAGAAGGAAGAAAAGCGAGTGGTGATAGCGCAGCATTGCCAACCGTACGGTCCTGACTGTACATGTACGGATTACGGTCCAGACCTTGGTCCGTACGATAAATGTACGGCTTATCAAAATTTGCATTTGCTGTTTTATCCCTAATATTTCCATAAGAAATTCTTAAACCAAGCATACGGACCTGGAGACAAAAATACGGTTCGTTTGCCATGTGCATACGCTTTCAAAAGTTTGCAACGTTGACAGATCGAAGCTGGGAAAGCGGATAACTCCAGTCGTGCATTACGCAATCCCGTTTCTCTCACTGTTCATTGGTGGAGCCGTCTCGCGTCACTACTTGCGCAGAGACTTGTTCTCGTTCGCCTGGTCTACAGTTAGCTGGTACACGGTATAGTTGCAAGTCGTGAGGTGCTATAAAATGAAGTGTTCCTCTTTTCACAAAATGTATCCTTGTAATTCTTAGTTGCAAATCATTGTTTATCAAAAGGAGTTTGTGGGTATAACCCTGCTTGATTCGTATTACAGCGGTCCATGGTTCATATCCTGTTCTGTTCTCTAATATAATATATGATGTAAATAATAGAAAACAAGTAAAATTGAAACCATGGTATGAAAAGTATGTTTCGAGTCGTTTAACTGTCACGCTGGAGACTCAGGTTCGATCCCCAAAGTAGGTGACCCCAGGCATATTTTTTTTTCTGTCGATGTCCCTGAAAATGATGATCTTTTTCTTTCCCAGTCACTCATTAATAGTTATTTTGAACTAAAGACTACTAAAACATGGTGCTAATGTCATTAGTTTCACATGGCCAAGATCGAGAATGTACAAAGCCTTACCTTCATATGCCTTACGTGCCTTTTATTATACGGTGTAATGCACAGGATATGACTTGACTTATTTACGTTTACAAATATAGATTGTGCGTTTTTAAGGGAATTCATCATTTGTAATAATATTAACCAAATCAATACGGAATTATATTGTAATAAAATAATATTTGCATGTTGATAATTTCTTCTTTTTGCTGTCGTAATGGATGTTTAAAATAAAATGGCCTGTTCTTAAACTCTACTGTTTATCTGCGTGTGCATTTCAACTATGATTGTGAGATTGCTAACTTTTTGAACGAACCTCATATATTTTCCCTATTAACTGTTTTCAGACGTTATATTCCAGGATTATTCTTCAGTGTGGAGGATAGACAGCATTAGTTGACACCCTGACTGTAAATTTTTACTAATTTGGTTTCGTTCAGTAAGGGTTTTTATCAGGGACTTACTTACCTATAACAGCGACATGTTAATAAAGGACTTAATATGGTGTAGGGAAGCCGTGCATAATTTGTACGAGGCACGGTAATAATGCAGCATTTTTCACACACCCAGTCCTGGTAGCGAGCCAGGGACGATGCACACTCGCGCACTGTACGACATGTTACATGTGTGGTTGCACGAGACGTCGCGTGTAAATTACGGACCGCCCGGTTTAAGAGGCGGGGTAATAAATTGTCGCCAGCGATGCAGCCTCCCCCCCCTCCAGGGCGAACTCCCTTGGGCGAAAAAAGGGAGGGTGGAGAGGGGGGTAACTCGTTCGAGCGAGAACTGTCCTCCCAACTGGGGGGCACCGAGTGGGCTCCAGAGGAGAGTGGAGGGAGGGGGGGTAATTTCTCCAGGCAACTGCACTTTAGCCATTCGTAATGCTGCTGGCCGTCCCAAGCTTACTCAATGTTGAGCTTTTCCAGCATCCGTAGATTGGCTGGAGCTGGAGAACACCTGTGACCTGCGGAAACTTTTTTTTTTAACCCTTCCAGCTGCCACTTTTTTTCTTTTTTTTTAAGCTAGGTCCATATCGAGCAGAAGATATTGGGTTAAGATAGGGAAGAGGGGTCACAAAAAAAGAACCGTTGAGTTAATGTTTCTCTTTTAACACCACTTTCTCCTCTTTTTTCATCTTCCTCGCTTCTCTCGGTGCGTGGTGCATTAAGAGCATTCCGGATAAATTACGTTCACCAATCAGAGTGGATGGGAGTGGGACTCTGCAGTACATTCTCGAACGCCCATTTGCTGGTGGAGAGTCTCTTCAATCTTTATCTGTCCCGCGACAATATTAGATATGTATAAATATGTTTGCGTAAAAGCCTTCCGTAATAGGAGAACGTTTTGTCTGTTGAAGACAGGCTCACACGCAACGTTTAGTCATTTTAAAAGTTTAACTAAAGTTAATATTGGAGAAAGGTAATCTCGTGAAGACCCGACAATTAAAATAATATAACTCAACTATGCACATTCCCAAAACTAACTGGCTAAGCACAATTACAGGCTAAAACAGGACTCGAACCCAGGTTTCTCGCATACCGCGCCATTTCTCTACAGTGTGCCAGACGGTAAGATAATGTTCAGTTCCGTTCTGACAACTCAGCTTGACATCAATATCGCAAATGCTTCATAGGTCGCAGATCTAGTTGCAGTATCATTAACTGACCCAATTTCCGTGCGAAAGCATTGAAACAGGTGAACTATGATTGATTCGCTAGCAGAGTTAGTAGGGGAATAGCACAGTACCAGTAACCATGGATCGAACAATGATCGAGTCTTTCCTTCTCGCTTAAATTTCTACATATCTACACCGTCTGTGCCAAAAGGCAAGGCAACCGGTTTTTAACTAATTAACTCAGCAACAGTTATAGTAGCTTACAGGAAAAACAATCTCGTTCCTAGTTACTTCACGTAGATACACTTCCTTGTAATTCAAAATTTCTCAATCAGAACTATAATTATAGACAGTGATTTGACCAAAAATGACGAGAGAACAAATAAAAAGACCTAACACTTAAATCGACAGGAATTCATCACAATAAGTCCCAACCAGGAAACTAGGCTCTATTAAGATTTACTTGAAATTTAAGATCTCTGAAATAAAGTCTTTACTTTTTCAATATTTGAAATGGATCTTTATTTTATTATCTCCTGACTGTGTAAATACTGTTAAAATACACTGGCAGTACATAACCCAACTACGAAATATAACACAATAGACGCTTATGGAATGCATAATATCTCCATCGAGAGAGTTCCGGGTTCGAGTCCTGGCCTGATCGTCGGTGTTCTTTGTGTGTGACTCGTCATCAGTTTTATTGTAATTCGTCTCACTGACGTCTATTTCGGTTATTCTACATCACTTTTATACCTCTTGGGTAAAATCGCGACGATGAGAATTAACATCCATTGTCTAGAGCCAGTAGCGGCGATTAGAGGGGGCAGTTGCTCCCCCCCCCCACACTTTTTGCCACATTTGCAATTTTTTTGCCGGTGGTAGAGATCGAAACTACGACAGACCAGTGTTTTACTACAAATCCGGCGGCTTAACCAACTACACCTTGTAGTAGTTTGCTAGCGAACCTTACTTGTAGTACGCGATTAGTCAAAAGTGGCAGAAACGCAAAATAAACAAGATTAGAGTACGGGGAAGACCAGAGAAAAGATATGCAAAGTGCGTAGGAAAGCAGGCATTACAACTTACAGGAAGGGAGGGAGAAGCATCTTAAGAATAGCGAAGAATGCAAACGAGAAAAAGGAAAACAGGGAAGAGGAAGGGATAATCTACGAAGTGAAGTGTAAAGAATGTCAGAGTGTGTATGTAGGAGAAACGAAAAAGAGGCTGAAAGACAGCTTGAAACAACATAGGGATGATGTACGACTTAAGAGAGAGAGAAATGCGATATTTAAACACATGAGAGAAACAGGACATGACATAGAGTGGGATGAGGCTATTGAGATAGGATGGGAGAAGAGAGTACTAGTGAGGAAATGCCAGGAGGACAAGGAAATTGAGAAGAAAGGAGGAGAAGACTCAATGATCTGGAATGGGGACTGAAGATAAACAAAGAATGGAAGAAGATGTTAGAAAGAGTGGAATGGACAAGAGCCGGAGAGGAGAGAAGAAGGAAGAAGAATGATGAAATAAAGGATAAGGAAAAAGAGAATAAGATAAAGAGTCTAACCACTTTCCAGATGAAAGGAAATGTTTAGCTAAATCGCCTGTCAGGTGAAAGTACAGTTGACAAGGGAAGGCCACCTGCTGGAATGCTCCAAAAAAACAACTTTCTAATAATTTTGTCTCTGGAGGGGAGTGATTTTTGTGTATATATATCTTCCTGTTTTGTACCTTGTTACATTTGTACTTGGTGCAGAGTCTGAAGAGGACCTTGCTAGAAGGTTGAAACGTTACGTTTAGTTTATGTTTTTAATAAAATAAATTACTGCCTTGGTCAGAATATTAGTTTTTCATATCATGGAAACAAGGCTTAATGGTGTTATAAGATTTGTAGTAAAAATCGCAGGTTTGTCGTATAATATATCCCTACCACCGACAAGAAGACATTGATTGCATGAAGATGAGAGAAGAGGTGCTCTCCCGAAACGTGGTGTTAGAATAGGTTTAAACAGTAGAAACTCCAGGCATTGCAATCTAATATAGAGCATTGTCACGGACAAGCAAAACAATACATTCATGCCTTAACCAGGTTTCGAACCAGAGACCTACGGCTTCGTAGCGCATTACGTTAATCATTTTGCCACGGGGGCCACCACTTATTCCTCATACAAAGCCTCACGTTAGAACATAATGATGCTGATGATAAAAAACTATGTCCCGTCAGATTACGTAATTATATTTACGTTGTTCATTACTTCATATTTGAGCTAGCCTGGTTAACAAATATTCCTTTAAATAGAATTATTAGAGAACAACAGTTTTGACACATCCAATGCAAAGGAATCACCGCACCAATATTTGACGAAATAACCCATTATTTAGTATGTCCACTGTATTAAATGTCCCAGTGCACGCCATGAGTTATATCCATTGATTTCACGAGGCCCTATCTGCTTCTGAAGTTCCCAGAAGGCCACAGCAGCAGGTAAAGAATAGGGTAAGGGGCCCATCACTTACTGTGATGGAAACAGGGACTACATATCAGGGTGAAGCACGGACGAATCAAATTCAGTTTTTCCCGCCTTACCTCGGAAACAATTTTATAAATGACGTCAATTTTGTATAAGCGAAACGCTGTGAAAACCTTAGAAAAGTATCGTGAATTTAAAAACTCACAAAAAGCGACAGAATGAAAATTTATGCTTCCTTATTCTCGGTCGCAGGTTATGTACACGCATATTTCTCTTCATTCATGTCCTCTCCTTTTTCCTGAAGAATCCATCGCGCTGCAAATCATCCCCCACGGTTCCTCTTGGACCCACCACCTGTGTTCCCAGGCGAAACCCCGAAGGATATGCGCCTCACAACTTAAGAAAAGGACGATGTACGATGCAATTTCCCGCTTCTTTTTTTCGAGATTCCATTTTCCAGATCCCCCCTCCCCCCGCGAGTGCGATACATGGACGGAGAGGTAGGGAGCGAGTTTTCCTCTTTCTAACACTGCTGCCATCTCGTGTGGTCACAAGGACTCAAGCGCCGGTCGAGCGACTCCTTAAGCGATGAGAGAGAGAGAAAGCAATGCGATCACCTCAACTCGCACAGGGTTGAATCAATAGCGCAAATAGTTATTCCCGCAAGGTGGGGTGCAATTTTCTGAGGCGATCCTATTCGTGTTTTGCGGCTGCGAAAGTGGATTATAAGTTTTCAGGAAGTAGTACCACTGTTTTCACTCGATCCTTCGTCCAGTTTAAATTTACAGCCCGTCTATTGGCATGGATAAACCTCTACGAAATGAAATTTTGAAGATGCCTCGTATAGATGGAAGCATTAAAATTCGTATTGCAGTTGTTTTCGAATCTTTTCTGTGGCCCATTTTGTAAACAAAGTTAGATAATAATTGCAGAAATGTTGTTTATCACTGTGTGTGTGTGTGTGTATTAATAAGTTTTCAGTAGATTTTTACTTACTTTTGAAATTAGTAGATTACATTTTACGAAGGTACCATTTTCCCACACAGTTTTAATACAAATACATGTTAGTTTGGTTTTTTACGAGAAAATGAAGAGCCGCGGGAATCCGTTATGATCCGGGTTCCATTCTGCTGGCGGATGGTTTCATGTGGAGATTTTTTCGACAATATTCCTACGCAAGCAATTCCGGTACCTGTGGATGGACCAGGTGGGAGAGAGTAAAGGTATATGTAACGTAGTTCATCACCTACATTATCCCGGGTTCGAATCCCGACCTGGGCATGGTCATCCTCACCTTCGACATTGACCAAAAGTTGCAGAAAAATAAACCACATCAAACAATCAATCACATCCACTAGCGTCAAGATCGAGAATGTGTGGATTCTACCTCAACACCCACCTCCCTATCTTCTTCATACACGGTACAATGCACAGAGGAAAGCTTTACCTCTTTCGTTTCACGAGAATATGATAATCGTTTAGTATTTTATTTTTTAGAATTCGATTGTAAAGAGAATGGTGTTTGTAATCATTAATGTGAAATTACAGAAAGTAGAAATTATCCAGATAATTATTTGTGAATTAATCTACCTTTCAAATTATCTTCAATGGATACAATTTTAACACAATTATAATTTTCACAAATTATGCTGTAACCTTGCCTGTAAAATGGATTTATCAAATTATATGTAACAGCAAAACATCTTCTATAATTAAATACATATTGAGCGTGGCATGCCAAAGTTGTTTTTCAGGAATCTTGTAATAAACCACCTTGATCCCTATACGATTTACTTATTGATTCTTTCGAATGCGATATTTATTCATTTATTTTAGTGAACGCCTTACGTATATGCAACCCAAATAACAGGAAACCCATTTTGGTTGCATACATTCTGTTTTCAGGGCTATACAGGGTTACCAATATGTAAAGCAAAGGATTCTATGTATCTGAACATACATAAAAAAGAGGGTAAAAACTTCCCGGACATTCAGATTTTCCCCACGGGGGACAAAGGTTAATATGAACAATGACAAACCTTTCTCCATATCAAACGGTGTGTCACTCCATGCTCATTCCCATATTTTGTTTTAAAGCGCTCTCGAAATAATGATTTTTTTAGGTTACTTTCTGATCAAATAGGCTAAACAGGACTGGTCCCAGTGTTGAAAGTGGGATTGGAACTGCTCTGCAAAAGACCTCCATCGGGAATTAAACCCGAGACCTCTTGATTAACCAAGGGATGAATTACCATTTGGCATCAGCCTATTAGAGAATTATATCATGTGTTTTTGTTTATAGGATTAACCAGTGGGAACACACTACACATAACCTCATCGTCCCTTTAGGATTAATTTGTTAATGTATCTTCGAACGTAGGGGTTCATTATTCAAACAGTATGATTTACCGGGTATCACCGTATTCGATTGTGCATAGCCTAGACTGCGTGAGGTATAACGCCAGTAAGCCTCACGGTTCATGCTCATTGTCCTACATCATTCCATTTCTAAACTAAACGGTAGATTTCTAATGTGTGTATTTATGTAAAGTGTGTAAGTCGAATTTCAAAATTCAAAGCTAGAGTCCAGATTTCTACGTACACTCCAGTTCACATAAATTGGTACATATTTCAACTGTGCCACTTTATGTAAAGAGGAGTGTACATAAATATGTAGCAAAATAGGCTGAAATTTGTAGTTAATTATGTGAAATAGATTGAATAGTTTACTTTCAAAAAGCCTTATATTTATTGCCCTTCTGAATATTTGTTACTAGATGGATACAAGCGAGTGGCACTTAAAATCATATCTTAACAACATATTACTTATTTCTATACAAACCAAAACACGTGAATCTTAGACTTTATGACAATGCGGTTGACTAACACTCATGGGTCCTAACTTCAAATCGTAGAAAAGTAAAGTATGAACTTTCATTTTTTTTAGTTTCTTACTTTTAGAAATCCACTCTCCCATTTTATTCAGAATAATCCTGGTACATGTTTCTACGTCATATAGTATATAATACTTAGGGGTATTAAGAATATGACAGAATTTGAGACAGGAACGCATAGGTTTACAAGAATCCCAAGATACTGTATATTGTACGTACTGAAAGAACTGTTTGGAGAAACGAATAAATACGCTTACACAATTTTTGTTTAACATGACTAAATCAAATGAGTCTTTAGTATCCACAAGCTGTAAAATCATGCGTTAGCCAAAACACCATGATACACAATTGTGTCACTTTGGTCTTGTTTTCTTATTCCCACCTGATCTTCTCACCCTGCTGCAAGGCTGGCAGCGACCAGTCGTCTAGAGAAATCGTCGGATCGACACCGGGCGTATGTCAGAGAAAAACGCCAGACAGAAAAACCTTCCTAGTCTGGACTTCGGTCTGGATTAAGAAAAATGATGCAGTGACATGGAACGGCGGTTCCCCCTGGATGAACCGATGGCAGGGATTATATTTATACAGTAAAGGGGGTCAAACCACACTGGCCTGATTTTATTCTGGTGCCTTGTCATCTCCTTCTCAAACTTTTCCCCATTCCTAAAGCTTGCCGAATACCACGCTGTCGTGGCATTGCCTTGTTGCGTTATCTTTCTTTAACTTCCTCATTAAATCCTGTTTATCATAAGTATCTGAAACTATCAATTTGTATTTTTTTTTCCTCGAATTATCATGTCAATTTTCTTTGGTTTCTTTACAGTAGCCATTGACTATGTGCACGCACGCCCCCCTCCCCCCACACACACATATATACATACATACATTCATACATTTTCATTTTGATTTTGATATTTAGCATCACTTTTCTACCACCTTTACTTAATGGCGTCTATGAGAGCGAATGATTTTTCGATTAATTGATTGATTTGGTTAATTTTTCTTCACATTTCTGACACTAATCGCGATGATGAGGATGAGTAATGGTACGATGAAAATGGATGAAGAGACACTAAAAATGACACCCAAGCCCATGCCAGGATTCGAACCTGAGACACTTGACATCTTAGCGCGCTGTCCTAACCAACCCCGCAAAAACACACACACACAAATAGAAATGCACAAAGTATGCAACACTAACCCGTAGGTGGTAAACTCTGCAGCCTTATAATGAAGCCCTTTCTGTTTCCGATTTCTGATTGGGGAGGAGGAATTTCGGTGGTTCATATTCCACTTTTAACTGCTGCCCCAGTCCAGATGAGCATCTTTGTGCATAGAGTGAACGTGAAACGAACTTTGATACAACTTTAGAGTTCTTTTTCATCCACTCTAAGAGCAGAAAGATGAACACGTGTTAGAAAGAAACTGTGAGAGGAATTTACAAAATATTCCAAACGAAAAGCCACCAAGTGATGGGAATATTGTTATAAATGTAACAATGAACGTTCGTTCAATTTAAACCGAATCGAATCTTGAAGGAATGCACATTCGACATATTTTTAATAAAAACATATTAAAAAATAAGCGTGTTCGCTTCAACGAAGTGTAGTTTATTTCAGCAAACATGTTAGTCCCTGGTGGGTAAAAAAAAATATTAAGCAGCTAGTCATTTGTTTGGATTTTCCTGGTGAAGTAAAAGCTTCCGTTGCCACGGCAACCTGCTTTTCACGCTCAACGGGATCTTCGGAAATGCTCTCCACATGCATTCTGTCCCCGTTGCTGCCGCAGACAATGCGTTTCCCATCATGCAACGGACGCAGGAGAAGTGAGATTCGCAATTGGGATTTTGAAATGGTAGATTTTCGTAACCATGTCTCCCTGTTTAACAGAATCACGATAGAGGAAGTTGATCGTATCACGCCACTTCTCAGAGAAGTGATTATTGGAAGCATAGGTTCCGTTCATTAGTGAATAGAAACATTTTAACAGGATATTTGGTCCTTTGTCTTTTCCGAAGGTACCAATATGCCAACGTCTCTGTCATGGAGCACACACTTGACTACATGTTGAAGTCTAACGAGGGTGTGGTGGCTGTACTCGCAGCCAATGCGGTTTGTGATTATCCTGTTCATGTGTTTGTGATTATTCTTTCATTAGTTTCATCTTATCATCATTCATTCTCATCTTCGCAATAGTGTTTTAAGTTATGCTAGTCGGTAGTGTATCTACAGTTTAAAGTGATATCCGAACCACTACGTGCCTCCACCGGGTGTCTAACCAGGGACCACTTGATCAAAATGCGAACCAAAAGTGTCAGAAAAGTGAAGTACAATAAATAAAATCAAAATTATTTATCCACTAATCCAGGGGTTCCCAAACTTTTTCGTTTCACGGCGCCCTTAGTGTTTCTAGATTTTCTCACGCCGCCAAAGTCATAATGTAGGCCTTTCTAACACTTGCAATGGTCAGTTACTGTGGTTAGGTTGCTTGCCTTAACTTAAAAAAGCAAACACACATTCCAAATTCAGAAACATGTTGTGTAAAAAGTACTAAATAAGCATTTCAGTGAAAATATTGGAACATTTTCGGCTCCCCTGTAAGCTAGCCATGGTGCCCCAGCGCGCCGCGCAGCACACTTTGGGTACCACTGCAATAATCCATTCAGACTCTTGTCATTTAGGTTATAGATATCTTAAAAGCACTCCACAAGAACATAATTATTTCCTCTACTTACATGTTCTTATCGCGTCAAAACTTGTAAATGAGAAGCTAGCTACATAAATGATTGATTTGATTTATTTAACTTCAATTTTCTGCCACTTTTGGCTAATCGCGGAGATGAGGATGAGTACATGATGAAATTGAGGAAGGAACACTCACCCATGCCAAAGACGGGATTCGAACCCTGGACCACGGCGTCGCTGTGCAGTTTCTGTCATTCAAAAATTCTTCAAATCGGTTGTTCAATAATATCTTTTATTGAACAATTATCATGTATATTATAACTTAATTCGTTATTTCGTCAAGAGATGGCGTTACATCAGCGGTTGTGTACGTGGGTGCCAAAAATATAACATAGATAGACGAGGAGAAGGTAGCCCAGTTAATATGGGGCAAGACATGGGTCGCTTAAAAACAGCAGACGTCCTGATGTTCTTGGAACAATCCTGTCTTTTTAATCTCTGCCAAATCATTTTTAGAGGTGTGAATATTTTCAGATATTTTGCTAACATATATTCAGACATATTTTCTTTTTGTTAATTCTGATATGATTTGATCATTTGATTACAAGTTATGAGGCCAATTAAATACATTTACAATTAACACAATTTGAATACTCTATTGTTTTTGTTTCTTTACTTAGAATGCCTCAGATATAGGCGAAAAACGTCATGACGTTTGAATATTCATTTCATATTTCTTATAATCAAATTCAACGGCAACCCTGACTTTTGTGACAAGTGTATATGTAAACTATAGCTAGCCTAGTTTCCAAGGCTATTTGAAGTAAACATGTTACTCTGGCGCTGATGTAAGAAGACATCTGCATCAAATATCCTAAGATCTTGTTTTTGTCGCCAGAGAGCATGTGCCACTGTTGACATTCTGAACAAATCACTTCTGTATTCTTCTTTTTCCCCACATCAATATATTACAACAAGCGATCGGCATGAAAAATTCCATCATAATCCTGCCTGTAAGGAAACTTTTCTTCCGTTTCATTTTTGCATCTTTCAGCTGTCACAAAAAGAAGCCCTTACCTCGGATTGACTTCTTCCCCTTTTTTGAGAGACTTTCGTTTACATCCTGAATCGGTGCAGTGTTGCCACCTCAGTTGTCGCTGAATCGTATAATGGGTAGAACGGTAGTTGCTCTTCAGCCTCGAGATGCTGTTCCATTACCAGTGTTGCCGACTTATGATCTGTTATAATCCTTATTACAATTTCAATGAGAACTTTTCATGGGTTTACTTTCACCACGCTTAGAGAAAAAAAATAACCTGCCAAAGTATCAAGTTTTGCTTATGCTAATGTAGAATCAATGTCACTAACATAGAGAGAATTATTAGATCCCATGTATTTGAAAAATCGAATCACAAAATACATGAGAGACTTGCTTGATCTGAAATATATTTTCGCCCTCGCACACACACAGACAAAAGTTTCTAAGAAATCACAATATTTTTACACACACACACACATATGCTTCCATACAAATAACCGAAGTAAATCCTCCAGGGATAATTGCACAGACAAACACTTACTCTGTGATACTGTAAATAGCCTTGTCGTGTGAATTGCAAGTGAACACCTGCTATATATGCAACCAAAACATCGTTATTCTCTTTGGGTTGCATAAACAGCAGGATGAAATGCGAGAAAAGGATATAGAAAGCGACCACAAACAATATATCTTCGGCTAAAAACCTTCTCACATCTTCCCCTGCATACGTTCAACTCGGGCTGTAAGGAAGCGTGCTCCACTCTGCCCCTCCCCTCCCCGCGCTAGTACGATGCACAGGGCACGCAGTTCTGCGCAGATCCTTTAGCCTGTGGACCCATTAGTTAAGGCTTGATTTGTTTTTGTTACTTAGTGTCACTTTTCTGCCAGATTTTTTGACTAATCGCAACAATGAGGATGATGATTAAAAGTTATATTTTCGACACAGTAATTGTTTTCTTTAAAATTTTAATCACTTTTGTTCTTAAACTACTACTAATATTTTCTGAAATATATAATTTGTCACAAGAAACTAGAAAGTGTAATAATAATAATAATAATAATAATAATAAGACAACATATCACAAAGTCACGAAGTTCTACTGCTTGGAAAGTCGTGAAGGCAAGTATCTTAGATTCATACTGCCCAGGCGTACAGGCCTATGATCTACATAAGCGAGTCTTTTAAGGCCAGTTTTTCTTCCCTACCCGTTGTCCTCGAGACCAGTGAATCCATTTTGCAACGAATGTAAAACAGCAGCTGGTTGGAAACACTGACTATATGATCAAGAGATTTGAGGGAAAAGAGAGGAGACACTTTTCTTCAGGGTCGATTCATTCCTGGAAAAGAGACTATGCTGACCTCTGGAACCAATTTCCGGGAGAGCGAGTTTTCCAGATTCCCCCGAAGAGCGCCTGTTGAAGACTGCAGGGTGCCCGGAAGACAGGTTGATCTCTGGAAGTGTATCAGGATAGGCGTTAGTGCCTCCCTCCTCCTCCCACCTCCCTCGCTCCCCGGTGCTGCTTTCACAGTTACAGTGGCCTCGACAGGAATTCCAATCAGCACCGAGTACAGAGGATTCGCGAAGGGGGGTCCCGATACGCGCACAAAAGACCCCCTCTCCCGTTCCCCAAACGCGGAAAAACGGTTGCCTCGGAGAAACTGGAAATTTGTTTCACGTTTCCTCCTGACAAGGTAGGGGAGCGGGACGATGTAGGTAAGAAAAATGATACTACGCTGGCGACGGTGCAGAAAATCAATGCTTGTTCGCAAACGGCAACTATTGTTAATAACATTGTTGTAAGTGACTTCAGTGTGCCAACCTTGGAACTATGTGATATGATACTGGTGCAGGTAAACTACATTTCGGGTACGCCTGGAAGCTTTTCCTGACAAAAACGTGTTTGATCAAGGAACCAGTTCAGTAAAAACCATATTAAATCTTCTTACTAACTACTTCGGTACTTTTCAGACTGTAACTCAACCCTTAAAGGAGGAAATCTATTCTGTACTCGGTGACACAAAATGAGGCGCGATAGAATTTTGCGTTGTTGCCACATCCTCTCACATCTGAATTTATATCATCTTCTTTTATGAGCTGTAAGGAGGTGGCTTTTGCTGAAGGCACTCAAACGTCAATATCTCTTCCGCGTAGTACACCCTGGGGGCATCTTTGCGGGTTAACGAGGCTCTTGGGCCTGGTCTCACAGCCAGTGTTGTGTCGCCTATATTTGTACATTCATCGTATCTCTACGTGGCGATTAACTAGAAGTTGAAGATATGACTTAAAATAAATTGTGATCAAGCCCACTATTGGTGCATGGCGTTCGTCGTGCCGTCTCTTCCATCGGTGGGCCTCCCCGATGGCGCAGTGGTAGCGTCGTCGCCTTGTAATCAAGGGGCCCAGGGTTCGACTCCCGGTGGAGGCACATAGTGGTTCGGATCCCAATTTAAACTGTAGGTCCAGTCTCAATTAGCCTTACTGTGCATAAAGTGGACTTAAAACACGAACTCAACAACAACTCAACAACTTGGTCTCTTCCATCGAGAAGAAATAACTTTAACTCAGCTTCGAATTGGACACAGCCGTCTCATACGTCACTGTGCCGTGGCTGTAATGTGGTTTTAAATGTTCGGCACATCCTTCTATGTTTCAATTTTACTTTCTTCAGACAGAGTCTTAACCTTACCAACAGTTTATCATTCATGTTCGGAAATAATGACAGTGTTTTAACAAATATTTTTACCTTTTTTGAAAAGAGCGGGCCTCTTGCACTGTTTCTGAGGAAGTTTTTGATTTACCCAACTTTTTAATGTGTTGTGTGCGTTCTGTGCAAGTCCCTTTACAGCCTTCCACTTTTAATCGTTCTCAAGGGATTCAAAATGGCTGACGGATTAAGGCGGGTGTTATTGATGCTGCAGCATTAGGCACATTCCTGAAGAAGGCCCAGATGAAAACAGACGAGAATTTTCCGAAAGCTGAGCAGTTTCCTTTTGCTACATTAACCTGAAAATAAATCTTAGAATGACATTTGGAGCCCAATTTCGGACGCCTAGACACAGCGTTACCTATTATACAGTTACTATCATTCTTTGCGCTGTGACGTAACTATAACGCCGTTGTGTTTATTGTTCACCGAAGATTTCAAGTTAATGCTATCAATTTTACGTTAAGCATCAGGCCCAAGTTCGTCTTAATCCGGCATTGGCTACATGTGTCAATGCACCAAGACATTTAATTTCATTCATGCATTCAATCAACCAACCAAATTACAATGGTTTACAACAATGCATGTTCTCGTTTTTCTGACAGTTTTTTATCTTTTAATATATAAAAATGAATATATGTGTGTTTGTTCCAGGGTAACTCTCGAACGCCTGGAGCGATTTTAACCAAACTTGGTACACGTATCACTTGCAATGTGGAATGAAATACTGTTGGTGTAAGACACCCCTGGCACCCCTAGGGGTGTGGTGGGAAGGGGTCACATGTACAAATATTCGAAAACGACCGATATTAGTGTGGAATCCATAGTTTTGGGGTCGCTAAGATGAATAGTGACACTACGAATGCCGTTCAACTCCAAGTTCATCACTTATCGGTATGGGGGGTGAGGGGGGTGAAAAATAGATTGTTAAAAATGACCTACATTAGTGTCGAATCCATAGTTTTCGGAGTCGCTAAGCTAATTAGTGACATTCACGATGACAATTTTGAGTGAGACGGAGAGAGACTTGCTTTCTCGATCACAATCAACAAGTGACAGGGGCAGTCTATTAAGTACTGCGGAGTGGATTTAAGATCCGGGCAACGCCGGGGAATCAGATAGTTATAAATAAATGTCACGAAAATGGCGTTAGGTATTACATCGTACTACTTCCTTGCGGGGATGAGGCTTTGATGCAAAGATTGAGCAACACTGCATGGACAATGTTGCCACATCGTTTACGAGCACCAGCTATTCTTGCCTTTCTGGTATTTGACAACAGCGCACTTTTTTCAGCCGTCTACTTACACGACCGCTGATATAGTATGTCCTGCCGATGATGTCTTGCCCAACATGGCATAGGTTGGTTAAAGATGAAATTTCAAAGAATTTGTGCTTAAACAACGGACATAATTTTCAGAACATCTTGAGATTGCCACGACTGCTGCTCATCTAGGCGGAATTGATTGAAAATCGAGAAGAATAAAAGGAAGAAGAAAGCTGAGTTAGTAGCTATGCTGTGACCACGAGGGCGAGGCGAAGATTCTGTGAACTGGAGACGATATAAACAGGATCCCAACGGACTGTATGGAAGATTCTATGTAAGAATCAGTTTATATATTCGCCATGTGTGATGCACGGTGATCCATCAATATTTCTGAGCCAATCCCAAAATTCTGTTACGTTATGTAGTCACCGACAATAAAAATGGGGACGTAGATTCTGAAATACACTCTTCCCTGTATGGTGTTATGTGGGTTGCCTAACTCTGCGGCAGTGACCGAACTTGTCATCGGAAATTTGCTACTAATCCACTCATTGCCACTGACTTTGACTCAGCAAAACTTCTGCATTTCCTACAAACCTAATTCGGAGTTCGAATCCCGAGTAAAACATTTGTGTCTGTTCTAACTACCTCGTCATAATAATCTGTCGTCTCAACCTGTGTCCAACATGCTGATTGAACAAGCTGAGTTTCATATTTCGGTTTCTTCCGCACAACTAAAGTAGATGTATGCTCCTTGCCAGGAGTCCGTGCAGCAAGCGAACGAAAACAAGGGCTCGAGCAATGAACGCGTGAGAAGAAAAGGGATTGCAGGGAACGCGACCACAGCTACCAGTAGCGCGGCAGCGCGCACTGCTTTGCTCTGCCCACTCGCTTTATCTCCTTCTCCACCATTATGCGCGGCCTTGCTGCATAGGTTCCTGGGACAGACTGTAAGATTATTTATGTCACTTATTATCTTAACATATTTCAGTTCCTATTAGTTTCTTGCTATGAAGATCGAGACGAACGTGAAATATGAAAACAAGCATATTGAGCAGAAAACAGAATTCTAGACAGACATAACAAAATTGTAAAACGAATGGAAGATATAAAATATCTTAAAAAAGTTAACACTATTGTGGAAAATCAAGGCATTTCATAACCGTCAAACAGTGGCAGCAAAATGTCCCGCGCTTTGAGACTCGAGCAAGCGCTTGTATCTACACGGAGGAATTTGTATTATCAATGGATACCATTCAGGGGAACATCCCCGATCTAACGCGCTGCCAACAGACCCGCGCATCCATTCCAGCTTGTCTGCAGGTGCTTTCGGTAAAATGTTATGTGAGTCGATGCATGAGGAAGATCCTTTGGTGCGTGGGCGAAACACCATTGTGTGAAATCGTATCCATTCTTCTGCTTCTCTTCAATTCGAGCCGCAGGGGAGGCGGTCGCAAGGGGTTCCTGACAGACAGAAAATGGATTCATGTTTTCTCTTTTTAAGAGTCGTCTTCCACTGACAGGCACGTTGAATTTTTCGAAATGAATTCTATCTCTTCTACAGTGTCTCTCAAAAGACTTAGGACAACGACATTTTAAACTAGGTTATCCTATTTACACATGGTGTTGGTGGATTGCGTGTAGCGTTACGCTCAATTTCAGGGTTGCCACATGCACAATAGATATTGATGAAATACGCGAAAGAAAAAAAGTATTATTGTATAAAAGTATAATAATATCAATATTATATCGCAAATCACAAAATTCTTTCTGAGGAAAAAAAAGGCTTTCTAGTATTTCATTGTTGATGAGTCTACAGAAAGAAAAAGAGGTGAGAGGAAACAAAAGGGGCCAAGGAAGAGGAGAAAGAGAAAAAGGAAAAGAGGATAGACGAGGAGAGGAGAAATAGTGAGAAGAAAGGAAACAGATTCGAGAAGAGTGCATTGGAGTCGGAAATCTAAGACAGCAGAGAAGATAAGAGGAGTTGAGAAGAGTTGGATGGAGACAAGATGCGAGAAAAGTAAGGAAGGCGATATGAGATAAAAGCAGAGGTGTAGAGAAGAAGGAGAAGAGAAGAACAGAAGGGACTGGAGACGAGAGGAGAGAAGAGGTAGTTGCATAAAATATCGTCTCGGCGTCAAGAATTGATTCATTGATCAAATTATCGACATGAAACATTCAATAACATTTCGAAATGTATTGGAGAATGTATTAGATCGGTGCGAAATGTCTTTTGTCCGAGTTCGGAGCAAGATATAATCTTCCTCGTAAGATATGTATAAGAATTATCCAATTTTTATCCACTTCTCGGTTTGTTGAAATGGAGATTTTGGAATTTAATATTTTTCCTCCCCCCATCGTTAATTCCAAACTGAATCATTCCGTTTCACACGGCGTGGACAATGAACACAATGGGATATGTCTAAATCTCACGAAACTTTTCTGCCAAGGGAGTGGTTTGAACCTATAACCACCAGGTTGACAATCCTTAACGGTAATCACTTCCCTACAAGATTTCGCCCCTGAAAGAAGGTAGAAGGAGCTAACCAATGTGAAATGTAGATGCAACTCTCCAGCTAAATATAATGTGCAAAGAATACTTATTTGTAACTAAGAAAACGAAGGTATTATGAATCAGCGAAAGCATTTAATGGAGAATTGCATTTCAATTATTTCATTAATATTTGTCAATGTCTTTGAAGCAGTACAAAATTATCGTTAGAGCATCATAAATCACAAACTTATACATGAAAATATCCCTTTAAAGTGTGTCAATTCAGTTTTTTAAATATATAAAATCCAGATGCAGAACAATGTAATCACTTTAATCTGCTATTACAAATAATGTCACCCTGCTCTTGATTAATGAAAGGAGAATTAGAAAAAGAGAACACCTCGTAAGGAGAATCACTTTTTCTCTCTTTTACTATACTCTCCACTCCCCTCTTCTTGTCTCCCTTCTCTAAACTCCTCTTCTCCTCCCCTCCTCTCCTCTCATCTCTTTTCCTCCTCTCTTATCTTCTTTGCTCCATTTTCCTCATCTCTCCTCGAATATGTTTCCTTTCTTCTCACTATTTCTCCTCTCCTCGTCTATCCTCTATTTTCCTCCCTCCTCTACTTTCCTCTTCTTTTTTCTCTTTCTCTTCTCCTTTGACCCCTTTCGTTTCTTCTCACCTCTTTTCCTTTCTGTAGACTCATCAGCGATGAAATACTAGAAAGCCTTTATTTTTCTCAGAAAGAATTTTGTCATTTGCAATATAATATTGATATTATTATATTTTTATACAATAATACTTGTTTTTATTTCTTTCGCGTATTTCATCAATATCTATTGTGCATGTGGCAACCCTGAAATTGAGCGTAACTCTACACGCAGCTCTCCAATGCCTTGTGTATATTGGGTTACCTAGTTTAAAATGATGTTGTACTAAGACTTTTGAGAGACACTGTACCAGATTGAACTTGAGGGAGTATGGTATCTGTAACATTTTCACGGTTTGTCGACCGCACAAGGTATCTAAAAAAATAGCTGTATTTCACCAATGGAAGCGCATTCTTGCTCTGAAAGTAATTCTAAATACACTGAGGTTACCAAGTTGCATACCGTTTACGGATAAAACGTTTTTGCGCAGGGAAAACAGTAGCGTGAATTTTCTGTTAGCTGAAGTGTAACCCAATTATTTCTTCTGGCTCTTCATTAGAAAGTCCCTAGGAGGAACTTACGCGATAGGAACTTGTTATGAACGGTGAAAATGAGATTCTGTTTTGGTTCGTTCATCAGAATAATATAACGTTGAGTCCCGAAAGAGCCTATTTACATCATTGAGAACAAGTTATATGTATGGAACAGTAATTGTAGCATATCATGCACTCCATCATTTCAGGGCGTCCGTCCTTGTAACTGACGTATTTAATAGCGCTAATTTTTAAAATCATTTTAATCGCGCGACTGGGAAGATGTGAAGAGAAATGATGAACTGAGAACTGAACCTTTGGTCAAGGGTGTCTGTGAGGTTGGATGGTAGAGCATGGTATTTCCCCCCCTAAAACACTGCTTTCGTTTTGAAGTTGATTCTAAAATGATTTGTACTGGTCTTACTTAAATCCTTTATGATACAGAAAGCAAATTACTGAGAGTGAAACGGAATTTAATGTGTGAAATGTATAACTTTAGGCTGACTTTCCTTTTCCAGAGGGGGAAATAACCCCGTCCCTTGCCCTCCGGACTCCTTGTCTGAGCAAATACACTTTGGAAAATTCCTGTCCTTTCTAGAAACTGCCACGACACTCCAAATTCTGAGAATTTACATCTGCTTAGAATTCCTTCTAGATCATTCAAGTTGATATTCATATAGCTTATTTCGATTCTAGATATTTTTAATAGTTTCTGTTTTAATTCTTTAAAGACTTTGAAAAATAACGGCTTTTGTAAACGAGAAAAAAATTCGGACACTTTGGAAATAACTGTTTTTGTAAACGAGAAAAGTCTGAGACTTTGGAAATAACTGTTTTTGTAAACGAGAAAAATCGGAGACTTTGGAAATAACGGTTTTTGTAAACGAGAAAAAATTCTGAGACTGAAAAATAATGAAATTTGTAAACGAGAAAAAAATTCCGAGGCTTTGGAAATAACAGTTTTTGTAAACGAAAAAAAATTGATAAAAATATCCCGAGACATGTCAATGTTTGTTCCGAGGCACCTTAAAAGTTGCTCTTTAGTGACCGGAGTAACCGAGACAAACCAGACTCTTGTCATGATGACTGACTGCTCGATTTGATGTTAGGTTTGGTGAGGCTGACATGGCAACAGGTTTTTTTCAGTGTGCACTCCAGTGAATACAGCAAGTAAGTGCTCGACCCCGATCTTGATTCACTTCTTACGGAGTCTCTTCCCTTTTGGCCTTTACAATGGGAGAGAACCGCATCGGCAAAGTTGGAAAAAGATTAATTACGAGATAGGAAGCAGCCAGCACCATTCTCGGTGATGGAGGGGGGGGGGCTCCCTCCTCCATCCCCCACTCAATGGGAGAGGTTTCGTCGGTTATGGGATGCACGACGCCATTTGTGCCAATGCTGGTCGGACAATTTGCTCAATGGCCTGTACCATTTCCTTACGGGACATTTGTCTTCAATGGCACTCCACTCTCTCTTTTTTTATCTTCTTTTTGAAATCTTCCAAATTTTTCTTCTTCTCCCGCTCAGACCGGAAGGAAATGTCGATTACGCCTCACTTGAGAAATTAAATCAGTGTCATTCTCTCTCTCTTATTGCTTGTGGAAGAGGTTTTCTGGGAAAAGAAGCCGAGGCTGAAAGAGGCCAGAAAGGAGAAGACCTGTTTGTGTTTGTCCGTCATGAACAAGGAGTTGATTTTAATGGTCCTTAATGATCTTAAGGAACCAGCAGTCTTGCGGGACACTTTTAAGTTCACACCTTTACCCGATTTTCACGAATCGGGTCGCCATGTGGCTCTAATTGTTAGTTTTTCTATCCTTCCCTGAATGATAAGTCGTTTCTCAAGTTGAAATAATGTAAAACAGACGCACACAATTTAGATTGTGTGGAAAACTAATGTGAACAAAAGTGACGAGATTCGAAAACTAGAAGTTTTGTCACGTGATAACATCTCCCATCATTTTGATAATCACCATTACTATTTCAGCTCTGATTCTCGGTAACATTATACATTCAACAAAAACTGTCATTTTTGCATTGAATTTTGTATTTTCGTTATTTATATGGCCACCTTTGGCTAATCGCGACTATGAGGTTGGATGATGAATAGCTTTAGCCGTACCTGCTTCCAGTGCGATGGAAATGTTATTCGCCCCAAGTCGTGCAGAATGTCCAAACTCGTGCAGCAAAGCAGTCACAGTCGTGCGTTGATCATGGTTCACTTTGACGCGGACCCGTTCAACAGCGTTACGTTGCTGACAGAGTGGGTAGTACAGCTTGTGCTGTGGACATACAGTGCGATAGTGAGCACACGTGCCTTTGCTGAACCAAAGCTTGTGGCCCGAAGGGTGCGTTTCCACTCTAAGCGGAATCGAACATTTGAATCACACCAGCTCAATACCTACTGGACATGCGGGGAAGCGTAAGAGGGTGCTATCAAAGAAAATTAATTACATGTAACAAACTGCAACGCAATTTAACTTGTAACTGTATATCACCAGTAAACCGAACCCTCCAATCTCTAATGCCTTGCTTTAAGATGCCACACTAATTTCTCCACTCTTTTCGTGATGTTCTTTTTGAGACAAATTCGAACTCGTGGAGTGGTATATGCAGTGTTTCCCCCCCTTAATTTGAAGGAGTGAATGTGGAAGAATCTTCCACATTAGTAATTAATCACATGTTACTACAACGCTTATATAATTTAAGTTTTGTACCGTATCAGAAACACTTAAACGATGCCGAAGGACATCGTGAGAAAAATTGGAGCTCTTGAAAACGCTTGAATTGCGCAGGAAATTAGAAACCGGAAATTAACTTTTTCTGGGCCTTACAATCCCGCTTCTTTACACGTCAATTGTCCCGGTTCGAATCCCGGCCTGTGAATGGGTATTCTCTGTGAGCGTCCCTTCATCATTGTCGCGATTAGACAAAATCAGCAGAAACGTGGCGTGAAATAACCTAACTCACTCAACCAATCAAATCGTCTGTTTACTAGCGAGTTTATAGTTCTACACATGCTCTCGCTTTCGAACGGTGTGGGTTCGAGTTCCGGTCAGGAAAAGCGACGTTAAATAATAAAATGCAAAATTCAAATAAAATAACTCTATAAGAAGGTAATTTTGATTTGATCGGTATCTACAGTATACCTTTCGGTATTCCGTCAGAAAAAAGTGTTGTTATTGTTATTTTTATTATATTCGTTGTTGTCGATTTCAGAATAAAATGCCTCCTTCTGAATCAATAAATAAGTGTAGAGAGATCCGAAGCATTATGTGCTGACAAAGGATATCGAACTCGGGACCATTTGATTACAAGTCATAAGAACACTTCTAGGTTGCTGCTGTGATATTACTTTAGGAGTTAGTCCTCTGTTCGATACACTTCACTGAGAAGTAGCCATGTCCATACCCAGGGCTGGATTAAGATTAAATTGGGCCTGATGCTTAAAATCTTCGGTGAACAATAAACACAACGACGTCATAATTACGTCACAGCGCAAAGAATAATAGTAACTATATAATAAGTAACGCTGTGTCTAGGCGTCTTAAATTGGGGCTCCAAATTTTATTCTAAGATTTATTTTCAGGTTAATATAGCAAAAGAAAACTGTTCAGCTTTCGGAAAAATCTCGTCTGTTTTCATCTGGGCCTATTTCAGGAATGGGCCTAATGCTGCAGCATCAATAGCACCCATCTTAATCCGGCCCTGCTCCTACCTACCTCATGGCCTCACAAAACATAAGTTGCCTTGGCTTTCTGCACTCTTCCTTCTTCTTGTCTAAATGTATCGATACATTCCTCGTCGTTCTGGTTTTGCATCCTGTAACCACATCTTTATGCGAAATGCCTTAATCACAAAATAATATTTATGCATGCATTAGCAATACAATCTCAACGGTAACATGTTTAAACCGGTATAGTCTACGAAATTGCCTGACATGAATCAACCATCCCAGTGCATTTTTGTGTACTTTACATCGCATTTCTACTTATGAAAGTTACCCGTAACAATTACCATGAGCAGTGAACGTATTGAATGTGTAAATACATATATTCATGTGATGCTAAAAGTCAATATTATTTTGTATTATCTTTGCGAATTGTGGTAAGCAAGCTCAAATAATGTAATTTTTATTTCCCATATTATCCATATAGTAGCATTTAGCACATAGCTATTCTATTTTAGTTTCTTTCACGTATAAATTCCGTATTTACAAACAGTCTACGACACATACATTCATGATACGTATTACCACATTTTCCATTCTTTTGTCAAATATCGTGGACTTGCCTCCCCGATGGCGCAGTGATAGCGTCGTCGCCTTGTAATCAAGGGGTCCCGGGTTCGATGCCCGGTGGAGGCACATAGTGGTTCGGATCCCACTTTAAACTGTAGGTCCAGTTCCGATTAGCCTTACTGTGCATAAAACGGGCTTAAAACACCGACTCGATCAATTTTGTCAAATATCAAAGCTTACCTTTTTTGATTGATATATTTGGTGTGTTTTATTTCGCTTTTCTGCCGCTTTTGGCTAATCGCGAAGATGAGGATGAGTGACGGGGTACTCACTAAAAACATCCATGCCCAGACAAGGATTAGAATCGGGATCCCTGGAGTGATAGCGCGCTCTGCTAGCCACTTCGTTACGATCTACCAAAGGTTTTCTGTTATCTGTATTCCGTTTCTTTTGTGCTTTCTGTTTATTTAAGCACTTTCTTTGCCATGTGTTTAAGGCTGCTTTATGTGTACCTTTCTGTCTTGAACCAGCAATATTTGAACCAGAACTACCCACTAGTTTTACCTCTGTCCTGTAGACATTTGCTTCACGGAGCTTGTGTCGTAACCGTGGCTTCAAATTGTTGGAACCTGCCAGGTTGTATAACATTTTTATTTTCCTCGTCAGTGTTGCCCTCTCGGTTCTTATTTTCCTTCGTAAAATTTCTTAATTGGAGCGACACAACAGCATCAAATGAACCGTGGAGGAAATACGGATAATACTGTTTCCGGTGCAAGGCCACTTTTATTATTATTGTTATTTTTAGACCTAAGGTTATGAAACAAGCATCTGCTACATTGAGGCTGTTACGTCACTAATTCTAGTTAAACCTACTTTGTGAATGCTTCAGAAAAAAATGCGATGCAAAAAAAGGTGAGTGCAGGAAGAAAACATCTAATTTGTAATCTGATGAAACGAAACTGGAGTTTGCTTATGCATATTCATCACCTTCGTCGACGCCCACAGGCGAAAGCGACGGTAAAAAAAGTGAAGTGGAAGGCAAAGATAGACGAGGTATTGTATTTGTAATTAAAGCAGAAAGGTTTTAGAAGAAAAAGTCGCTGAGAAAACACCAATCTAAGCTTGATGTTGTGTGTGGGTGAAGGTGACATCTAGAAGTGATAAAACATCATTCACGCTTGAGGAGGGGGGGCTTTTTCTTCTTGTTTTCGTGTATTGTACAGTAACAGTGGACTTTCGTGGAGTCGTTAATTAATTTGTTTGTTTATTGTGTTGAAAACAATACTTCTGTACAGTCACCGGCAATAAAAATGGGACACCTATATCCAGAAATACTCGTGTTGTGTGTGTTGCCTAACTCTACGCCGGTTGTAGAAGTTGACATTGAAAATTTGCTATTGAAATCAACTTATCGCCATAGTTAGGCAACACACATAACGCCTTACAGGGAAGCGAGTATTTAAGGATGTAGGCGTCTCATTTGTATTGCCGTTGACTGTACAATTTGCACTACAAAATGTTTATAATCCGCTCATAGAATATCATTCTCCGTGGCACAGTGGTTAGCGTACTTCCGTACACAAAGCAAAGTGTCTAGGTAGAACATAAATGTTTGTTTGTTCACTGTATTTATATGTGCAGTCACGGATACTGCTGAGTTGTAACAATCCCATTTAAAGTCAATGGTATCATTACAACCCAGAACTGTCCGTGACTGTACCAAAGAAGTCTTATATGTGTAAATATATATTAGTTATTTTAATCAAATTATGGAATTAAATATGGGCTTACAATTGTGAAAAATAGCAATTTCCATCATGTAAACGTCTCACCTAAACAAATAAAATGCATTGGGCTTACATGGCATTACGAGTAATTGTAATGCAACATTCAAATACAAAATGTGCTACTGTATATTTTGTGTTACTAAACCAATGGATTACTAAAATTTATTGTAAGTTTTGATACAATAATCTCCTTGTATTGCCTGCCATTAAAGAAAAATATTTATTACTTGAACCAGCGTTCAATATGGCATGAAGTAATGGGATTCTATTTAAAATGTGCAATACGTGACGAAGTGGTAAGCACAGCGCGCTACGACGCCAAAGGTCTTGGGTTCGAATCCCGGCCTGAGCATAGGTGTTCTCTGTGAGCATCCTTTCATCAACTTCATCGTATCATGGCAGAAATGTGAAGTAAAATAAACCAAATCAATCAATCAATAAATAAAATGCATTTTTATTATTGATTGATTGATTGAATTATGGTTTTAAGTCCACTTTATGCACAGAAAGGCTAATCGGGACTGGACCTACAGTTTAAGGTGGGATCCGAACCACTATGTGCCTCCACCGAGTATCGAACCCGGGACCCCTTGATCACAAGGCAACGACGTTACCACTACACAATCGGGGAGGCCCTTTTTATTGTTGAGAATCATCTTAGAATAACAGATGCATTGCATGTTGTTAAGCTTTAAAATAAAGTACAACGGAAAACCTTTGGTATTTAACACGGGATAATTTAGAAATTACATGAATATGGAATATACAGGGTGGGCACAAAGTCGCTTTCCCCAATAAATGAACAAATACTTGTTTTGGGGAAAGCGACTTTGTGCCCACCCTGTATATCGGAAAATGTTTGAAAATATGAAAATTGTATGTAAATAGAAAAATGGGCAGAATATTTGTTTAAAGGTAACATTAAATGTAAATTATATACAATAAAAACGGCATTTTAGAGCTTATATCACAATTCGGAAAAATAATACACAATAATATTGATTTTAACATTTTATATGGATTTGTATTTTCATATAACACCGTTCCCTGCTCATAAATTTCTTCAGTTGTAGTATTAAGCTCTACAAATGCCATTTTTATGTGTGCAGCGATGAAACAGACGAAGGCACACACAGAAAGGAAATGTCCATACGATATTCAGAATTCGAACTGTTCGTCGCAACGTGCTACGCTAAACACCACACCACGAAAGATGCCACCTCATCAAATGCCTATCATCTCTTGATATTTAATAACTCACTGACTATTGCTGCTGTTAAGTTTTGTTTCTCTTATATTTTATTTCCGTGCCTCCCCGATGGCGTAGTGGTAACGTCGACGCTTTGTAATCAAGGTGTCCCGGTTAGTACCCGTTGTAGGTACATTGCACAGTGGTTCGGATCCCACTTTAAACTGTAGTTTCAGACCTGATTAGCATACCTCTACCCAAAGTGGACCTAAAACATAAGTTTGAATGTTTCATCGGCGTTCTTCTTGTAGTTTGAATGTTACAGTAAGATAACTACTAGGTCATTCAAATATGACCGGGACTGATTTTTTTAATCAAATTCTTTATTGTCAAATACTTATTTACACATGTCATCCTTCAAAGTGCTCCCTTCCAGAGTCCATACATTTTTTCCAACGTTCTAGAAGCATCTTAATGCTCTTTTCATAAAAGTTTTTTCGGTTGGCTGCGTACACTGCCGATAACGGCGTCGTTGTCCACAAACCGCAAGCCTCCCAAGTCTGATTTAAGCTTTCCAAATAGATAGCACTTGGGGCCAAATCAGGACTGTATGGTGGGTGTGGCAGAAGGTACCATTTCAATTTCCTGAGGGTTGCAATAGTTATTGGCTGTATGAGGTCATTCATTGTCTTGAAGGAAGGCTACCCGCTTTCCACTTCTCTTCCGCTTGGATCGGATCTTTTCCTTCACTTCTGTTGTAAGGAGTTCTGAGTAATAAGCTGCAGTGACTGTTCTGGCATCTGTAAGATAGTCTACATGGATAACCAACCCCCTGCCAGTCCCAAGAACACGTTGCCTACCGAACGGGTCTTCCGCGCCTTCTTGGGTCTGGGAGACCGGCCGGTTTGAGGTCGACGATCATGAGGTACATTCTCCACCCGCTCTCTTCCCTCTCTGAAGTATTTACACCACTCAAACACACGTGTTCGTGAGCTACACTCTTCCCCATACTGTTGTTTGAGTCTCTGCAAAATTTCAGATCGCTGGACGTTTTCTCCAACGAGAAATTTAATCACAATGCGTTGTTCCACGTTCCGCGACACCTTCTGTTCGCTCATCACTCTAGCAGCACTCAGACACGACTGAGCAGATTCTAACCTGCGCGGGAGGGAGGGTGGCGGTTGTGGCTCTATTCCAAGAACGCACAACTACTGCGCATGGCAGGTTGTTTGATAAAAAAAATCAGTCCCGGTCATATTTGAATGACCTAATATAAACGAAAAAAACAGCAATTGCTTATATTAATTAATATCTTGACAATGAGTATTGCTGAACATTCTCGTTTGAGTCTGCTTCAAAGCAATTGAGCTAGAGCGATGACCTATTCAGAACAATTGCTGGAAACGGACAGAGCGGGGAAAAGTATTTGTGTCCGTCCTCCAGCACGGACGATTGAGCAATCAGGTGGCGTCATCTGCTGACCCTTTCGAGAAATGCAATCTCTCCGCTCTAGAGGCAGCGAGCAGGCGCTCATTCAAATGTCTTGGCCTAACAACGGAGGCGCGAACTTCATCCTCTGGCCCTGTCACATCAATAACAATTTCCAGTTCATAAAGCAGGGCGGCCAACCTCTCCGGAGTCTGCAAGCTGATAAACGTTCCACGGCCGGTCAGAGAAGAGGAGCCGGGAGAAAAAAAATCGCATCTCGCCTTCTGCGTCCTCGCATCCGAGAGAGAGAGGGGGAGAAGATGGTAGCTAAGAAAGCAAATGAAGAAGCAAAAATAAGATTTGAAGATGGCTCCTGAGGGGGAAGTACCGTGCATTGTTCGAGGTAACCTTTTCACCTCGTGTAAATCTTCTTGCACAGCGATGGAGGGATTTTTTAAACCAAAAAATCCCCTCTTTTACCCTTTCCCCCCACAAAATCCCTCGCAAGAGCGAAAATCTGTACAAAATGAAATTATTACGATAGTTCAAATTTGAATTGGTGCAGTTATGTACATAAGCTGAGTATTCTTTTTAGATAACAGTAAAATAGCGAGAACATTTCTGCAAAAGAAAAAGAAACTCGATTATATGGCATGAATATTTACACTAGGTGTAAAGGTTACCGGTAAACAAATGGTTCTGAATCGTCATATCATTGCTGTTGATTTTAAGTTCGCTTGAAAAAACAAAATCATGCAAAGATTGACCGCCAAATGTCACTCTTTTCTAATATAAAATCATTCTGGACTTATTTATTTATTTACTAACGTCTCCTTTTAAATTTTGAAGTTAAGGCCTTAAAGAACCTTTTCTTTCACTCAACCATGTATTACAGGGTCATACTGGCCCACCGGGCAAAATACCGGTACACCCTCTCGGTGCCCTTCCGAAAATGCATATTCGGCACCTTTTTCGCCAAACTGCTCACAAACCTCTGTTGACGAATATTGCCACCGCCATCTTGGTGGTCCCAGTCCGGCCCTACCTGTACATAAAATGATGCGTTAATACATTATACACAAGGAACATGTACTTGTTTTTCATGTTCCCTCACATACGCACACACTACCCACATACGTACAAGTCATATCCCTCTAAATAGAGCATACAAATCACAGAATGCAAAATATAAAATAATATACAGAATAACTACATTTTTGAGATTTTTATACTGCGTTTCTATCAATAAATGTTTAGTTCGTCTTCATATTATTTACATTTTGCAAGCAATCCTACTGTAAGGAAATGCACTACGACGAGGGGAAAATTTCCAGCTGCTATGGGGAGAATTTAAATATAAGTGGAAATCCCTCCTTGTGCGGGAAAAGTTACCTTCTGTGATTGAAATTTCAAATTGAGAGGGAAAATTTTCAAATTTTGAAGGGATATTGAATACTATGAGGGGGAAATTTTCCAAAGGAAACATTTTTCTGCTCCTATATAAAACTACCTTTCTTGAGGCGAAATTTCCAAGAGGGAAAATTTTCGAAGGTGAGGGAAAATTTCCAACTCGGCTGCAAGTGAAATTCTCTATAATGGGTAAAAATTTCGTGCTTGTGGGAAATTTCCACACCGGAAGGGAAAAACTTCCCTAGACCAATTTCACCGTCTCCTTCACACATGTGCGATGAAAATCTCATTCGCACTGCGCCCCCTGATCCCTCGCAATGCACAGTGGGGTCCTCTTCGCCGGACGAAATTGGACATTAAGCGCTGAAAGGCTGAAATATCGTTTCCGCTTTTTGCAGTGAACTGTTTCCTAAATTTGAACCCGTCGGGCCATATTCCGACGACGTGCGAAGATCCCCATTCGTTCGCATCTTAAAGTTCACTTGACTCGACGAGTCTGTACATCTTCCTTATTCCCTGCTGGAATGGACGATGGGGAATAAAAGTGGAAGGAACTCTTCATGGGTTTCTTTAATAAGTAGGCTCCAGCGTTATTTGCTCTGAATGGCTGAAGGGAAATTAGTGAAACACCCCGAATTTCCAATCCGTGATAGTCTGATTACGATTCAAATACATACAATATACTTAGTGTAGTTCGTAAAATATTTACTTGAATTTTCCACCGAGACGAATTTAATTTCGTGAATTCACTTGTTTATAGTTTAATTTCTATAAGAGCTTACCATGTGACAACTAGGACATGTTTGCTGTAGTGTTGATGCACATGAAATGATTATGGGCTGAAACAGCCCCTACGAATATTGGGTGATAGAACAAATAAAGATTTTTGAAGAATGCCTTGATATGAACAAATTGAAATTAAATGGTGTCCAAATAACTAAAAAAATTGTGGGGGGAATATTGTAAATTTGTCAATTACAACAACCCTTTATTAAGGTGGGTCAAGTAATACTGTATTTTTAGTTCCGTACGAGAACTGACCATATCAGAACTGTACAGCATTTACATAATATCGAGCTTAAGAAGATTTACCTACATTCTTCTTTCTTCTTTAGAAGGAGAAAACTTAGAAAGAACTGATTAAAAGACACACATGCTTTGGGTATAGAAAATTTACTACATGAACTAAGTTATATTTTACTGGTGTGTTGATGGAAGATAAACAAAATAATATATTTTTTAATAATTTATTTTTAAAATATTTGCATGTAATGAACATACTGTAAGTGTAAATCGTAAGCTGTTATCCCAAAGAGTAGCAATAAATAAGTTTTAAAAAAGGTTTTCTTAAATTTTTATTTTTTAAAAGTATTTGTATTTTGTTCTTAGATGTAGTACTGGGATCGAGAAAGAAATTTCGTTTCAATTGCGACTTCGGGAACGATTTCCCAAGTTGTTAGGATCCCGAACAGCGGAGACTTTTTTTAAAATTTTCTTCCATTAAAACTTCTGAAATCTCGAAGTTCACTATATTAGAAGTGCCTAGAATGTTGTGAAAATGACAGTCTTCCCTACAGAAATGAGAAAACATTCACTTAAGGGAGAAATACTTTGTAGAAATCGAGGCATTGAAAGGGCTCGGAAAACTTGAACACTTCCGGTTTCACAATATATCGTTGTTTAATAGCTAAATATAGGACTGATTTTTCTGATCAGTTACATGTCGAATAGTTATTGTAATAATACGCGTTAGTTATAACGGAGTGCCTCCTGCTGGTCGTTAATGTTAGTGTTTTGTTTCCTTTGTTAAAATTTTAATTAATTTAATTCAGTGGCGTAGAATACAATAAGTTACGTCTCGCTACAAAAAAGTTGAAATGAACATGTAAAAACGAAAACTACTCAATGTTTTGAACTAACTGAGCGTAACCTGGTAAATTTCGTTTTGCGTTAACAGCACAGCAACAAACAGAAGCTTAATAAGGGATTCTCAGAACTGAATAATCTCATCTTAAGAGTAGCGGTGAAGACATCGTCTTTGTCCAGATCCAACTTGCAGAGAGATCTGCGTCTTGGAGTCCTTGAGGCTGTGGTCTCTGCCTATCTACTTAAGCCGCTTACAATTTTCGAGCCGTAGTGATGGAAGCTGCTCTCTGGACCAGATCGGATTACGACTTCCTGAGGGACGCACCTGCCGAGGTTGCGTGTTGTCTCCCGTCTGGTCCAGAACTCTGAGAGATGCTGTTATTTTCCACATCTTGCGTTATCTTTAAGTGAGATAATTTTTTCGTCTCACCTCAAGGTAACCCTCCCGTAAAATGAACGTAAGGGATTAAGTCGAAGACCGTGCCTACGTTCTTGTAAAGTTTCAGCAAATGCTCATCGTTATTAGGTCTGTCAGCAGGATTTTTTTTTTATCAGAGAAAGGACCTGACGCTGCCTGAACTTTAAATTCTAGTATTCTTGTTAGGAACCTGAATCAGATGAAGTACGTTTAACATTGAGTTTTCAAGATTGGAAGAGGGGTCGTGTTCCTACCCCCCCCCACCCCCTTCTCGAGAGAGAAGGGATCATCACATCTTTCTAGTACGGGTGTTTGGGACGGACATATTTTTGTAGGGGCGGGAAATATTCCGGATTTCCTAACCCTTTCAATAGCTCAATTTTTATTAAGAATTTCTCCATCAAGTTATTGTTTTAGCATTTCTGGAATGAAAACTGTCATCTTCACGATATTCTCGACACTTTTAATGCAGAGGACTTCGAGAATTCAGAACTTTTAATACAAGAAAATTCAAAATTTCCACCCTGTTCACGATCCTAAAAACTTGGGAAATCGTTCCCGAAGTCGGAATCGGAACGATTTTTTTTTCTCGATCCCAGTACCCACATTTTAGAATACCGCATATGACAACTTTCTAGGTGTTCTTTAATTGAAAGATTCCCTTTGAGTCGTTCAAACGAACTTGTGTTCGAGACCCGGCGAGTATATGGACAGATTTATTCACGAATAAATGTAAACATGACTGACGTCCAGAGTAATTCGTCCCCTTGCACTAGATTACTTCTGTGTAGGAGGAATCGAAAAAGAGTAAATGCCTCGTACAATTAAGATGTTTAGAAGATACGGAGGTGGGGCTCCACACCGTCCTGATCTCGGATTACAGTGGAAGTGATGTGATCAGTACCATGCTACGCGGCCCTTGTTAGTTCTTTGTAGCGTACGTGAATTACTATGCATAAATAATGGACTAGTTGAGACTATGGTTCCTCACATGACTTGATACTAAAATTACCACGTACAATCCTCAAAAAGATGTATGTATATTTGCATCAGTGCTACAGATCTAAATTGGGCATAGTCGTCAACCAAGAAAAGTGGGGAGACAGAAAGGGGGGGGGGGGGGCGTGAATATTTTCTGGCGGTAAGTCACATGTAATATATCAAACGAAAGTATAATATTTTTGCTAGTTATCTAGTTTTTCTTATTTTCTGGAGGTGAAATGGACAACTCCTCCGAAGGACGTTGCCTTCACTGCCCCTCCAGGAACCCACACATCGAACACTGCGGTCGAAAAACAAAGACCCGTAGTTGTTCATTTGAGAATAAGCTTCAAAAGATGGAGCCATTTTAATGATGAACAGCATGGCTTCACTGTCATGAAACATTCCAAGTATTTCCTGTCGCTCTTCCCTTGATTTTTTGAGCTTTTTCACCGTTTTCAATGCACTCTTGAACATTCCCGTTCCTCTAGTGCCTGTCTGACATTTTTTAACTTTTCAACGTGTCTTTCTCCTCTATATTTGTACATCGTTGAAATTCTTCAGTAGAAGCTTCGTATTTCATCAGTAGATACAATTGGCACACCGAAAAAGAGTTTCACAGTTTCAAAAGAATATACAGTACGGTGCAAGTTCATCTATCAGAAACATCAAAGATAGGATAGTTGGCGTTTTTCGTTCCGTGAGCGTTTCAGTGCATGCTTTCGTATCGAAAGGAGAGAAAGGGGGGCAACATACCCTTTTTTTAGATCGTAGGAATTTCCTGGTGCGAGTGATTTTTTCGATGCTCATTTTTCAAAGGAAATCTCTGCCTGCTCTGTTTTTTTTTTTTTTTTAACCCTTACCCGCCTTCGAAAATTTATACTCGATTCGCAACAGGTTGTTTTCCGCTCTGGGAAAGCCAGATAAATCTGCACCGCGCAGAAAGATATTCCGCTCCATTAAATATACATCGGCAGCGCCAATATTTTCGGATTACCGTTCTTCCTTCCGGTATTTCTGGACAGGGGGGTCAGCAGACGTGCACGGAACGTGTTTTCGGAGGAAACAACCATAGGGCTCTACTGTAATCATGTTAGAATCAAATATTTATAGAGAGGCCTCTCTATCGGGATAATCCTGTGGGAAGACTCTCGACTGGACCGCAGTTGCCGCTTCTGAGACGGAGCAATGTCAGTCTTGGATGTCGATGTCTCTGCCTAGCGAACGTAGAGTGGGACGCATAAGTATTACCAAGCAAATTGTCCAGCACCATGTTTATTCTCTTTCTTTTACTCAATGAGAACATTAAGAATTCAAAGAAAATACAAAACAAACTGCTGACGTGACAACCTCTTCATTAACATTCGTAAAAATCCATTCCTTAAATACGGCACGTAGGATTCATGGGAAATGTTAATGAAAATAATCGTGGACATTTTGCTGAGCAATACTTGTGCATCTCACCGTACGAGTATAATGAGATCTTAGTTAGATATGGCTGCAAAATTTGGGTCCTCAAAGAAGATATAATACGAAAGTCGATGATGTTTGAAAGAAAAACATTAAGGAAAATACAGCTATGACCAGAGTATAGATGATCTCAGTAATGTTGATCATACAAAAGTATGTAGACCCTTTTTGAACAACACTTTGCCTACAACATAACTCAGAAATCAAACTATTAAATTTCACTTTAAAAGTTCCTTAAGTTAAATACGACACCAAATCAAATACAAAAACCGAACGATGTCAATTTTGAGGACTTCTGTAACAGAAAACTAAGATTTACACTATCAAATGCTTTCACAAGATCTTATCACTCGATTATTTTTTAAGAATGTTCCATCAATTGTTTCGATATAATAGATTAGCTGCTGTCTTGATTGATTGGCTTCGTTTTAATTACTTCGCTTTTCTGCTACTTTTCGCTAATTGCAAAGATGAGGATGATTGATATCATGATGAAACTGATGAGGGTCGCTCACAGAATACGAGAGCTGAGGACATGCCCAGACCTGTAATTCAATCAGACACATGTGGCACGCTTTGCTCACCACGGCAAGTACCTTATTGCACAGCATAATTGTCCCAGATTTATGCCATTTTTTTAATGCAAGAAAGTTGTGTACTACAATTATGTGATACATTAAAAAAAACTCAGTTATAACCTGTACTTAATAATCATTTATTACTAAGTAAACTGTCTGTAGTGAAATATTAGGATTCATGGAATACTAGTGAATATGCGTTAAAATTGAAGCGTCCTGATCGACATACATAATTTCTTCGTGACTGTTTAGCGAACAATTTTTCCAGTCAAAGAAAAGTTACCACATAAGTTGTCAATGATTTGTGCATTACAGTCGAAACTCCTTTTGGAATTCGCCTTGTAATCAAGGCGTCCCGAGTTCGAAACACGGAGGAGGCACAAGTGGTTCGGATCCCACTTTAAACTGTAGGTCCAGTCCCGATTAGCCTTACTGTGCAAAAAGTGGACTTAAAACACTAAATCAAACAACCAATCCTTTCGGAATTGGATTGATTGGTTTGATTTATTTACGTTCTTCGCATTTCTGCCATTTTTGGCTAATCGTGAAGATGAGGATGAGCGAATGATGTGATGATAATTGATGAAGGTACATACATGAACACCCATTCCCAGACCGGGATTTGAACCGGAGAACCCTGCTGATCTAGCGCGGTGTGCTAACCGGCTTTGGAATTGGAATAATATGAATTAGAAATATATAAAAGCGCAAAAGACAATGGACTGAAAATAAGATAAATATTTTTAACGGGTTCGGATTGATTTTAAGTAACCAAGTTCCGTTTGTTTAATTTCAATTCCTTCTCAGGTTGAATTTTCAGAACTTCTACGATTTAGTGTATTTAATGTGGTTTAGTATAATAGGGTGACGTTTTTCTTGCTCGAATCAGCTTCATATCATTACACAGTTTACCCTGAGATGCCACGTTGAGAAGAGATGTTTGTGAGTGCTTTTAAATGTGCACATGCACGTCGTTTTCACTTTGAACCCTTAACCATGAAGAAATTGCTTCTACGTATTGCATTTCCAAACGTTCTTCAAGTCTAATTCATGTAGAAAGAAACCCGCGAAAATACAAGAAAGAAGAGCTTATATGGTCGAGAGGTTGCAAGGATACACAAAGACGCGCTTGACGTTTACATTCTTATTAAGAAGACCAGTTATTTTTACACGCTCGCGCAGGTTCAGGACAATGAAAAGAACAAGAGGTTGGTATCTACTTCTTGCGGAAACCTTCCCCCCTGTTTCAACCTGTAACTACCCAACAGGAAGTTATTTCCTTCTTTATATAATTTCTTTTGCTGCATCTGTAACCATGGCGTTGCCAGGCGAGCGTCTCTAAGCTCCAGTTTACAGTTGCTGAGCGGCGGATCTGTTACATTGAGCTTGTATTGTTCTTTGGTATTTTCCTCTGTCGGATAACTAATTATGTAATCATACTCTCCCTCTCTCTCTCTCTCTCTCTCTCTCTCTCTCTCTCTCTCTCTCTCTCTCTCTCTCTCTCTCTCTCTCTCTCCGTTAAACGAAATTGATCACGTACTGAAGCATCTCTGTGCCACAACTACATCAATTTTTGTGCAATAAAGTTAATGGCCTATTCTTAGAAACTAATCTCGCTAATTATGTTTACACTTGTTCACAGAAGCACTCTGAAGACACTGTTCAAAAATTATTGTTCTTTCTTCTTCGGGTGATTATACTACCTTTCATATTTCTCTTTTAACAACAGATGATATACACACACTGAACAGAAAGGTAACAAAATACATTAATAAGATATTCTATGTATTACAATGTTTATTATTATGTGCGTCATATTACATTGTATTCTAATATAATTGTTTTGTGTCGACTCCGCCACGGAGGTTAGCATAATCCGAAATAAAATATTAGGTTTTCTTTGTGTAGGTTGCTTGCTACTACGTGTGTAAGTTCATAACCATAGACCCTAATGCCGTGTAACATTTTTTGTCACACATTTTTTGTAGGGTAAAGGAGGGGAAATTCGCCACCAAAATGCTTTTCAATTTTTTCCTTCCAAACGAATTGAGGGAGAAGGACAAAATTTATACGATACAAAAAGTAGTCATTGTGGATTATAACATAAATACTGTGTTACTTATATTTATGACGTAATATTAAAAATACTAAAAGGAGAAAAAGTGGCGGAACTCCCGCCACATGATGGAAAATTCGCCATATATCTTATTTATCATTTTATCGTCAGTTTAAGTGTATGAAATACCAAGTTGTTGCCAATAACTCAGACAACAAAGTGTAAAAGAACTACAAATGACAATACAAAACTGCTTAAAGAGATACAATACAAACATGTTTAAGAAACATAGGCCTAAATGTTCATATGCATTGTGAACAAGTTGTGTGTGAAAGATCGCCTGTGTAACGAACCCGTCTCGTCACAATTTGTACGAGTCGCACCTCTATTTTTGTGACCTTTCTGATAAAAATATGTAATTAGAAATGTATCAATTTAAAAACAGGTTACACCTCTAATTTGGTAAACTTACTTAATATTTAATGTAAGAATATACTTTTAATAGTTTATATTTCTTCCACTTGCTTACGCTAGCGTCGCCAACCCAATATAAAGGCGAGAGCGGGGCTAGCATCTCAGTTTGACTCCGTCTGCGGACGAGAGAAGTAGGGCTCTGCCTACGGGCAAGAGGTAAACTCCTCCTAACAGGAGAGAGAAAAAGATATCCCACTCCACCTTCTGGTGAGAGAAATTTACTCCACTTTAGTGTGAGAGGACCCACTCCGCTTTCGGGCGAGAGAAACCCACTCCGCTTTAGGGCGAGAGATATTTAGGTACTTTTTTTTCTTTCATAAAACCCCGTCATCTCGACGTTGGGGATGGTAACAGCGAAACCCCGTCTCCTCGATGCTGGGAAATTTGCTTCTTAGAATATATTCCTTAGTTTTTGGCCTGTTACTCCTACACGTAAACAAAAAGCCGTTTCCAAGGTTACACTAATCTTTCTCTTTTAGATGCTTTGTTTATAAACCCTTTGTGATTGTTTTTCCTACAAAAGTACTAGGTATCATATACGAAGTTGTATGGGTTTACCTGTTCCCTTTTCTTTAAGGGTTAAAAGTTTTATAGGTCAACTACAAAAGGCCGTAACTATGTATATATCTGTATCTGTGAAACTATAAGTTGGATGTATAAAACTACTGTAAAAGGGTCTAAGTTCGTTTCTTGCTTAAGTTTGTGATGAAATAAACCTTTATATGATTTAGTTAATTTTGAGTTGTCAATGAACTTAACTGGTCAACTACGTCATAGCCCTCTAAGTGCAACATACACCCGAACCCTGAGTGTAAATAGAGTCTCATGCCACCGCTGGAGAAAAAGGTTAGCATTATGGGTAGACTTGTAACACTTCGCTAACAAAGCTATTGGTCGTCCTTCTCTCTTTCCTCTCCCTCGAGCAGGACGTTACACCTGTAAGAAGGGAAATTCGACACATTTTCTGTTACTCTGGCGAATTTACCAGAAAATGCATAGTCGAAAGAAAACAACTTATGTTTACTTGCATACATGCACGCTTCCAAAGCAAATCTTTTCACGACATTCTTACGGTTTGAGGTTACGATATCAATAATGAAAAGAAGAAAAATAGTCCTTATCTGCCACGAAATGACAATTTCCAACGTAGTGTTGAAATTCGGCACCTTTCTTTTGTCTCCTGTGTAGACGCAACTGCCCATTCCAAACTGTACTGCTTGCTTGCTAGTTTGCTCACCACACTGCAGATTTCAGTGGAAACAAGGCATATGTTACTTGATTTTTTACAGGGATCAGTGAGTGTTTCCAACCTATAATTTATATCTACGATTACAAAAACCACAAGTACGGCGAAATTCCCAGCATGGCGAACATCCCTTCTTTTACCCTACATTCCTGGCAGCAACAATTAAACCTAATTGTGATTAATTTCGTACACACACACACACCAATATTCTATAAAATGTGGCATACATGCCTATATATACAGGGTGAACCGTTTAAGTTGACAATGCGAAATACTTCACAAACGAAGCGTTTTGGAAAGAAATGTTTTAATTATTTAAGGCAAAAAGCGAATGCCAAATAAGGGGGATATTTTCAAAGTAATTTGAAGGTCACTCAAATTTTATAAATGGTAACCTACATTTCTTTCGTTCAATACATTCTTACATAAATAATCAACTTTTGTACAAACCATTTTTCTACCCAGAGCGTAGTTTCACAGATATTCAACATGTATAACACGATAACATAAATTCATACTATGTATTTCATAAGCATCGACATTTTTATTCCAAAAACGAAAGAAAGTAAATGTGCAACTATAGATTACACCTTCAGTTGCATTGCGCTGGCTCTCGCATTGGAGAGAGCTCATCAGAACAGGAGCTTATGCACTTACGTGCAAGCTGAAGCGAAACGTACAGAACCGAATCGGGCCCTCGTGGGAGACTTCAGTGTGATTTCCTTTATATCAACTTTCCAATATCTGCCTGTGCTGTGTTGAACTGTGCGTGCCGACCGTTCGTAATATGTACCGCGTCCGGAGAAAAAAAAAACAGTAAATTTATTTTCGGATTGTCCTTCGTATATATGAACATACTGTCTTGGAAACAACCAAATCATTCCTGACCTGACGCTTACAAATGCTATGCGCACATTTTCAATTCCCAAGTGACGTTGGATGCATCTTCCGTAACGTTGGCTATGTTTATCAATTCGTAACTGCCAATGACCTTAAACTAACCAGATCATTCGGTGGCTCCTATTTGCTGACTTATCGATTCTATGAATAATGAAAGTGAGTAACGTTTGTCACCTTAACGTATGGTTTAGACTTCTATTTCAAACAGAAACAGCTCGTCTAGATGAATAGATATAAGCTGCGCCTATTATTTACAGTGATGGGATGATTTTTCAGCGGTTGATACACTCAATGAAGGTGTAATTAACAAAACTGGAAACTTATGTTTCATTTTAGAGCTCGTCTCTTGCAATAGAAAACAGTGCATTGTGTCGTTTTTCTACCTGCCAGGGTTAGTGGTGAGATCAATAAAAATCTCCATGTCTCACCCGGAAATCGAAGCGCGCTCTTCTAACTAATTCGCCAAGGGCTTGGCACTAAATTACAAATGATCATACATCCTTTCACGTTTCAAACCTTTCATTTTGTCTTTCGTCATGTATGGCGTATTATGTGAATTCTTCTTAAGAAAATTCGAATTTGAAAAAATTCAATACAGAAATTTTTACGTTTCTGAATGTTAGTATCACTGGTTCTTTATTAACATACATACGAGGGATGATCAAAAAATTCAAAGCCTACAATTTCCAGTAGGTAGACGAATATAAACGGACTCACGTGATAGAACACTCCATACACTACTTATCAACATAGTCCCTCCCCGGTTCAGGCATTTATCCCAGCGCTACACGAGGTTCATGATGCCTGTCTCATAGAACTCGGGCTCCTGTTTTCGGATCCCAACCCTTACTTCCTGGCCTGGCAAGTTTTCGGTGGCATGTGCTCCATCATCCAGCATACTTCCCTGAGCTAGCTCGGAGCGATTGCCATCTCTTCGCTTCATTGAAGAAGCATCTCAGAGGAAGTCGGTTTCACTCGGATGATGTTCTCTTGCACGAAGCACCTAAACAAAATAAGTTTTACAACTTCCATGTTTTATCATTTTCTCTTTGAAGCTGCATATATTTATCGCGGGTCACCCCTCGTAACAGCAATTATTTCATCATCAGACAGTTTGGTCAAATCACACTGAACATTAGGATCTCATGGTTTCAGGCAAAATTACACATCCTCTCGACACTGAAACTCAGATGTAATTTGATACCATTCCAACATTACTTCCGCACTGCTGTCGGCAAGGCCACAACAAGGAAGCATCGTGCACAAGGGACGTTCATGGAAACCGCTCGCGCCGCAAGGAATGCCGGTACATTGACGTAAAGCTCCGATAATGCAAAAGAGGACGCTAGATGGCAGGAGAGGATTACACCCGACGTATTCGCCTGTTGTTGCATCGTTTAATTTAATTACGGCGAACTGTCACTTTAGCCAAAGTGGCGTCCCTACGGAGCGTTACTAATTAATCTGTCCTGGAGAAATCTGCAAAGCCTGGAAAATGTCCTGGAATGACTGATCCCGTCCTCGACCTTGTTTCTTCCAGGGCTGGCCGGCGATCCGGACGCATTAGATCACGTCACTCAGAAAGCCCCATTCACTCGCTCTCGGGGTCGGGGATGTGATTCCTCGTTTCATTATATATGAGGTTACGCGGATTGCCTCTTGATGACGCCACTGTAGCGCGGGAAAGGAGACAACTGGAAAAAGGACACCGAGAATCGATATTTGGCTCGGATGACCGGCCATTAAATACCATGCATCATGAAAGTGTCCATCAGCGACTGATATATGATCTTTTTTTTTTTTTTTTTTTTGCATTAAGCACCACCTTCAGGATTGCTGCTTATTTTAAATGGTAGCCATTATTGTCCGTACTGGCGACCCTCCTTTTTTTTCATTTTCAATATTAATCCTTTTTCAACGTCTCATAATTGGACGAATAAATCAACATCCCTGCAAAAGGGAGATTTTGTAGCATGGACCAGAGCTAATATATCATGTTAACGAATGAAAGGTTTCTGTGACAAAGGGGAGGGGGGAGGGATATTCTGATATAGCATTGATGGATTGGTTTCATTTGACTCTGCCGTGATGGAATATATGACGTGGAACATTTTGGTACCTCGGTTATATGGGGCAGGGCTTTTAACTAATGTAATGGCGAAGTGGGAACGGGAAAAAGCAATGTAAATAGCTTTGTCTCGTTTACCTGCATTTATTGGTTAACATAATTGTACTAGAAGAATAATTCGAGTGGAAAATCGTTATCCAGTTCATTCGCTTGCTATCTATTTATGCGTTATTCATTTTTTTGCTTTATTCGCGTATTGTCTAATCGTAAAAATTGATCACGAGTCCACTTTTTGCTAATATAGGCTAATCAGACTGAACTTGCAGTATCAAGTGAGGTCCGAACCACTGTGACACATTATGTACAGTCACCGGCAATAGAAATGGGACAGCTAGATCCTGAAATGCTCGCTTCTCTACAAAGCGTTGTTGTGTTGCATAACTCCACGGTGATAAGTAGATTTTAATAGCAAATTTTCAATGTCAACTTCTAACGTCGCCGTAGGGTTAGGCAACACACAAAACGCCTTGCAGGGAAGCGAAGATTTCAGGATCCAATTGTCCCACTTTTATTGCCGGTGACTGTACATCCACCGCGAATCGAACCCGGCACTCGTTGGTTACAGGGTGACATTGTTAGCTACTGCGCTATCGGGAAGACCATATGCAACTGAAGTTACACTTTAAAGTGGAATTCGAACAACTGATTTGCCTAAAGTCAACCAGCACTTAGACTATTAACACTCATCTTGTCATCCGAAAACGAGCCCATTGAAGACAACGAAATGTAAGACTGTTTAGCCCAATAAGAAAGTGTTGCAGTTTAAAACTCATCACCTGCTTATCGACTAGAAATTAAAATTTACATAAAGATAACTAAGGCTGTATGCAGACACATGGCACACAAAACGAAATACAACTTTCACACCTACTTCTACATCCTAGCTGTTTGTTCATGCGTCGGGGCCTCCCCTATGGTGCAGTGGTAGCGTCATTGCCTTGTAATCAAGGGATCCCGAGTTCGATCCCCGGTGGAGGCACAAGTGGTTCGGATCCCACTTTAAACTGTAGGTCCAGTCCCGATTAGCCTTACTGTGCATAAAGTTGACTTAAAACACCAACTCAAACCAAAAAACCAAAATTGTTCATGCGTCAAAGCCATGTTTGCCTTCATACGTGTGGTTTCCAGGATGTAGTACGCAGAAGAGAATTTGCAAATTGAGTGTTTTCCGAAAGGTTTGTTCTTTACACCCAATTGAAATGATGGAAGGGAAGTTTTTATTGAATATATGATTAAATGCAGTAAATGTCTTTTCTGCCGTAGTGTTGAATAAGGGAAACGTGTAATAGATAATATGGTTATTGGGAATCCAGGAGAACATTACCAGATGGGAGAGGGAAACCGTTGTTGGGTGATGTAGAATAAGCTGTTAGAATGATACCTTCAGGCGCACGGGCTCCATGGTGGTGTGGTGATAACGCCCTCGCCTTAAAACTAAAGAGTCCCGGCTTCGATTCAGATGGAGGCACATTGCACAGTGGTTCGTATTCCACTGTAAACAAATTGGCTTGAGAAGCATTGCGTCTATGGGAGTAAGCAAAATGAGCGACAAACGTGATGTGTCATGTTGCTAACTCTGTCAGGCCGTCCAGGGGGAGGCCAACGAATCTCTGGGAACTGGTTCAGATGAAGGCACACTTCTGCACTGGAATTATCTCAATGAATCGTGCAGTTACCAAGACAACTTCCCAAGTTGATGTTCATTGAGACTGATAGCACAGGAATTGCCATCTAATGATGTGCACACGTCGCTCCAAGCTTCTATCCGGTAAACTGTGTTTTGGGTTCAGGATATGAGGGTTAGCAGATGGTAGGACAGATAATAATAGGCTGGATTCGTTGAAATTTTGGAAACCTATATTCACGCTACAACGGGCCTGATCAACAAGCAATATTTGTCAAAGAGCTCTCTTCTGTGAACATGGGCTGTAGAGTCTGAAGCGGTATTGCAATGTTATAAGATGGGCTGATAGGAGGGTGATGGGCAAAGAGGGCTTCGCCGGTCGCATTCGTGCAGTGGATAAATTTTCATGTGATTCGTGAGTAACAGGATATTGCAATCATGCAAGCAGAAACAGGAAGTTAACGTAGGGGCCTTGTAATCAAGAAGTACCCGATTTGATACCCGGTGAGGGCTTAGTGGATTACGCTTGGTTAAACAAATTACGCATACTTCATTGTAGAAAAGTAAATATGTAATTTAAAAGACTAATTTACTTTAGTCTAACATCTAACTAAACACACATCCTGAAATTGAGATATGCCGGTCGAGCAATGGTCGAGCGCGAATAACAGAAATGTAGAGTTTAGACTATGTACAACACGAGTTAAATTTAAATTGTTAAAACAATATATCTTAGTAGTTTAAATGTAATAGGTTTTTGAGACACAGTAAATACATTTTCGAGCCCTTTGTCGCGACCCACAAAACGCCCCCTCTGGACCCAGCAGTTGGTCGCGCCCCATAGGTTGAGAAACGATGCTTTAGATGCAGGCGGAGCGCTGCTGACCTCAACAAATGCGAGCAAGTTGCCCAACCTCGCACTGTATTTTCACTGTTTAGGTATGGGACAGGAGGAAGTCTACTTGGATTCATAATTCACCTTTGCTTATCAGGAACACTTTGTTATCTCTTGGCGTACAAACAATGCAAGCACTGCTGAAACAGTTCCTGATTCCCCAACCCGGTCGAGATCGGCACAAAAATAATGACCAGCCATCAACTTACAATGCGTAGCAGCTGTCCTCTGTTTGGTTCATCTGTGGAATCCCAAACTGCTGCAATAGTTTGCCTGTCCTGAAGCTCACCATACACCGCCCACATACACAGAAACAGACGCGGGAACAAAACCTGATACGAGGCAACCTGAGTCTAACAGTCAACTTTCCAGACAGAGGCTTTGAAAGTCGATTAGTTGTTTAATTTCGTCGTGGTAGAATATTTCCTCCCAGTTTTAAATTGAAGCGCTAATACCCTTGCGAAACGACAAAAACCAAAATTAAGCTCCCCCTGAAATTGCCTTGCGTACAAACATTGAGGTTTTTTCTTCCTGCATCGTCAAGATAGGATTTAGCACACTCCCCATTTTTTTTTTTTTTTTTGTAGAAAAAGAGTCGCTGAAAAGAGGGTCTGTTTGGCGACGGAATTACATCGGGAAACGAAGACGAATCCTGCTTAACTGCGGAATCTATTCCCAAAACAATTAGGTATAATGGCCTCCCGCGCGGCTGTAAATACCCTCCTTCCCCCCAACCTTATCCAGGCCCCGATGAGACGACATCATGGTGAGCACCGTTGCTGTTTTCCTGCGAGCTGCTGAACCAGGTTTTATGCCTTTGTAATCAAAGTCGGAGGAAATCTTGCCTTGTCTTACACAGCTGATGTCTCGTAAGCGTTGCCAGGCACCATGATAAGGTTGGGAAACCTCCGGTTTTTTTACGACCTCGTCTATCCCATGGTAGTTCTTTATTGTCGCCTGCGTAGGTAGCGAGATTTTTTTTATAGTCTTGGCATTGTCAACATCACGCTTTTAACAAACAATGGAATGTGTACTTGCATTTAGGTTGTGCCTTTGTTTTCGCACGCAGCCACTTCACTGCGAAACTAATGAACAGGTTGAGGAAAACAAGAAATAATGATGCTGGAGAGGCTAAATTTTCAGTCCTATTTGATGGTGAAATAGCATTATGAAAGCTATTGCACAACTTTTCTAGCCAACAAGTTGCAACTCTGTGCTGCTATTCCGTGGTGCGGCAGTCCTTTGAGGGCCTGGGCCAGGAGGTCTTCAAGCTGATTTTCGTGCATCCTTATCGTCGCGATTATCAAAAGAAAAGTACAAGCGACGTAAATGCGAATAACACTCTGGCATTCCCAAACCTGAAGGTTTATTGGCTATCCCGGGCAAGATCTATCCACTCTTGTCCATCCTTTACACTTTCCAACAGGTCCAAATATTGTCATTCCACCTTCATCTTGGCCATCGTAAGGTAACCTTACCAGACGTTCCCTATTATCCGGGACAGTTCCTTTTTTATTGTAGATATCGGTCCAGACTTTTTTTCAACGTAAAACGCGACACGAAAATGCCCCTTTCTTGTGATAATGACTTATCGGCATAGAGTTACTGTAACATTCTCTACCATTATTATGAGCCATGACATACATACTAACATTCACATCTGTCTACTACGCGGTTTAAATTAGTGGTCTGCACCCACTGTATGTGAAAGCATAAGAAGCGATTGATGTGTCGACTTTCCTCGCTCTGGTCGTTGGTAAAAAGAAACCGGCGGCAGAACACACTTAGCTAACGTATAGTACTTTGCAGTAGATTGTTATCTTCAAACATTCGTATAGTTTTACAAAATGTTATTTGAAAAGAAAGATGTACTGAAGAAGATCCATTCATCGGCAAAATAACAATGAATGGCATCTAATTCTAAAAGACTGTTTGGTTGGAGTGCAGTGCATTACACCATATTATGTAAGTTATTTACACATCATTTATTTATTAAGTTTTCAAATATAAGTATTTGCGACGAAGAAGTTTTTATAGTAAAATGTGTGCATTTTGCCATCCCGTTTTGTTGTTGTTAAAATCTCGTCACCTTACGTAAAGTCTCTTGCCAACTCTGGCTTGTTTGCCATAGAGATAAGAACAGTTCAATATTCTCAGAAAGTGACAAGGGCTGGAGATAAGAAATTTAAAATGATACTAAGAAATGCCCTAGAAAATTAAAAACGCCGTTTTTGATACCAAAAGACAAAGAGATTAGACAGACGTGACGGCAGATAGCGAAGCTTGTAGAAAAGAAATACAAAGCAGTATTAATTCTCAAGGTAATCGGCTTTGAAACGGAGTTGGGCTGACAATTACAATCCTCTCCACTCTCTTAGATGAACCTAGCTTACTGGCCGACGAGCTTTGTGCATCTTGAAGCAGTCACTTCAAAAGTTTCCACGCATGAAGAAGCACACCGGGGCAATCTTGTCCAAGACTTTAAAGAAACAATGCCGTCCTTTAAAAAGATAAAAAGCATGGGTCCACCATTGTCGGTAGAAGAAAAGAACAGACAGTTTGCATGAATTTCCGTCGAGTTGGGAATTGCTCGAGAACTTTGAATGGGCGCCTCTCCCACTTGGAGGTCTCCTGCTAGATCAGATTTCTTTGCTCGAGAAGAAGTCATTCTTCTGGTGTAAGAGCAGCTCGCAGCAACTTCCGCGAACTTTAAATTAGCTATCTCCATGGCTTCTGAACTCCAGGTGCGGTGCGGCAGCGGGGAGGAGGAGGAAGGTGCTTTATGCTGAGGATGCGGAGAAGTCCTCACGATTCTCCCCTTCGATGTTTATCTTTGCTAAGAGTTTCGCCCCGAGGATGGAGGAACGGTGGAGGAATATGTGTTCAAGTGAGAAGGGAAGGTAAATTAGCTGATTTCGTGCTCGATGCCCTTGGTGGAGGTCATCGGGTTATCGGGAAAGATTGAGTTCCTGTTGCCACTAAATCAAAACGGTTTGGTCGGAGCTTTATCCTCGGTGGGTCTTTGTCGCACGTAATGGCTTTCGCCGCTGCGTTAATCTCTGCCCACGCAGAAATTAGCAATTAAGGAGGTTTCGCCCCGCAGAAATCCCGTCTGCGACCCCGTTTGTGTGTGTGTGTATATATACACACGCGCCAACTGTAGCATCTGTTGACATAGAACTTTTGGTACCACGGCGGGCTTGTTACGAAGTTGACAAACTGCCGAGATGACTAGGAGTGAAGTTTCGCCAGATGCTTTCTCTTAGACCCCAACTACATTCGTCGGGATCAAAGCAGTGGGACTTGATCATTTGCCACAGCGTGCACCTGCTCTGAAGATTATCTGTAGTCTGACAGCTCTCTGTAACATTTCTGGAACATGCATTTCATGACGGACGAAATATGAAGCTGCATTGAAATGCAATACTTGGGAGAGCCAGATTAAAACCTTAATTTGTTTTAGTTTTCCATCTAGTAGATTTCTACATGTAGAGTTGCACAAGTTATATATCCACTAGTGATCCACATATATTTTCAAGTCTTCTATCAGTGCCTGTATATCTTAGCAAGAAGAATCTCTGGGATGCATGCGCAGTCACTTATGACCAATTGCGAAGGACTTTCCACCCATCTGTCTGTGAACTGAAGCCATTGACATGCTTCTCCCTCCATTCGTAAACTTGCTGGCGTGGTAATCATGTACAGAGATATTGATTGAATGTTTATTTGCAAGAGAATTTCTATAAGTTTAGGCTTTCAGGGGACAAGAAACTACTGTTCTGCACTGTGTGCAATTGTGTGAACGAGGCGCCATCTTTAAAAATTGCGAAAATGGTGTTGTTGATCATGATGCGTGTTGCACCCTTAAGGTCGTTTTTTTAAATAACAGTTGATACCTCATGTAAATTTGTCCTGTATAGAGTCTGTCATATAATTTTTATCTGACTTTTAAGACTTTCATTTGACTCTCCCTCGTATCTATGGCAAACAAGCCAAACTTACAAAAGGTGATGGTAATATTTTACGGATGATAGCGGAGACTGAAATGCTTCAATTACGTGTCGGTTGATGGTAAAGGCTGAAATGCTTAGATTTGAAAAGAATACTTTACTGTTTCGTGATTCATAGGGGAGATTTCCTAGCTTTTATTTTAACAAACTTTATTATTTTTGTTTCTTCATTTTTTACAGAAAGTTTGTAATGGCAAACCAGTGATGTGGTCCTGTAAGATCTTTTTCCGTTTTTTTTTCTTTTTTTGTTTGTTTTGTTTAATAATTAGGATTACATTGCTAACAGAATCTACTGAAGTAGTTGTGTCATGAACAAAATTATTAACTTGGGCACTTTCAACGTTTGAGGAATGGAAGCAATAAATTGCAAGAAATAACTATTAAAGACAATGGCAGAGATTGAAAAATGATGGATAGAATCTACTGTTAAGAAAGCAACAATTGACTGCGAGAGTCCAGCTAGCGAGCCTACCAACAGCCTAGAGCGTAAGCAACAGGGTCAGCGATTAGTGCTTGGCTGAGATGACGTCAGCGCCTCACTTGTTGATTGGATGCTTCTGGAGTTATGATCCGCTCTCAAGCTACGAACGCAAATAGCCGGAGATGTTACGGAAATAATGTCTAAACAAAACTGAATTGCCTGAAACATGAAAGAAATGAAGACAAATATTTCTTGGTAGTACGAAATAAACTTGAAAGAACTAAGTAAACTAAAAGATGCGTCAGTGGAAACCTAGTGGTTACAATTAACCTTGCGAAACCATGTTTTATCACACACAACCTACGTACGCACTTCCCGCTCATCGGGTATAGAAGAGGATGCGTTGGATTTGCATTCTTCTTTTGGCTGTCGAACGCGTTCGTAAAACTTTCCTCCTACAGTCCTAAGAACCCACAAGGTCAAGATCACAGAACTCTTACATTATTTATTCACCCTATAGGCTCTTTGGCGTAGGCGCTTAGGAGGAAAGAGTCAAACAAACCGAAGACGTTAGGTGGCTGTCTTTACAAATAGAGCCCGGAGGAAGTCGGTAACTTAGCAATCTGCAATCTAAACCGAAAAGAAATCCTCTTTTACTTACTCCACCTAAAGCCGAAGGGTCGTGGGCGTGGCAAGTTTGCGATAACAAAGTTTAATTTATGTTCTTAATATAGCCGACCTCTTGCAGCTTATGCGAATCTTAAATTCAAATGAGATTCGGCCACTGGAAACTGGATGCTGCACAGAGAGGAAATGGATGTTTGGAGAACAGAAAGAAGATATTCCAGTCGAGTTGAATTCACTGGAAATTTCGAATGAGGTGGAACAGAGCTCCTATGTAATAGGATTAAATCAAGACTTGCAAAAAAAAAAAAAAAAAAAAAAGGTCGCTATTTTCTCTTTGGGTTTTTGTTAAGTGGTATTTTTCTTGTGGAAAGAGTTTTTACTTTGCCGCGCTCTGTTATGAAAGTATTCCCTGTAGTTTGACGCATAAATCGGCAAGTGTTTATTCAACAACTGGCATTAGTTATCAGTTCGATTGACAACTAATCACAATCATCCATGCCCAGGCCGGGATTCGAACCCGGGACCCCTGGCGTCGTAGCGCGATGTGCTAACCACTCCGCCACGGGGGCCGGCAGTTATCAGTTCGATTTTGTAATGTCAAATATGAGCACACCAAACATTCAAGTCATCAAAGTTGTTACGGCTACTTATGTGAGATTGTTGTTTAAAATGGTCATGAATGTATCAACGAGTGGTGGTCCTAGGAAAAATGAGTGAGAAGAGGAGGGGAGCAAGGATATTTTCTGAGGGGCAGTATACACCTAAATACCATACCAAAAAAATCCATATTTTGGCAAAAACTCATTGTTGACTTGTTGAGGAAAACAGTAATGAGGGGGAAGGGTCGACTGTCCGACTGACGAACTCCCCTGTACCTCTCTGGTGTGGTCACTGCACTTGAACTATTTGGACCCTCATTTAATACGAGCAAAATTAAGTTTCCAGCAGTGCCAATACAATAAGCTATATCACTAACAAGAATGAATAGTAAAGAGGATAGTAAAGTTAAAAAAACGTCGAAAGAGACCAAAGAGCTAGACGTGTACTAATAGAGGAGGTGATGAGATGAACATTTGTTGATATTGTTAAACAATCTGCATTGAAATAAATAAATAAATACGTGTATTTCAGGTACTTTGGTCTATGGAACTATCCGTTTGTGTTTGTTGATAGGATTATAATGTTGTTGACCGTTTACCTTTTCATCTAATTTTAGTTTTGACTCTTGGTTGTATACCAGAAACAGTGTAGCTTATTATGCACTAATACATTTCTATGGTGATTTGACGCCTTCGTTTGAGGTCCAATAATTTCAGAGGTCCTCGAACAACAGATCTTGTGAAGTTATGGTTTCAAATTTTACTTCTCATTTTCGGTAAAATAGCCCAAGACTCATGGTTGGAAATTGAATACCAGCAAATTACATATCACCCTGAAAGTCCCTCCCAAAAATATAAAACAATTTTACAAGACTTATAATGTGTGATCTTTAAAATATATACTTTCATGAAAAATGGTTTTGCATTAATAGCTGAAGGAATGTTAACGATATTTGTAATTGAAAAGCCAGAGGGCGTAGCTCCATCCCAAATTTTAGTAACTAATTACGCAGAATGTGCTTTCAAAATAAGTGTTCAAGTAATAATTTTTGTATTGCACATAATAAGATAATATAATCTACAAAAGTTATATTAGTACGTAGAATAATATGTACTGTAATACTGTACTGTAATACTATATAGCATCATGTGTTCATATAAATTTATTTTCCGTTAGTACATACACCACTAACATCCTATATTACTCTATGCTATGACGTTAAATTTTTAGTAGAATATTCGCATTATGACACCATTAAGCCCTGTTTCCATGATATGAAAAACTCAATATGCTGACCAAGGCAGAATTTATTTTATTTTAAAACAAGAAGACCTTGCTAGAAGGTTGAAACGTAACGTTTAGTTTTAAGTTTTAAAATAAAATAAATTCTGCCTTAGTCAGCATATTGAGTTTTTTTTTTAATATTCGCAGAAAACAGCTTTTTCAATTAAAATTACAAGGATAATGACACATACAAAAAGCAAAAAGCATTGAAACTTATTACAGAAAGTGGTATTGTGAAATATAAAAATAATAATATTCAAGAAAATACAATTTAATGGTTATCGTCATAAATGTACAGCGACGTTTAAGTCTTGTAGAGATGGTAGACCATTTAAAAGATCAAACGTTTTTTAAAATTGTATTCTACTAGTGTTTTTTCTTCATTTGCAAGTGAGTGGTTGTTATAAAAAGGAATCGATTTTGTGGTAAAGTACAAGGTTGACTATTTATTTCTACATTTTTATTGAACATGTCACATGAATCTATAACTTAAGGATTCATTTCTATTTCTATTTTGTTTGCATTACATGAACCTTCAACTTGGGGTCAATCCATATCAAATGGTCAAAGAAAAACCTAACCAATAATCAATATCTTTATCGTTGTTACCCATATGCATGAATAGTTGAAAATAGGCATTATTTTTTCCTATTTGACATGGTTTTAAAATGGTGCCCATTTTTGTTTCATGGCTTCCGGCATTTTTGGCCTCTACAGACAGTTACGATAAATTTGGTAGCTCAAATGATAAAAATCTAGGGTAAAAACATTTGTTTTCAGTACATTTCAAGCTACATTTTTTGCACTGTACCTTCTTTACCATCTCTAATGTAATGGCTGAAATTTAGGGTCAAAAAGGATTTTCGCCTTTAAACAAGAATCAAAGTTTCGGGATTTTTTAGCAGGGAAGTAATGTAATTTCAGAGCTATATTTGTTTTAGAAAAAAGATGTACATCTGTGTGCATCAAATGCTTTAGCAGATAATATCTGAGCTGTGTTACTGGTTTACTTTTCTAGTGTAGCTCCTTAAAAATGCTCGATTTTCATTGTATCAAAATATCTCTGGTGAGCGACCAAATAAAAATTTTATATTTATAGCATGAAGAGTACTCTGATAGATGTACCTCCAAAAATATTTTTGAGTTTGATATTCCATGGATGACAAAGTTTCCAAACGGAAAAGTTAGTGAAATACAAACAAATTGACGTTATTAATTTCAAATAAATATTTACTTTTTAATAAACCATCATGTAATTAGAATTATTATATTTATTAATTACATCATGCGAGTGGCTTGTTGGGACAAACATCGATGCATAACGTTGATATTGGAGAGTAAATGTCGTATACAAGTTAATATATTTCTTTTTTCCATGACACGTTGAAATTTAGCTGTCCAATTAGAACAGAATATCATTTATTTAAGCTACCTACAGCAACCAAGCACATAGCAACAGGAGCTAGTATTCGCCATTAATGAAAACACTTGCGGAAGCGCTGTGATTCTCTTTGGGCACAAGCATGTACCACCACACACCGTAGCTGTTACTACATTTTTTAATTGTTTTAGCCTCTCTACGCCGTAATTAAATTAAGAACTCGTTCATATCTTGGTATGAGTGCTTATCTGATTAATCTCATTTTTGGCTCCCTCTGTGCGAGGTGCATGCAATCAGCACCGCTTGGGGAGAGCATGCTTGCTTGCATTGACCGTTATGGTACGGAAACAGCATAGCATCGCATCGCGAGTTCCTCCACCTACCGGTTCCACGCGTTTGACTCTATTCTCATGGAGAATTTGCATTTACCACGCGGCATACTCAAATCTCTTCATATGAGCGCCCGTGAGACCACATTATTCCGGCATAATTAAAATTTAGAAGAGGACACCAGATGGCAGTAACGCGCCCATTTGCAGTTCCGTTGCAGTTTGCTCCCTTTGCCGAATAGTGGCCGCTATCGCCCTGAGAGAACTAATTACAGTCAACATGAATCTCCACTAAAATGCAATTTCCGCCATTTCTGTTTCGGAATACACGCCTACGTTTTCAGCTGCGTATGACAAACACCAAGGATGGGATTTGGCTTTTTTGCTTTAGACTAAATAATGAAAGACTTCGTAAATATTTTGCAACGGTGTTCGTGAAAATGCGATTCTCTCTTCGAATATTCTATTCATGCAAATCGATACACGACAATGGTTTGTTCCATTGAATTCAACAAGGTACGATTCTAGATTCTTCTGTCAAATGATTTGTGCAACCGAATCGAATCTGATATGGTTCTAGACTATCCTGTTAAATGTTTCGTTCAACCGAATCGAACTTCGTACAGTTCTAGAGTCTTCCCTCAAATGTTTCGTTCAACCGAATCGAACCTGATACCTTCCTATGTGGATGGGGGTTGGCTTTTTCCTTTATAATTAAATACTTCGTAAATATGCAATGGTGCTGGTAAAAATGTGATTCTCTCTTCGAAGATTCTGTTCATGCAAATCGATACACGAGAATGATTTGTTCGATTGATTTGAACATGGTACGGTTGTAGATTATTTTGTTAAATCATGTGTTCAGCCGATTCGAATCTGATACAGTTCTAGATATTTTTTTCGAATGACTTCTTCAAGCAAATAAAAAAATGTACAGTTCTAGATTCTTCTGCCATATGATTCGCCAAACTGAACCGAACTTGGAACTTCGTACTAAATCGGACTTTGTAAGTTTATTGATTCCTCTAAACAGTGCTTCGATCTACTGAATCAAACTTGGTGCGGCTCTTAATATTATTCTTCTATGTAATGTTTCGATCAACTGAATTAATTGATTCTGTACCTAATGAGTCGTTCATACGATTCTCGATCATGACTTGTTTAATTGAATTGAAATTCGTATAAGGCAGTTGACTCTTGGATTAAATGATCTGTTCAATGGATTTCAAGTCGATGGTGCATCACTGTGGAGTTATTGATTCGTGTACGAAACTTTGATTATTATGATTTTCTTTTTTTTACCCAGTTTTCTGCCCATAAACACTATGATGTGAAATTGCTGAAAACAGATGTGTCCTTTGTCGAAAGCGAATTCCACTTTCCACTAGCACCCGAAGTGTAAAAGCATGTGGTTTTTGTCTAACTTTGTAGACTGGGTCCTCAAATTCTGAATGTTCCTAACGGCTCCTTTCGACGAGCAACACCTCGCTTGAAAGCATCCCATTATGGGACGTTCTGCGGGATTTTTAATTGACCACACATCGAAATCAAATGGCTTGTGGAATAGGCCATAATATCTTTATGGAGGCGATCCGGCCGCCGCACAATGTTTCGCAATAGGCCGCATGATGGCTGCACTAACTGTCCAGAGACCAATAGAGCCATGCATGGAAAGGATAATGGCATACAATTACAGATGCCAAGAGGCTATTATTTTTTCTTACGGCAGAGCCATCTCTTGGATGTAATGAGAACTTAGGACGGCGATTCCCCTTAAACTGACGTCCTTGGAACTCAATATGCCCATGGGTAGGGTTTCGTTAAAGGAGATTTGCAGAGCCCGAAACTTAACGTTGAAAGGTATTCTCCGTAAGCAGGGATTTTTATGTACCATGAACGTGGATGATACGTACGCAACATGCTATCAAATGTATATTACTGTTGAATAGCAAATGTTTATGCGAGCCACAAAAAAAAAAAAAATCAATAACACAATGAAAACATTATGAAGATTTTTGAGATACCAATTATTCTTTTCTTTAGCAAGAATCTTCATTATCAAAACTTATACCAATATGTAAATGCCGTTTCAAGCAGGTTGTCATATTTCTTCTTTGTCAATGCAGGACACACATTGAACGAGAATGTAAAGAAACAAAAAACAACAACTTTGTACTCTAACAAACAGTAGTACATTTTATATGTATATATATAATATATAAACTTTCTACAGGACACAGGGCGTCCTGTGAAAACAGAACATCTGGCAACACTACATTGTAGGTTGTATGAACGTCTAAAAGTTCCTGAGACTAATAAATAATATATACATATTCACAATTCAGAATGAAATAGAGACAACCAGAGAGTATTTCTCGAGGGAATGAGGTGGAATACCCCATATAGTTTCTGCATCCTCTCCCCTGGTTGCTAATTTATATTATACCCCAGTAATTCAAAGTATAGTTACTTGAATTTCGTCCTACCGAAAATTTTTCAAATACCCCTCTGGGGAGAACCATAAAGAGGTAGATACCCATATTTTGCTCGGAATTCGAACAATAAACCTGGCTCGGCAAGCACAAGATGCTAACTGCTAAACCATTCATTATTACAGATTTGTTGTAGGAAAGCTATGCTTTTATAGCCTCTGCATAAATGCACCCTTCGTGTAATATCAATTATTCAATGCCACGGATTGAGGGACAACGAGTTTGTAAATGTTATGCATTATACTCTGCATACTTTTATAGCAATTATTCCTGCTAAGAATATCACAATGTATGTAATATTATATGATGTGTCACGCATGTCTTCAGCTTTATCAATCCCAGACTCGTCGGGCAAACGCTTTGAATTTTCCTCACGCGACCTCAACCGCAAAAGTTTCGAGTTCGAGTCCCCTACAATGGATGTTGTGAAGTCTTTCTCGGAGTGTGTAATTCTAACATTTTCTTCAGTTTGCGCAGTTTGTCTCAAGTCCAGTTATGCTCAGATAGACTAATCGGGACTGGACATACAGTTTATAGTGAGATCCGGATGTCTCCACCGCGGATCGAACCCAGGACCCATTGATTACACAGCGACGGTAATTTTATAAACTTAACCTAAAAAAATGCACCATCCTTCAATGTAGAAATTGCTCCACAACTGCTTCAGGTCAGGATCGGTCTCATAAAAGAAAACCAAAACTGCTTTCGTTGTTCTCGGTGACATTTCTCAGACCGGCTCCTTTCACGCGACGGAAATGTGTGAGGGGGAGGGGGACGCGTTTCCGTCGCACTAATCATTATCCGGCCGACATCCGTAACCTGAACGATTTCCTCTGCTGGAACGTCTATGAAAAAGGTGCGTCTAAGTCTCAAACGATAACTGTCTGTATCTCTGTGGGTCGATGAAAATATACAGTATGTATCTATTGCATTCAGAGGATTTACTGTCTACGAGAAAAAAAATGCATGATGTCTGTTTGTAAGGTAAAAGCAATCAGTCATGCAGTAATATGTTTAGGTAGTGGAAGACATGCCCATTCGCACAAGGGCCTCCCGGATGGCGTAGTGGTAACGTCGTCGCCTTGTAATCAAGAGTTCCCGGGTTCGATACCCGGTGGAGGCACATAGTGTTTCGGATTCCATTTTAAACTGTAGCTCCAGTCCCGAATACACTTCCTGCGCATAAAGTAGACTTCAATCAATCAAACCATTCGCACAATGTGTATAAAACAGAACGTGGTATTCAAGGAATGATGACAAGTTGTAGGACTGACTGCTAAAATTCTATTTTTCTTATTTACGGTCGTCTTTGTTTCACTTTTTGTTAATCGGGACTAGTTTCACAATTTTGTTTTAAAGTAACCTAGTTACAGTAACTTGCTTCAAACAGTATTTGAGTTACAGTTACTCATTTTAAAAAGTAACTCAGTCACAGTTGCTGGTACTTGAAAAGTAACTAAGTTACTGCTGGAAATGTTATTGCTAACGAATTGCAACTGATCATTTATTTAACAAAAAAAAAATATGAACATTTACATGTGTTTCATTTATGTTTCTTGTGCACAATATGTCTTCTTCGTATTTTTTTTATTATCATAACAAATAAACACTGATGGGACAATGAGTCAGCTTTTCTTGAATTATCATTCATCCTGCCTCCGTGGCGTAGTGGTTAGCACATCGCGCTTCGACGTAAGGAGTCCCGGGTTCGATTCCCGGCCTATGCATGGTTGTTCATTGTGAGTGCCCCTTCATCAGTTTCATCATATCGTCACTCACCCTCATCTTTGCGATTAGCCAAAAGTGGCAGAAAAGCGCAGTAAAATAAACCAAATCAAGCAATAATTTTATGTTCCTCCCTCTATATTCCAATTGTACCTGTTTCATTCTCACCATTAAACAAGTTAAATTTCACATGCGATGATTTCTTTCTATCCAGACTACCACGTCCCAAAGGAATTCAGCGATCCACGCACGAGACCCATGTCCCCGCTGGCAATTGCAAATGATGAATTGCAATTAAACGTGGATGTTCTAAACTTAGCGTAAAATAAAATAAAATATTTCACCTTAGCATCCAGAGAAGACACATATTTGGAAACAGAGTTGGGAAATTTAGCTCCTCCCCCACATCGCAAGATTTCAAGTTGACAAATTATGTGTCGGAAAGTAATTGTTATGACGTTACGTCTGATGGAAAAAAAGAAAAAACAAACTCTGTTGCAGTTACTTTTAAAATTAACTAGTTATATAATTCTCTGAATGTTAGTGTCAATGGTTCTAAATTAGCATGCAATGTTAATTGGACATTATCCATTATCTAATGGTTTCAACTATACTTATTCTAACACTACGCTTCAAGACAGTACTTCTTCTCTCGTCTTCAGGTGAAATTTCATTTGCCGGTGATGGGAATCGAACCTAAGACAGACCTGTGATTTCGTTACTACAAATCCGTTGCTCTAACCAACTACTCCACGGCGCTCCTCACAATTCCGTACTAATTTTGGCTCCATTTATGCTACTATTTGTAATTTTTGAGGAGAGTGGACAATATTGAATTCTACACTGGGATGACTTATAGGATTTTGGATCATTGCTATGAAGGCTGCCTCTTCTATTTCGCCTGAAGACGAAACGTATGGTTTAAAGCGCTAAACAAGGGATAAAGTCCGATTAACATTGCATTATATCTAGTTACAGTTAGAATTTCTCAAAAAAGTAACTATCAGTTTGAAACACTGACCGCGACCATGCTGATGAATGATGATTAGATGAAATTGATGAAGGGGAAGTCGCAAAGCATCACACGCGCAGGACCAGCAAGGGAATTGAAGCCCACTGAACTTGTTCGGCCATCGAAGCGGCATCATGATTACTAAAGTATATCAATTTCGTCAGAATGTTGCACCAGCCCATCTCTAACATTCTGCAACTCTAGCTGCGGTGGTTCTTTAGTTATAGAAAATTGACACGAGCGACGGCTAGGACTATCTAAATAATTTCTACCTTCTAAAGCGAGGGAATGCCAACAACTGGAACCCGGCAGGAAGCCCCAGATATCTATTTAAGTCAAAGTGCGATTCTCCTTCGGTGTATTTAACGTGTTATCGCCATGCTCCAGCCGGTTGCGCCTCGGTGATATAGAGTTTAATGTAGCGTGCTTGAAGGGTCCCCGGGGACCAGGTCGCAGGGCAATTGTTCTCCTTTTGCATTAATGGTTGTTACGACCCTGGGGCGACCCTTGAAAGTTAGTGCGTAACATTCCGGAAGACACCCAGGGGAGGGAGGGAGGAGGCCCTGTCTATTTACCTTTGCACCCAGAGGGAAATCGAATCCTGGATTGTTTCATAATGGATTCCGCCCGCGTCCACGGTGCCATTCTATTTACCCGCCTTCGACACTGGTTGGAATTGAACAACATTCGCTGTAAACATTGCGGAACTCGCGACCACCTACACTCAGGATGTCGTCATCCGAAGTTACAGGTTCGAGTCTAGTACTTTCAGTGGCTGTTCCGTTGTGAGAGAGAGAGACGTTAGAGAGGCTAAATTTTCAGTCTTGTTTGACCAAAGCTTGATGGTGAAATAGCATTATTGGAAACTATCTGACAAATTTTATAACCACTATTTGCTCCTATTCCGCGGTGCAGCAGTCAGTCCTTTGAGGGCTTCGGCGAAGAAACCTTCAAGCAGATTTTCGTGCATCCTTATCGTCGCGATTATCAAAGTAAATATGCAAGCAACGTAAATGAGAGTAACACTCTGGAATTCACAAACCTGACACCAGTCCCTATCATGTGCAAGATCTATCCGCTCTTGACCATTGTTACCAGTTTCCTAGATTTATTCCCGATTCAGGATTTCCCAATTCAGGAACTTTGGAAACTTCAATGAAAACAGTGCCATTTCAGGAACTGGTCCATGTATGGATATTTCATTGAAATGTCTTCCTAACTCAGCCCGTCCTACTAATTGCCTTCGAGGAGGATGAATCGGCGTTTGTAATACTTGGCATTACACACACCTGTGTAACTACTAACTTAACCTTACCTAACCTAACCATTCCCTGAGCTTCCCTTCATCAATTTGATATCATCATTCATTCTGTCGGGATGTAAAGGATGACACACAAATGATAACCTCCCTTCCCTGGCCTGCATTTTGCATACTACTGAGCCTTTGTGGTCTGGACTCATGGCCAATATAATCCTCTATGGGGCTTGTGTCGTGTCATCCATATGTTTGGGATTGTCCTTTCATCCATTTCATCTTATCATTATTCATCCTCATCTTCACGATTAGCCAAAAGTTGCAGAAAACTGAACCTCCGGGGTCTGGTTGTTGTTAAGTCAACCTTCGTTGGGACGTGGTAGGCACAATGTCAGAGGTCCCAGCTTCGAACCCCGGATAACAACATGGTTGTTTGTATTTTTGATTTGAGAAATATAATTGTAGAAGATGCGAAAAGGAAGTCAGTGTAACAACCTACCCGTGCGCGCGTGTGTAAAGTACATAGCGTAACGCACTAAGCGGTCATAGGATGCAGGTTCGAAACTGTATAAGGTATGAGTGTTTCATAATGATTGTCACATTATCTATTTCACCAGATCATCATTGTGATTAACGCAAGAGGTAGAAAACCGACGTAAAATATCGAAAATGGAAAGGAAAAAAATCATTCATCTTCACTGTTGCGATTAGCCCATTAACTAAGCTTAAAGTACACTTAAATTAAACTAATTTAATTTAATCCGGATCATAATTAACGACATTTTCAAGGCAATTTTCAAGAAATTGTGGATCCATGGCAATCCAGTCGCTAGGGCGCCCGACTGCCACGCGGGAATTCAGAGTTCGATTCCCGGAGTAGATGATTTGAAGTTGTCATTTTCGAACAATATCCGAATACAACACTAAAGATTGTGCTAAACAACGCCAGTTCCTTAACTGTCATCAGGAACAGTAGCGGTGTCTATGGGGGGCAGGATCGTGGGGTGCAGTTGCCCCTCCGCACTTTTTGCCACTATGTTAAACCTTATCTACCAAGGGAAAGTAAACTGTCCTTGCCCCCTCCCCCAGTTTTGGCACATTACCCCCAATTTGGAACCCAATCAGGAGTGTCGTGTTGCCACCACTTTTCATGGTAACTCCGTTGCATATTTTTTAGAATGCACTTTAAAAGAAACACTGAATGGAATAATAATGAGTTTAATATTATAAGTACTTGTCAAAATTCCCACAAACTAAATAATAGCTACTTGTACAACAGGGCATAAGTATTTCTCACACGTCAACATCTAAAACTCAACAATCTCTTAGTAACGGAAAACATACAGGTTAGTCCATAAACACACTGTGCGATTACATAATTTCGTCATCTACTAAAATTTGACGTCATAACATGACAAGAGCACTACATTTTAATCCTATCATTTTTAATGTCATACTACTCAATTACGCTGAGGCATAACACAGATGAAGCTCCTTTGAAGCTGTTTTGTTATTAGTTTGTTACAAGTTTATACAAACAGGGGTAAGACGTTCAAGATCTTACATCATTGAAGAGTTTGCTAACATCTCTGGACAAGAAAAAAAACTAGCTTAAAGCTGAAAGTTCATACATAAACGACCAAGCAAAAAAATGAGGAAAGGAACTTCAGAAGCGGCTTTATATGCATGAAATGAAACATTTCTATGCATGCTGCAACCTGGATTACCGCCAAGTTTTGTTCGCTGCAGAGCTTCCCTGATTCCAGCGTTGGCTGTTGATGCAGCAATTGTGGCAGCATGTAGTTGCCCTCCTGGGTGTTGTTTAATTTGGATTCAAAAGATTTTACCGCCATTATAAATTCAAATGCCCGACCGCGACTTCCAACTTTCCCGCGCTGGGAGACAAAGGAAATATAAATAAGGAAGCGAAAACAAAGATTTAAGGTCTCGTTTAAGACGATCGTTGCTGAAATGGCCTTAAGTTAACGAGCGATATTTTTGCGGTGTTGATGTTAAGATATTAAATAATATGCTTTTGCTCAACTTCTTATTTCGGTCCCAGGGTGCACCTGCAGATGTTCTGCATTCGTCATTATTGTATTTAATTCAGCTCATTCATATTCTTAGTATGTGTGATATGCGTGGGGTTGCGAGACACTTTACCCCTCCCCCAAGACATTACTTGAAATCGGCACCACTGGCATAATACGTACATTAATAAAGTAAGCAAATGAAAGAACTGAAACACGTTGAATCTCCTTTCCATGGTAAACTTGCCACAGTTCATGATTAAAGATGATGATGCACTCATGGTTAAAGTAACCTTTATCTCACGAGTCACCACATTGTGATTGGAATGGTTTGAAATTAGAATAACTTTTATATTTGAGAGTATTTCGATCGCATGTTCATTAATTTGTGATATCGTATGTAATATGTGTCTAAATTATGTGTTTTTATGATTTTCGCAGGAGTGTGAAGTGTCCGCATTTTGTAACCAAATGTTGAGTGGGCGCGTGTGAATTGTGTGAGGATAGCTATTCGAATTGTGTGTGAAATGTGTTCATGGTTTCATAATTATGTGTGAACTGTATCCAAATTATTTAAACTGTGTGTGAATGTGTCCAGAATATTCGAATTGAGGGTGAAGTGTGTCCACAGTATTCTAATTGTGTGTCAACTGTGTTAAGTATATTCAAAAGGGGTGTGACATGTGTCCAGGGTATTCGAAAGGTGTGTGTACTCTGTCGAATTGTGTGTGACGAACGAATGTCAAGGATATTCGAATTGTGTTCGAAGTGCGTTCAGAATATTCGAATTCTGTGTAAACTCTGTCCAGGATATTCGAATTGTGTGTGAAATATGTTCACAATATTCGAATTGTGTGTGAAGTATGTCCATAATATTTAAATTGAGTGTGAAGTGTGTCCAGAATATTCGAATTATGTATGAAGTGTATGAAGTATGTCCAGAATATTTAAATTGAGTGTAAAGTGTGTCCAGAATATTCGAATTTGTGAGTGAACTGTCCAGGCTATTCGAATTACGTGTTAAGTGTGTACAGATTATTCCAATGGAATAAAATGAGCTTCTATATTATTGCCTAGAGCATGTCTCTTAATTATGTCTGCAATATGTGTCTCAATTGTGGAACCAAAGCCATATTTTTACAAGTTGGATTCAATTTTAAGTTGTTTCTTTGACACTTACGTAAGAAGGCCGAGTTAAAATTATTCTTTTTTTATCTTCTGTAATTAAAATATGGGGGAAAATAATTACATACAGTATTCATGGACACGAATATTATTCGAAATTGTCATTGTGTAGCATGAAAGATGTTAAGAAGAAGATTTTTTTAAAAAAATTAGTTTGGTAGTTACTTGCAACCCTGAAGGCCATGCATATTATTTATTATTGCGTTGTGAATTCAGTATTCTGCTTACTCCGCGAGGCACAGGGTAAATTTCTGCCCCGTCTATCCTCTGAGGAATTGTGGTCTGCGGGTAGCATGAACATCCAGCAGGCTTTGAGCCCTTGCGGCTTCATTGATGAGGTGAAATTCTCACGCGTGTGCGGCGAACAGCTGGTTTGATGCCCACCGCATATATGTTATACTTGATGCCGCGGCGCTGCAAGATGTGACGGACGGAGCCTGGCTGAGTAGGTGGGTGCAAGAGATAATGCTTGTATTTTGGCTATATTTAGTTTCTATTCCCTGCATGAATCGGGTCTGTGTCTCGCCCAGCCTCTAAGTAACGGGTACCTGGATGACGGAGCGTGGTGCTGATCACATCTCCTCCACTATGGTTCTACCTCGTTACATGGCACAACGGATAGCAAGAAAATGAAAAATGTATTGTCCAATAATTTGTTTCTGCTTTGTAGCTGATCAGTGGTGATTTATTGATTCTTAGTTTTGGACTTTTAACCACTGTGTTATTTTTAAAATTACCAACCCTGGACACATGATGTGTTTGGGGATGATGTCTATATAGAGAATAAATTGTTGCCTTGTAGGATTTATTCTCGGTGGCCAAGGCTCCGCCTCGTCTGTCGGTTACAAGGACCTCTTGTACATGAGGTTGCCAGGGAGAGTTATGAGTGGCCCAGGCTCCACTTCATCTGGTGGTCACGTCAAGACTGTTTTTCTATACGGGTTGCCAGGGAGTATTAATTTGCGGTGGCCCAGGCTCCACCTACACACTACCCTGAAGACGGAGGCAGAATCAGCCTCCGAAACGTTGGTAATTTTAAAAATAACACAGTGGTTAAAAGTCCAAAACTAAGAATGAATAAATTGTTTGATTGAAAAGTAAAATTTTGGACGCGTCAGTACTTAGGCTATTTTCACCCGTCACAATATACTACGGGGTCAAGCCCTTAATAACTGAGGCTGCAAAGGGACACTCAGCACATCAGGGGCGGCGCGTGCCTTTTCAGTCAGGCAGGGCACATTTTTCTTTTGGGTGGGGAGGGGGCAGTTAGCCTCTATATTCCTCTTTAAGGTTTTTGAGGGGAGGTCCTTGATATGGAGTAAGTAAATTGTTCGAACAATTTGGAATAAAATTAACATTCTGATCAAGATATCTCTCCAAACAGCATTAAATACTCACTACGTAGGAATACGAAAAATCAGCAACATATGGAACAAAAATACATGAATAAAAAAAAACTCGAATACTGACGTCGCTTGCAGTAACTAAACTTTGGGTAGATACTGGAATGATTAGGAAAATGTTACACTGCAGTTTCTCTTCCATTGTCAATGAATTGAAAGGCGTAGATATTAAAGTTTCTACATGATTCAATGTCATATTCACCAAGTATCCACTAATATCAATGACTAAGTAGGAAGATGATGCAGCGTTAAGTTCAGTTACAATACTTTACATTGGCCATGTACCCCCAAAAAGTTCGTTTATACTTACGAAAATATTCTGCATGTCAAGTTGCTGGAACACAGACACAATTACACAAATAAATAAACACGTACAGTAACTATAAAATCGCGAAAAACTAATTATTTCATAAGCGACCAATACGCACAGACGGAACGCAACGCAAACTCACACACTAACTCAAATCCAAATCCGTATTACAATGGGAAGAAAAGAGGAAAGGAGGATCTTTTTGAAAATACTAGGGACTAGTTTGTGCAATAAAAAGTGTTGTCAACTTTTCAGGTCGCCGGAACAAGCGCGAAGAAAAGCATTCGAGGGATTTTTTTCTATCTTATTGCTGCAGGCTGGAAGAACGAATGAACTGCCTACCAAGCGTTGGAAACACTGAACGGTGAACGAGGCAAACATGAATGGGCAGGGCACCTCGTTTACTGCCCAGAGACGGCTACGAATTTTGCGCTTTTCCATTGTGAGGGGACCGTCCCTTGCCTATGCTGTAAATGTTTGGATCAGTCAGTGACGTCACGTCTCCAGGGCAGAGCCGAAATTGGACTCTCTCCAACAGGACCGAGAAATATATTAACCTCGCACAGGGTGCATGCCCTGTAAGTCTGGTTGCAGCAACGTAGGGGTTGAGGGAAAAAACTTACGCGTATATACCGATCGTCTCTTCAGATGAACTTTTTATGTTAAAATTGTTGTGGGGCAGTGCCCTAGTTGCCCTTTATGTAGCATCGCCACTGCAGCACATACAAGGAAAACACACAGCCGTAAGTCCAGACGCCAGAGTTTCATTAGTCTGGGGTCCGCTGCTTGGAAGTGAGGTCCTGAAAGGGTCACTCCTTCACTTAGTATTGCCCAATAAGATCCAAGGAATCTCAAATGGAGTTTTCCAAATATGCGACACAATTGGCTCAGTTTCTCAGAATTCAATAACTTATAGACAACTTTGCACCACTGTACATGAGTAAACACTATTCCATTGATATAGCTGTACGCAAATCCGTTACAATGTGTGACTGTCATTCTTTACAACATTTACAATTTTTCAGTTTTATTGTAACGATAAAAATCCTTGAATAGAAGAAGGACATTTCATCATCACTGTTCTAAAAATGTATTATTATTAGGGGAAGGATTTTAAGGTGCAAAATTATGGTCGAGAAAGGAAAAAAAAGGTTCTGAAAATGTTTTAAAAACTGTGCAAAGAAGGTGCTGATAAAATACCTTCATTCGATGCTCTCTTTTTCTGCGCCTTCTGTATATAATGTGCGCGGACCGCATAGAGAACTGTGGCTCTGCCGAATAGGTTTTGTTGAAGTTTGTGTTTTCTCTCGCTGGTTTTGGTACATTATCTTGGAAACAATTGGAGCTGCAATGATTATATTGTACCATTTTATAGCTCTCGTTCTGCTCTACAAAATGAGATTATAGGATTTTATGTAGCTGCTCAAGAAAAGTGGAAATAATTTATTTTTTAGTCCAATTTTTTTGGCAAAACATGAAAGAAAAGGAAGGGAAAAGATGCTGAAGCATCAAAAAGGGAGTAAAAAGGGGATAAATGTGCTAATCTCACGAAAAGGTGCAACAAATTATGTTCATTTTTACTTGATTTCATATCCTAAAATACATATCTCGAACGATCGTTGTGAAAGCATCTATATTTTTGGAAAGGTGCTGCATCTTAAAATCCGCTCCCTAATTATTATTATGGGATATAGTAACACATGAAACATCTTAAGTTGATTTCTGTCTTTTATCCATTACAAGAATTTATAGATTTTGTGCTTGTTGCTAATTCAAAAACCTAGCAGCAACAAATGACAATCCCCGCCAGTACACTTTTGCTATACTTGCTAGCTGGGACTATCGCAAGCATTTCAAAAACGAACAGGCTTACGGGTTTCACTTGCGATAATTCTTCTATGCCGTTGCATGGGTGCAACCAGAGCTCGCTTTTGAAAAAAAAAATATACGCACTCCTTCCATACGCTGAAATATATATATGCCAGATCTCGTTAATGCCTCCCCCTGCAGCTTTCCCGCTCTCTCCACAGATGGCGCATAAGTAGCATTCATCAATCTTTATTTATCGGGCCAGGCAGGCAGTTAAGTGAGGCATCGATCATGAACAGCTCCTCTGATTGACCCGCCTCACGCCACGCGGAATATGCAAAAATTTCTGACTTGGCTTTCAACGCTGCAATCGCTATTACATGTAGCCTGCGAGAGAGCGGGGAAAAGGCAATTCCATCCTATGAAGTTGATGAATGGGTGAACTTCACACAGAGAGGATTTGCAGTTGGAAGGTAACAGTTGAACTTCGATTTTTTTTTTCGATTTTTTTTTTTTTTTTTTTTTGGGGATTGCCTTTTTTACAATGTGCCTTTTCTGAAATGCTTTTTCCTTTGGCACGGGTTTGGTTTTAAAAGTAGCATGTCCAAAAATGGGTAGAAGGTGGTGGTTTTAACGGCCTTTTACCAAGGATTTGCTATTTTTTAAAAAATATATATTGTCAGGTACAGTCGCTGGCAATAAAAATGAGATCCTGAAATAGCGCCAAGACTTCTGAAACCTCGGGAAATATGCGAACTACTGGCTTCCCCGTGACTTTACCTAGCGATACTGGCGCCACTAACTCCAATGCCAGGGTTTCAAATGCCCTGGGGGGATCTGTATTCACTTCCCTGCAGTGAGGTGCGCTGTGTGTTGCCTAACCCTACGGCGATGGGCGAACTGTGAATTGAAGACTTGCCGACCTCCGTGGTGTATTGGTTATCACAGGACGTCAGGGGTCCAGGATTACAATCCCGGTCTGGGCGTGGGTGTTGTTTGTGAATGTCCTTCCTCAACTTCATCATATCATCACTCATCCTCATCTTCGCGATTAGCCAAAAGTGACAGAAAAACGAAGCAAAGTAAACCAAGTAATAAAATAAACTGGTACACCCACATCCGGAAATACTCGCTTCCATGCCATGTGTTATGTATGTTGCCTAACTGTCCGCAGCTTGGTGAACTCTCTATTGAAATCTTGCTTGTGAAGTTATTTGTTTCGCTGTAGTTAGGCAACACACATGCCGCACATGAGTATTTCAGTATAAATGTGTATAATTTTTACTGCAGGTCAAGCCGGCCTCCGTCGTGGATTGGTTAGCATAGCGCGCGCTACGACGTCAAGGCTCAAGGGTTCTGGGCTCGAATCACGGCCTGGCCATGGGTGTTCTTTGTGAGTGTCCCTTCATCATATCATCACTCACCCTCATCTTCGCGATTAGCCAAAAGTGGCAGAAATGCGAGCTAAAGTAAATCAAATCAATCAGTCAATTACAGCAGGTCACTGCACCTTTTATTTTGTACATATTTCGTACAATATGTGATAAACAGTTAAGAATATGGCTAAACGTGCGAAAGTGATGTGTATAATTGATCTGTTTGTATTGTTTTTCAAGTCCACTTTATGAACAGTTAGGCTAATCGGGACTAGACATACAGGTTAAAGTGGGATCCTAACTACTGTGCAATGAGCCTCCACCGGGTATCGTATTAATCTGTATTTCTATTATTTACATTTTGTTTTCCCGCAGTCAATGTCGTGCTCAGGGGGTAAGCATCCCCGTTTGGGCCGACTTTTCTTTAAGAAAAAAAGTCTAAGGAAAATAAAGATTGCAAAATATCCTTACGAACGCTGCTCATTGTCCTCCCTAAGGTTTCAATGCTCCATTCCAAATTTAAGGGTCATCTGTTCTATTCAACGCTGTGGCCCAATCCGATTTGCCTGTGTGCATGAAATTTTGTCCTTGCCAACAAGCTTTCGCAACACACATTCCACTGGAGCGAGTCGCACTGACGTTACGCACACATTAACATATTCATAGCCCCAGTGCTCAGCGTGGGTATCATTTTTTTCTTGCTGCTTGATTTGGCAAACGAGGGGTGGGCGAGACCTGCATTGGGCCCGCAATTAATTCAATATTCATGAAAACGGGGCGAAGGGTTGGGGAGGGGGGGAATTGTGGTCACCATCCCCATTATCCTATAATTAGGGAGCAAATGGCCATTGGCAAAAGAGTAGCTCGTACACAATGCGTCAACGCAAATGTCCCTCAGAAGGAGGATTTCACTTTTGGCACGCAGGGTCAGCACAAGCTTCTCCCTTCGGTGCATGACGTCACAGAAAGAGAACGCCGAAAACGGTAAAACCGACCTTATCCTAGCTACTCATGTTTTTAGTTCAACTTGAGGAAAAAAAAAATTCCGGTGGCTAATTCAATTGCACCTGCCTACGTGTGTAGGTTAGGCAGGTCAGATTTTAGGCCATTACCAGTAAGTGGGCAGGGTTTGGCTTTTCAGCACGAAAGTTGTAAATTACGTCACCTAGAGACCAACCGTGCTCAAATTTCAATAGTTTAATTGAAAATTTTTGATTTGTGTGTGTGTGTGTGTGTGGGAGGGTGTAATGGTAAAAAAAAACATCACTTTGTGTAGAAATTACTGTGGATTATAAAATTCACTTGTTAACAATAATGAAATTAAAATATACAATAAATTTCTGTCTAAATATAGTTTTCAGAAAGAATTCTGGATTATTTTACTTATTTCTCGATGTGAAATCGTCATGCTTCTGCGGTTTATCAATACTAACCAACATATAACGAGAAGAGTAAGTCTAATTGAGGTTAGCTACCTACAAAACGAATATGTGCTTTAGAAATTGGAAGTTTCCTAACGTTTTTCACGTATTTCTGCATACAGAAATTTAGAAAAGAAAACTTAACTAAACGTTGAGATGTTGAGGTGGGCGTACAAGGAGGTACCGTATCCCTGTGCTCATCCCGACTTATTTCAAGTCTACAAAACAAAGAAAAAAAGTATAACTGACAAATTACCACTATGTTGAATTGTAAACACAATTTGTAAAGTAATAAATAATAACAGTACTCTTATTTAGTAGTAAGTGCTGGAAGATGTTGAAACTGTGGTCCACTTAATTACCTCCACTCCACAAAAATATCACCACCACTGTTGTTGTTAAAGATTAGGTTCACTTTATGCACAGATAGGCTAATCGGGACTAGACCTTCAGTTTAACCACTGTGTGCCTTCATCGATTATCGAACCCGGGGTCTCCCTTGATTACAAAGCGACGACTTTAGCACTACAATATCGAGGATGCTGTAAGATTAGTTTCTGTGACGTAATACATCGAAGGACAGGGCTTGTGCTACTTTTGCGTGTCAAAATCTTATTCCGAGATTTCATTCCCTAACGCAACATTCTCGGACGCACCTCGTGAATATTGAAGCATCCTTTCTCTCACTCCCCCCCCCCCCCCGAAATCTTCGTGTCGGCTGTTCGATGATCATTAATACTTCAACATGTCGGACTAAATTACTCCTAGCTGAAAGAACGTTTACACCTTCGTCATGGTACTTTCAGCATCCACGAAAATCTCCACCTGATGTGTCTGTTAACTGAACTTGTCTACAGGGGAGAGTATTGCATTGTGAAACGAGGAATTTTAGCTTGGAACTCGGAGTAAGAAATGGATATTAACTATTTAACTTTAATTCCAACGTAGTGGTGTGTATATAGAACGTAAATTACTTTTCGGGAAACGAAATTAGAGAAAATTGATGTAATTTCCAGTTTGTTTCGTGAAAATTCCTAACAACTGACAACAGATGGCACTGAAATAAAAACTAAAATTTTGGTAACTTTCTGTACGAGTATCATTATAATGTTATTCACAATCATTCAGAAACGTACACTTATTACGTAGCTTTATTCATATATGCATTAGAACATTATGCTTTCAGATATTTAGCTGTAGATTGCCAGAAATTCATTATCTACCCACAATGAGTATCATAGACTTTTTGTACTTTATGTACTGGCGCTTTTGAGTCGACCTGTCTCCTGCGACAGTAGCAGGAAACACTAATGTAATTGTAATTATCAATGTTCCTGTACACATTTACTATGTAAACAACCCACATCCCAGTTCAATAAACAATATGCTGGACATGAAAAGTCCTGACTTCGGAAAAAAAAAAAATGAGTCATGAAAATCTGGAAAATACCTTTTTCTCTATAAATAGGTTAGTATATAAAACTATGCAATTTAATTATAAGTGCCTATTTTGGGAGGATCAGGAAAGAGTGTTACTTCTTTTCTTACTACCACCCAACGGGTTGCTGGGCGCCTGAGCTTTCCTTGTGTTGATGGCTTCTCGGATAACGGTACCCGTTCGAAAGTCTTACTTGTCATTGTCAATAACTCTTCCCACATCTACATTAGTGCAGAGAAAATAGACACTTGACCCAGAAGTATTTCCAAGAGATGTAACCTTTGCACATATAGTGATACTGAGCAACATATTATAAGTTCCCAAAATTCCAGGTTGTGCAAATACCACAAGATTTTTAGGGACTTTGGATATGTTTTTAGCACTGCTAGTACTTCATTTGTGCTAAATTTCGTGCTTTTTAAAATTATTTCCAGGTCAATTTTCTAAATACTGAATAACAGTAATATGACTGTCATTTTCCAATATGGCAGCCATTGCACAGCCTGGAATTTCTGAAACTTCTGATACATCGCTTGTACGTACTACATTGTACAAAGTTTCATGGTTCCTGGGATTACTTCCAGTACTCCCCCCTTGCTATTGATGTCTGTTTTCCGGACTTATTAAGTCTCCTTCTTATGATTTCGCTGCGGAACAGACTCTCAAGAGCCAAAGTCTGCCAAGTGACTTTTCATTTGCTGCTACGTAGTCAACACATCGAGACCCATAGCCGCTGTTGTCTGGCTTTTTAGATCGAAGCCACCGTTTTTTTTTCTTTTTCAATTAGCAACCACATTGTCCTAATGATAGACCTGCCCCACTGGAAATCAACCTTGCTTTACTGTGCGACATATTCAGACGTGTAGTAGAGGTGTCTGTATTACATATTTCTGTACTATTACATACGTAGACAGGCAATAGTTATCTAAAGCAACTGAAAAGTAGAACGAACAACCAATCAATTCCTCAACACAGGACAAGTGAGCAGAAAGCATATTGGTAACAGAAGTTGCTTTCAGTTAGCTTTCGACCGAATAACTAAGGTTCAAAAGTGTGTTAGATCCAAAAAATTGACTGTGAAATGCCGTAAACAATGTATGTTTTCAAAGTCTACCATTTAATTCAAAGATTAACTTGTGTTCCATTCTTTCCGAATTCCAGAAATGAGATTGTTATATCAGAGGTCACACAGAGTAAACTTTATGACTAAAATTTCCTTCTAAGTTTTAATGCTATTTCTTGAACGAGCTGTTCTCTGTGAATGTCCATTCATCTATTTCATCATAGGCAAAAATGTCAGAAAAGCGAAGTAAAATAAACAAAATTAATAAATTAATAACTATAAAATGTTAAATAAAAATAATGAAAAATCTGTACTGGAGCAGAAAAGTTTCCCCAAGGATATAAAAATATTAATAATAATAATTCGGAACAAAATTGCTTTATTTTATTAGTTTATAATGGTTATTTCTATAATATTATTGTTATTTCTACTATTCAAGTTTTATCAACGCCCCCACCCCCTACAAAAATTACTATCGATGCACATAGGGGACTGAAGATCCAACCTGGCTAACAATTTGGCTATGTGTAAGTTGTATTCTAAGTAACCATTATTTATTAAATTGCCATATGATAGTATCCATGAATCACACAACCGTGAATTTTTAATTATGGAAATTTCCCAAATGAAAGTGCCAGTGGGGATGGAATTCAAAAGACAGAGAAAGCTTTGTTTCAATTATCCATGATACTAGAATATGTATTTAATGTATGTACAAGTAACAAGTTACAAAGTAAAATATATCTGCGAACCGGAAACATTGTTTGCGGCTTTTCTCTCATCTGTACGAACAGCATCCGTGGTTGGAGCTCAGACTCCAATGAACTGATCAATGCCGCTTGCCATCAGAGGAAGGTGGGAATGCACGTGTGTGTTCGTTATAATGTTCTGCCCCCTTTTCCTCTCCGTTACAATTGACGTGGATGCAACGGAACACGATTTAATGAATAATTGTCGCACAGGTGATCCCGTGCTCACTTCGTAAAACAGCGGCCTGCTTTGTACCGAAGGGATCTGTTCGGCAGGAAAACAACCCTTCTCGATGTGTTCCTATTCCCAGACAGGCCTTCTGTGTCCATGCCCAACAGCATGTGTGGTCACATTATCATGAAGTTTGACGCGAACAATAGTGAACAGATGTAGCTAGGCAGCCCGCAACCTGCGGCACTTACATTTCATCTAGCTTCCCCTCACCCCTCCTGGACATTGTCATTCTTTAGCATGCTCCACAAACGGGTGGAGCTGAACCTCCCACTAAAAATAAATGAAGGGGGTGGAGTCAATGAAAAAATACTCAGGCTCATGCAGCCCTAAATAAAAATGTACGCATTTTTTTAAACCCCCAGTGATTGTTGGTATGACTGGCCTTGGGATTTGAACCTGCGATCTCTCTAATATGGTCACCGTAATGGCAGAGGCGGGTTCGATGTTTGGGTGGGTGGTCTCCAGAAGAAACTTTTTCGTCTTGTGCAAGAGGCTTTGGAACTCACTCAGTCTCTTATAAATGGGTGCAGAGGGAAGATAAAGGTGATAGAAGGGTTGTGCTGACTGCACCACCTCCAGCATGGCCTATATCGAAAATGTGTGGAGCTCTATCTCCACACTCTATATCTATCTCCTGTGTCAGTCATACTTTTCAGTGATAATGGTAAGTACTGCACCTTTCCACGTATTGTCGTTTGGAGTTTTTCTTCAATTTTTTAAATTATAAGAGGAGACATTTTTAAAGCATCCACTTTATGCACAAATAGGCTAATCGGTACTTGACAATAGTTTAAAACTTTCTTCCTTCCATGCCAGGGAATGAGTTTTGTGTTCCTCTTTGATACATTTCACATAATCATCAACAACGTCGCGATTAATCTCAAAGCGATAAAAGAGCGACGGGAATAAAGAAAAATCAAAAGAAACACATCAGACACACTGAAATATGCCCCCACCGGAGAACAAACCAGAGTTCAATTTATTACAAGGCTGCAGAGTTTACCCACAGTACTACCCTGGATATCTGTCTCCACTCATCTACAAAACTGTAGTTTCTGTCATGGGTGACCCTAGGGGGGGCAGAGGAGGCACTTGCGCGCCCTGAGATTTCTGGAAAAAGTTAATGTAGTTGGAATGGTGAAATTGTAGTGATATTTTATAACAAAAAGTATTGTTTTTTGTGACTTACAGGCCGTAAGTTACAGCAACTATCATTATTATTATTATTATTTGAAATAGGGTTACATTTAAGCTTGCAGTCTATTTTACACTGATTATCTAACTATAAAAAAACAGCTTTTGTGTTACATGAATTAATGTTAAGTATACAGTTATGCAAAGTGTGTGTGTGTGTGTGTATATATACAGAATATGGAAATTACAAATGTATGTAGCTAAATCGAAAAACAAATAGTAGTAGTAGTAATAGTAATGTAATAATAATCATAATAAAAGCAAAGAAATAATAATAGCAGTAATACTAGCAATAATAATATTAATAATAATAATAATACAGTTTCTGTGACTCTGCCTCCCCTGAGAAAATATACTGCGGGCGACTTTGGTTTCTGTACTAAATGATAGTTTACTTGAAGGAAGAAGTACGGTTCGAACATTTTGCAGCCCTTCATACTGCTCAGAAACCACGAATCCTTTCCTATAGATTCCACCTACGGTGTGCCAAACAAAGAGACGGTGTAAGCACAGCGAACATCTACTGTGTGGAAGCCGCGTCGTGTTATGTAACACCGTACATGCTTCGTCATCGATCCAGGCTGTTGTGTATGCATGGCTTTAACTGATGTGCAACGTGGTCTGCCGACAGATTCGAGACTTCTTCGAAAAGGAAAAGAAACCCAAAAAAACTGTAGTAGACATAAACAAGGATTGGCTGACGTTGAAGGGCTTACTTCACTAAGGTATATCTTTGGAATACAGGATGGTCTCGGGAAGGTATTGTGCTTCAAATAACGATACGAGCTATACACAAAAACCAGCTTCATTATTATTCCAGAAGCAATCTCTTGACAGGATACTGCAGATAAGAGAGTGGTTACAATAGGAACAGGGCCTGGCAGTGAGGGGAAAATCCTTTCAAAGCATGTGGCCAGAGGTTCATATTCACAGAAATAATGTGACCATCTATTCCGCCATATATTCGTGATTGGACGTCAACCTGACACACACGTACAGTCATCGGCAATAAAAATGAGAAAACTATATCCTGAAATACTCTTTCCTTCAATAGTAAGTAAGGGGCCTCCCCGGTGGCGTACTGGTAGCGTCATCGCCTTGTAATCAAGGGGTTCTGGGTTCGTTACCGAGTGGAGGCACACAGTGGTTCTGATGCCACTTTAAACTGTAGGTTCAGTCCCGATTAGCCTTACTGTGCACAAAGTGGGCTTAACACACCAACTCAATCAATGAAGAGTAAATTTTTAATAGAAAATTCGATCGTCGCCGTAGAGTTAGGCAACACACGTAACACACTGTACTGCAGTGAAGCGAGTATCTCAGGATATAGGACTTTCATATCATTACGGGTGATATCACTTTCTTATTTCAATGGCCCCTGAGTTAATATATTAGCCGTTAGGCCAATTTAGAGGTTAATGACAATTCTTTCTTTTGGGGTTATTTTATTGGGGGTTATTTGGGTTACCTCTTAGGCTAATTGCGAAGATGAAGATGAATGCTAAACTGATGAAACACAATCCACGACTAAACAGGGTTCGAATCCAAGATCTTTCCTGTCTTTTGCATGTTCAATGACCAACAGTTCCATGTTAAAAATGTGATTTACTGACGCAAAAATACAAACTGCTGCCAGAACATTTGACTTGATTGATTGATTGAGTTGGTGTTTTAAGTCCACTATATGCACAGTAAGGCTAATCGGGACCGGACCTACAGTTTAAAGTGGGATCCGAGCCTCTATGTAGCTCCACCGTGTATCGAACCCGGGACACTTGATTACAAGGGAGGACGCTACCACTACGCTGGAGGCGCTGGAACAGTTGAAGACACTATTGCTTTGCCAAAGCACGTGCAATGCACACTCCTTTCTAGATGTCACCGTAACGTGTTCCGGGTTGATTCCTGTTTCCCTGGGAACGTAGCCACAGGTCAAAAGTGCATCAGATATGCTTGCGTTGACGTTGAGATAGACCTATAGGAAATCAGTAAGGATGGAAAAATGGAAAAGAAATGATTGATCTTTCCCAGGATAGGGACAGATGGAAGGCTTTTGTTGCTGGAGCTATACACCTTCGGGTTTAAGAAGGCTAGAGAGTTAGTTAGTTAGATATATTAGGTGAATTCAACACATGCCGTGAGTCACCACAAGACACCTGCCTTCTAGTGGGTGAGGTTGGCGCCAAAGCCAAATAAGACAACAGCAAGCCAGATTTTCAACAATCCATCATCAGTCAAGTTTTGCATTGCTTAGACCAAACAAGAAAAGAATAATACGATTTTTGAACACACAAAAATATAAGTTTCGAGTTTACGTAGAGTGAGTCACATATTTACGTATTCCTAACAACAACTTCGGAGAAGGTGCCCGAGAAGCGAAATGCGATCCGGGAGAACCCGTTCGTAACGCGGCGGCAGGAGATGTCTTCTACCGCGGTTGCCACGGCAACGTGAATTTACGATGCAGGCATCACTGCGAGATGTTTGACTTGCGGGGAAGAGGCTGCCACAATATCTCGCGGTTGTTTATGGATGCAACGCCCATATCTTTTAATTACGCGGCCTATTTTCGTGGCACTCCTTTGGCGGTCGAGGAGCGAGTCTTACCCTCTCCTCAATGTTTCAGGATCATGTCGAACGTGAAGGAATCCGAGCCTCGTCTTCTTCCCTTGAGTTTGCATGCTTCTCTCTTTGCATAGCTTCTAGGATATTCAGTTGATCTTTCGCAGCACGTGCTAACTCGTCTACTCTTTGGCAGTCAAGGTTGTTCCTTTGGAAATAAAAGAGGGTTTCACTCAGAAGCTATTGCAATATAGATGCTAGAAGATAATGAGTTATTCATGTCAAATTGCAAAGGGTGCGTCAGCACTAGGACTATTTGCACTTGTTACATAATAAGGGACCAATTCCATAAACGAAAAACAATAAAATAGTGAACAGGGTTTACGAATTAAACCAATCGTGGTTAAAGTTCATCTTGAGGACATGGACTTCTTGTCAAGACTACAACCAATATACATCTGAAGACTGAAATCCCCACGTTAAAGATGCTCCGTATCATAAAGGTGCATAAAGAGGGTTGAGATAGTTGAGAGAATGCTCCATACATTCTCGATCTCCGGTATGGTGGAGGTGATATCAGAACCACGCTTCGACCATCTCAGTATACTTCCCATTTTTAAGAGTTTTATTTTCACTTTTTATAGTTTTATATTTTCTTGTTCCGCTGTATAAGCTCTCTCTCTCTCTCTCTCTCTCTGTGTGTGTGTATAGAGAGAGGGAGACAGAGCAAGAAGAACTGTCTGAGAGAGGGAGGGAGAGAGTTTTATTTTATTTTTCTTCTCTTCTCTAGAGATGGAAACAGAGAAGACAGAGAGAGAGAGAGAGAACAGAGAGAAAGAGAAAGGAAAAGAGAAGAGAGAGATTCGAATCTCTTTTCTCTTATCTCTCTCTCTCTGTAGACCGACAAATAGAAGAAGGAAAAGAGAAGGTGTGTTGAATATATTGTTTGTGGCGAGAAAGTTATCGATCACAACCGGTAGACCGAAGGGTTTATATTTTCTTCGTGTCCTTAAACAAATGTTCTACAGACTAATGTAAAGTAGCCCATGTATAATTGTCATCTTAGGCATAGTGATAGTAGCTGCTGTATATCCTCTTCGTTTAATGCTGGTGAATGCAATTGCAGACATTAATAATTCCAAGACTACCCTTTGCTACCCTGAATGGACTCCCAGGTTGAGAATAATTGATCTAGAAATATGGAAAAGGGTGATAAAATACGAGTCACAATTACAAGACGAATCTTTCTTTCGGATGGAATGTCTCCGATTCAATCATCTCATCTGCCTAATAAAATCGTATCGATTCAACCTGTTTTTCATCTCTTCTTATTAAATGCTGAATCCAAGGATTGATTTCCTCAAGCTCTTTCTTTGTTTTTATGGCTTTCATCTTAAGGAACTGATTTTTATTATGTTCTCTTTTCCCCACGTATTTGTGTCTTCCTCTTTTCTCTGGCTTTCGTAATTTACATTTCCGGTAATTTGTTTGAAGAATTTTTATCCTGAGCCTACAAATGTGTTTATTTCCTTCTAATCTTCCTGTTTTCGTTAGTCCTTCGTGTCACAGGATGATCTTGAATGACGGAGTAGTTTTTCTTGTAAGAAGTTGATCTTTGTCTTATTTTCAGAAAGAAAATTGAGTGAGTTTTAATGCATTATAATGTATTTTATCTTGTTAAGGACCTCTCCCCAACTTGGTTATCTTCAAGGAGCTTGTCCCCGTATTAAGTGAGTGGCCATGTAGCCATGGTACTGACGTGTACATAATTGTAACAAATCAAATGAAACCAAGATAGCAGAATTATACCAAGTTAATGTCTCTCTACGTCACAGAGCACTTGATCCTTTCTCCTATACTCGAGAGCGATTAGACTTCGATTGGACTTCTACGAACCTTCCCAGGTAGTTAAACAAATTACGGCATTAGTATCCAATCATTCAGGGGTCCTGGATTCGAATCCCGACCTGAGCTTGCTCCAGAGATTCCCGGGACAGAGTAGAAGTTGAAGCACGTAAAATAAAAAAAAAGAATACAACTCAAAACATACACGAAGAGTTTGATCCACGTAAGGACGGCAACTCCAAATCAAATTCCTCTCGGTTTATGTGTTCAAGTAGGGATATTGATGTTTGCCAACCTCGCAGCAGGAGTAGGTCGATAAGGCCAGCGACAAGAATCCAGTTAGCTTGCGAAAATACAGTCCGCGGCGGGAAGATGGAAGCTCAGCATCCCAGAGCCGCAAAGTTCGGGCGAAATCTGGTGTTTGGGAGTTTCGCGCCCGGAGAAGGGAAGGATTCCCCACGACTTGATCTCTCCCGCGGGATCATCCCACTCGGACCTTCCGTTCCCGCAGGAAGTCTTCCCGAGGGAATCTCTCTGGGAGGGAAACTCATGTCTCAATAGCATCAAAATCCTAACAGGTTCTGCGCGGTGCAAGAAGAGGCAACTGTTGCGGGGAGGGGATAAAAAAGAGAGAATTTCGCTGACGTCACTTCCTGCGGGAGTGAGGTTGCATAATAGCTGACCGCTGTACTGCGAGGAGGGTCTTCTGGGAGAAGTTCTGCTTTCCAGTGCCGTGTTAGTTTTCCAAAGTCTGCCCTGATGAATTCGCTGGACAAGCTAAAACGGGGACAATAGGTATCTGACAGGAAATGCTTCTGCAGTGAACTCTGCCATGGCAACTTCGGAAGCCTCATTAGTTACGCTGCTCTTCCTGTCGCCTCCAACTCAGTCTTGTCTCTTCCGACTGCGGTGTATTGTGATCTTGGAATTATTCAACACACAACCAATACAATCACGTTTCACAACTACTTGCTTTAGCATTGATTATGGCATAAGAAGGTGAAGATATAATTCCTTCACTTTTTATATGATTGTCTGTCCGTTGCAGTAACCATGGAGAACAGGGCTTCCTTTTTACATGATTTAACAGGTCGAGGGTTCGAACCATGGCATTCTTCCGTTTACTTGCACCTTATCTTCCATCCTATCATCGAGCTGATAGGAGAGGATACAGGGGATTTTTCCCTCGGGCTACTTGCATCCCCACCTTTCTGGTATCAAATGTTTCCTCCCCGGGGAAATATATTTGGTGGAGGAATATAAAGTTCTCTTTACACGTATTGGCAATCAAGTTAATTTGACTGAATTTGTTAATTATGTGAATCTTTTTTCGATCATCATATTTTATTTTTCAGACTTGTACATCCTGAATGTACTGTAGATGGCAAGAGAGGCGGGTTCAGGACGTCACTTACGAGTAGTTTCTGTACATTACTTTTCGAAATAGCTTAACAGATTCACAAAAATTATGGCATTTGAAAATTGCTCCCCATTTTTTAACCAATCTTAAGGTGTTTGATGATTCTCTGGTCTGGTACATGATACACTTGTATACGTTTTCATTGATTGATTAATTTGGTGTTTTTATTCGATTTTATGCACAGTAAGGCTAATCGGGACTGGCCTACAATTATAAGTAGGAACCGAACCACTATGTGCCTCCAGCGGGTATCGAACCCGGGACCCCTTGATTATAAGCCGATGACGCTACTACTACGCCATCGGTGAGGCCACACTTATACACGTGCCTGTAAAATAATAGTATACGAGGGCTGCTGGAAACGTTTCTGCAAACTAACACCAACAGTAGCGCTAGTGTTACGCTATTATAAAAAAAATTGGAAGAATAGACCATTTTTATGTTTAAATTATCTTTGATTGTTTTTTTAGGCCTATTTGTTTATTTTTCACAGCTGTTTGAAGAAGAAGTTTCGTGTGAAAAATGGAAATTTCTCGTGAACACTTCAGGCAATGATTTTTTTATGATTTCAAATGTAGTTTAACATCGAAACAATGCATCGAGCGACTTCATTTGGCTTTTGGGGATGAAGCACCATCCAATAGGACTGTGTACGTTTGGTTTTCCTAATTCCAGCTTGGTCACACATTTCTCAGTGATGAATTTCGTAAAGGTCGTCCATCCACATCTGTTGGTGCCAGTAATGTTGATGCTGTGCGTGAAATGATTGAGAGAGAGTTCGGCATGTGACATACCGTGAGATTCAGGCATCCTTGAACATTGACATGGAAGCAATACATACGATTTTGCATGGTCATCTGAACGTACGGAAACTTTCAAGCCGTTGGATCCCACACAACTTGACCGAAGCTCAAAAACAGGCTCGTGTAAATTGGTGTAAAGAAATGCTCAAAAAATTTAACCGAGGCAAGTCAAATTTGGTGTACCTAAATCATTATAGGGCACGAAACTTGGATCTATTCATACGAAACCGAAACTAAACAGAAATCTACTGTTTGGGTGTTTCAAAGTGAGCCGAAACCAACAAAAGTTGTTCGTTTGAGGAGTGCTGCCAAGCAAATGATTGTTTGTTTCTTCGGTTATACCGGACATGTGGCAATAATAGCTTTAGAAGACCGAAGAACTGTAAATGCTGAGTGGTATACAATTTGATTGCCAAAGGTCATCAATGAATTGCGTAAAACAAACCCAAATCGTCACATTATTCTTCACCAAGACAACGCCAATTCCCACTCAGCTCTCCAAACTGTTGATTTTTTGTCCAGTAAAAATGTCGAATTAATGATTCATTGTCCGTACTCACCTGACTTATCACCTAATTACTTCTTTTTGCTCCCTCACATGAAAAATAAGATGAGTCGTGAGCGATTTGTGTCGCCTGAAGCAGCTGTTGACGAATTCCGAACAGCGGTTTCTGAGGTATCAGCTTCAGAGTGGAAAAAATGCTTTCAAAATTGGTTTTGAGCGTATGCAAAAGTGTGTTGATCTTAAGGGTGAATACTTTGAAAAACAATAAAGCCATTTCCAGAATTTCACATGTCTTTTTTCACATTGATTGCAAAAACTTTTCCAGCAGCCCTCGTAGTAAAGTATTTTAAAAGTTGTATTATTGTGGTCAGTGTTGGAGAAGTACAGAACTTTTAAGAATAAAAAATATAATTATTCTGAGAAGAATCCTACTTAAAAAAAGGAAACAAGTATAAAAGTTCTATATCCTAATCAGGTCCATGGATGTCCGCAGGATTATTTCCAGGGACGGGCAAGCATGGTATATTTTTCCAGGGATGCAAATGAGATATATTCCCCTTCCCCAATAATAGTGCTGCCCCCTCAAAAAAGACTTGTTCAGATTGAAGCTATCATGTTCTTGCAACATCCTTCCAATATAGCATAAATTACTGTGAGTGAAATGAAATATGTGTGTGCAATATACAGGGTGTATCATAAGTAATAGCGCAAACTGACACAGTTGAAAGTACACGATAATAGAAGCAAAAATGTCTCAGTAAACATGGGTCTGCAAACAGCCGTTTTCGAGATAATTGCAAATGTGTGGTTACAAGCCGCCACTGACTTCATTGTTTCTAAACGTCGTCCTAGTTGGTAAAATGTACTCTTCGTTGCTGTAAGGTTCCATTTTCACTACGCAGTACAGCTTAACTGACATGACTCCCACAGTACGATTAGATTGTGTACTGATTGTATCCATCCTGTTTGATTACAACGCCACCTCTCGGAAATGTTCTGTTTTGCAAACAAAGAGCACACCTCGGAACGCGCAAGGAGTAAAGCAATCTGTGTTTACAAAATGCAATCAGTAACGACTTCTAACCACACATCCTCACACATTATTAGCATTTTACTAACTAGGACGACGTTTACAAACAATGAAGTCAGTGGCGGCTTGTAACTACACATTCGCAATTATCTCGAAAACGGCTCGTTTGCAGACCCATGTTTACTGAGACATTTTTGCTTCTATTATCGTGTACTTTCAACTGTGCCAGTTTGCGCTGTTACTTACGATACACCCTGTATAAGTTTATGGTAACAACCATTTTCCAGGGTGGGGGTCGTGCCACACCTTCCGGACGCCAATGATCAGCTCATTACGGTTTCATAAATATTTTTGAAAATTAATGGTCACTCATAAATAAGAGACTGCTACGAGCTACATCGTAGTCTTTGTGCGATTGTACATTTCATGCACGATAATACTGCATGTGTTGGAATTACTTCAACGAAATGTGCAACGAAGATTGTTCTGTAATCAATGTTGCCGTAAATGAAAAGTAAACAAGTGGGAAAGACTTGCGTAATATGCAGGTTCCTTATCGAAGTAATCCTCTTGGAAGCTCAGACATTTGTCGCACCATCATGGGACCGGTTTCTGTATTCATTTACCAAAGGAAGGAGAGGAACAACGAGTTCTCGACAAGAACATCTCGTGTGTTGCTAGTATTGCATAGCAAGTAATTGTGCCTCTGATACTTTAAGAAGTAACTTCACGAGAATACTTTATACTTTATTTCGTCTTCAGTAACCAAGAAGGCTGTGTACAGCTAAACGACGACACGTTAATGTTATGTTCCCCGTTAGACCAGCGTGATCGAGAGATTGTCTACGCTGGACTACGCGCTGCATTAATCTAGGTTTGCATGCATATTTCAGCGACCGCCCGAATCCGTCTGGCTCATTTGCCATTCTGAGCCCGACCCGATCCTCAGTCGCTGGAGGTGAGGCAGTGAGCGAGGACGTGGATCTCCCCGCACGACGTCGATCATAAAACACGACTGCAGGGAATCTGGTGGGGACGGCGTTAGATTTCGCCGTCGTCAAAACCGTTGATTTATTGCCGGATAAAATATGGAATCCACATCGGGTTTATCAGGGGAAACATTATTCAACTGCAAGGAAACCTTCTTTTCGAGTGGTAGACTGTAACAAGGGTGAGACTCAGAATGCCTTTTCATTGCGGTTCGAATCACAGTCACGTGCTTTCTCGATGGGTTTGATGCCCAGTGGAAGGAAGCACTGTGGTTCAAATTCCACTTTAAACTGTAGGCCCTTAACCGATTGGCCTTTTGACAATTCCGTCACTTCTTGCAGATTTTATCGTGTGGTTGCTACACTGTTCTCATGTCCTTCCCAGGTCTCCACTGGTAACGTAACAAGGTAATTGTAATCAAGGAGTCCCGGGTTCGATACTCGGTGGAGGCACATAGTGGTTCGGATCTCGCTTTAAACTGTAGGTACAGTCCCGGTTAGCCTTGCTGTGCATAAGGTGGACTTAAAACACCAACTCAATCAATCATGTCCTTCTCGATAGCGTACTGATTAACGCTCTCGCCTTGTAAGAAACGTGTTCCAAGTTTTATTTCAAGCGAATTGCACACTGTTTCGGATCCTTCTTTAATCTGTCAGTACAGTCCTGATTAGGATATACAGGGTGGGGCACGGGAACCGGACGAATTTAAAAAAGTCACTACAACGTTAACTTTTGCTGGAAAAAAATTATTTACAGAAATATATAGTGAAGATCATAGCATTTTATGCTATTCATGTGCGAAAAATTACATCGGCCAAATGGCGTCCATTTTCGCGGATGCAACTTTGAAGGCGATCATGGAAATTGGTTCCACTTTCTGCAGCATGTCTCTGTCGATTTCCTACAGTGCACCACGCGGTCACTTTTTGGCTGTGGAGGGGTTTCTGATGACGTTGTCGGGGATTTTCCACAGCCCAGTGGCGACAGTTCTGTTTATTTACAGGACCATTTAGGTGGAAGTGAGCTTCGTCACTCAACAACACCATGTCTTCATTCTCCTCACAACGTGTAAGCATTCCAACACAAAACAAAACTGCTAGTAACTACTACTACTAGTAACGGAACATTTGAATATCTATCATAAAATGCTATGATCTTCACTATATATTTCTGTAAATATTTTTTTCCCAGCAAAAATTAACTTTGTAGAGACTTTTTCAAATTTTTCCGGCTCCCGTGCCCCACCCTTTATATGAGCATAAAATGGGTTCTAAAGAAAAAGGGGGGAACCCCCGAAGTAGCTCTACCTCCAGGAGCCTTTAAAAAAAACAGGCCGTCATATCAACGACATTTTACGGTTCCCCCGTTAACTTTTTATTTTTATTTCATAATTCAGTACAATAGAATACAATGAGAAACATATTAAAAAAATAAAGGTGCATAGTGCATAATGTGTACATTCATTCACGGTACCGTACAGGCGACATATGAGCATCATAATTTACATTATCAACATTCATAAACATAAAATAAGCATAAAAACGAACTATCACAGCCCTGATCGTAGCGATTCCTTAGATTCATAACCACTCAATGTTGATTTGGAGCATCTGAGCTCCACCCTCCCCGAACCCCTTCGAACCTGTATCAGAGGGTGTCCGAAAAGGGAAGAAAATTTAATAGAGTCCATGCCACTGCATTAATGAGAGACTGGAAGTATTCGCACGTTAAAATTGCACTTGTTTTCCCGTTGGGCTGTAAAACTGTTGGCACCGACAAAGGTATCTTTCGATGGATGATATTTAATGTGACGTCAGCGGCGCAGAGCATGATGGGAAGACTGGTCAAATCCGCACGTGGTCCGGCATCAGTCCGGCAAACCAAAGCAAGCGTGAAGCGAAGCATATGTTGCGTGCATGAAAATTACCAGATGTTTAACATGTTTAATTGTATTATTGTAGATTTTCAAATGAAGTTTCCTTTTGTTGAGTGAATACGTTGTGTTTGCGTGTGTGTTGTGTGTAGAGACCTGCACAAGACCCGGAAAAAACCCGTCTGCGAGGAAGCGCGCCTACAATAATATGCAACACGCACGTCAAGCCCAGGTGTTCGAAATCGCGCAAGCGAGCTTCACGTCACAGTTGTGCACAGGCATAGATGCCTGCCAGGTTTTTCTATTACCCGGGTCTTAAGAAGACCCGTGAGACTCGATGTAGTTCTTGCAGGTAGACGGCGAGCACTACTGTCAGTGTTGCCAACGGCCATTATATTTCACTACGCATGGAAATATTTGAATTTCTGCTAGGCGCAGGTGCCTTGAGGTTGTATAACCATTGGCGTAGCAAGGGGTAAGCGAAGTGGGCGACCACCCTGGGCCTCGCGCATATAGGGGCCTCGCGTCCTATGAGGTTGATACGAAAAACGTAATAAATGAAAGTGAGAAAGATAGAAAAGGCTAATTTTTGTGGCAATAAAATTAAAACATTTTTTTATCTGGCTTTATATTCTAGTTTAACGTTATAATTTGAGTGAATACGTCAAATCAGAGGCGAGCGGGAGCTCTAAGCCTAAGGTTTCCCAAAAAGTCAAAACAATTCTCATTCTCATGTGAAACATTAACGCAAAAATTGCTTGGACAATTTTATCCAATTATTATTTTCTTGAATAGAAAGCGCTTTGTCTTGGCTTTTCTTCTGTCTCGTGACCTTGCACAGCCTACACGATTTTAATGTATTAATGATAAAGCACCTCAAACTGCCACGGAGCAAAGTATGGGGCATTTAAATGCTCCCGGTGTTTTAAACTGAAGAAGGGTATGGATAATATTAGTAGTTCTTCCTTCCTTCCTACAACTTAAGATGCAGCTATTGCCCTCTGTAACGGGCACGAAGATGATTTATCTTCAGAATATCCTGATAAAGTTTTACGTTTCAGGAATGTGCTTAAATCTGAAATCAAGTACTTTGGCAAAGTTTCTTCTCCTGATAGCTCTAAACTAGCTTCCAGTGTTCTCTGTAACCTGTACCGCCTTCTGTTTGTTTCCTACTCTTCAAGTAACAACCACGAAAAAAGAACTATCTTTCTCAAAATTGAAACTTAGGAAAAACTTCTGGAAGGTAGTGTCGAATGGTAAGATTCAGCCCAAATTTAGCGGACTCAGTAATCTCACTCTTGAACGAGAAAGGGCAAGATCTAATGTAAAAGTGTCATTCGCTGCCCAGAAGCCAGCTTTCTGTTAAGCAAGGTGGTTTGATTTAAATCAAGATTTAAATTGGGGAATTCTATTTTTAAAAAATCACTTATTGAAATCACTTTAAATAAAATTACAGAATAATGTACACAAGAAATTTGTAGATATCAGAATCACTTTTTCTGAAAGTATATTAATCTCGTATTCATTTAATGGTGTTTATTATGCTCTAAGAAAGGAAATAAAGGAAACAAAATATATGTCCTGATGGGGTGAAGCTCACACGAAAATAAATGTAATATGTCATCTGAAAAAAACACTTAAATTTCCCTTCATTTAAAATTCAATAATTTTTATAAGCAAAAATAGCACTTTTTAAATAGAATAATATAGAAAATACTAATCACGTTAAACTGTAAATAAATATGGCAGCTGATATTTGGCTAACTAATATGTTGAGAGGTAGAGTATCGATTTGTATAATTATTAATGTAAGTGTAGCCACAACCAGCCATTCTAAGTAATTACATACATTTCCTGGAAGAATCTGACTGTACTTAAAAAGTAAAATTTTCCCCTGTGCTTAGCACCACGCCATGAAGGCGTATAGGGGGTGTGGGGGTAACGCCTCACACTTTCTTGATCCGGTCGTAAGTGGGAGTGATGTGATCAGCACCACGCCCCTGACCGCCTTTACCCCCCAGGTTTCCCCAGGTACCCATGTTATTCGACGCTGGGTGGGCGCCGGGGCCGCTTCCATCGTTAGAAAAGTTCCCGGAACACCTAGCCTATGAGGTGAAGCATACCCATCCAACTGAATTAATATAACTCAAATCAATGGTCTTAAACCACATGCTGATCTACTGTCGCTCTCTGGCTCCCTATGCACTGTTTGTAACAAGAAAATTGTAACATGCAGGACGCGTGAGCTCTCAACACTATAGATTTCGGATCCCGAAATCCGGTATATGTTAAACAATGCATAAATACACACAATACTTATATCGTATTTTAAACATATTCCAGCGAAGGTTCATGTAAAAAATGAAAGGTATAGATGTACTGACTGTACTTGGGGGACCCAAATTTGTTTCTTGCGGACGCGTACTTTGCGATTTTGTTACGCCACTGCGTCAAATATTTAATATTACAAGAACATTAAGACGTAACAACAAAACGAGATTCTCAGTTATTATTATCATCTAAGCCCTAAAATTCAAAGTAAACTGGTACAATTAATGTGCAACAAAGTCAAAATTGCTAATTAAAAAAGTCAATTGATTACACCAAAGATTTCACATTTATGGGGCAAATGACTATCGTTTTATGATTTGATGATGTTGAAACCGATTGTGTCGAAGAGTAGGTAGATACTTTGGGCCCCTAGACAGGATTGTGGTTTAGTGCAGCCCCTCCCACCCGCTCTATCAAGCAGACATTTTATGTGCGTCCTTCGATATTTTCTACTTAACGCCATGGTTTGTGACATTTACATCCTACAAACTTTGAAATGACGAAACAAAGAACGACTCATTAAATAATATATAGGTTATATTTAAAGGTTCTTAGTTTGTATTTCTGATTTTTTTAAAAGAAAATTTAGCATATTTAAGGATATTTCAGATGTCTTACTGTCTAAAGAACATCTTAAAAAACGTACTATTACTACTGCCTTGGTTAATGAAAATTCCAGCAGCGTGTTAATGTAGCTCTGCCAAGTGTAAATTTCTCTGTCGCGTACTATTAAATATAATTTTCGTCAGAAATTAATTATTATTATAGGCTATTATATAAATATAATAATTTGCTGACGTTTCCTTGATGACTGTATATCGATTCACATTGATATTTCAAACTTAAAGAACGGATGGAGCCTTGCATTCTAATCTCGCCCAGGTCTTGAAATAGGCTTTTGTGTCTTGTTCATTTTATGTCACTTTTCTGACGTTGAAATCGTAAATCTCCTCTCGGTTTCATTTTTACGTTGTTCGTTTGTTGAAATGTGTAAATAGCATTGCCTGCTATTTGCACCCGTATGAAGATACAAGCTAACAATAATCATATTTTGCATCGTATTACTATCAATGCGGTCTGTAGAACTAGACAACTAGCAACAACATTTTTTTTGTACTGGGTACAGAGTCTGAAGAAAACCTTGCTAGAAGGTTGAAACGTTACGTTTAGTTTATGTTTTAAAATAAAATAAATTTCTGCGTTGGTCAGCATACTGAGTTTTTCATATCATGTAAACAAGGCTTACTGGTGTTACAACAACGTGAGCGAACGACGATTTGTTGAAAGAGATGACAATATTCAAAAACCTTTTATAATGCAAATTCTGATTTCATGATCCATTTTATGGACCATCGTGCCTTAGTGTTAGGGGAGGGGGATCTTGAGCAAATAATTCGGATATTGAATTGGCAAAATTACACCAGAGAGAAAATCTGTTTGATTGATTGATTAATTTATTTGGTCAATTTATGCACAATAAGGCTAATCGGATTGGATTGGATTGGAATTTAAAATTTTGGGAGCGTCAGCACTTAGGCTATTTTGCTCCCGTCCCATTATAGGGGGGCCAGCCCCTTATCATTACAAATAACAACTCTAACGTTGCATAACTAAAAATCTTAAAATATTCTGACTTCTGTTAAAAGCTGAGGCTGTAAACGGGCACTCAGCTCACATAAGGACAAAAAACAGGACAACACACACAAAATTATACTGGCCATAGTGCCAGTCGCCAGAGCCTCGTTAGTCTTTAGTCCAGGGTGCACTACGTGGAAGTGAGGTTGACTTTTGGGCGCCTACACCCCATAAGGCTAATTGGGACTGGACCTACAGTTTAAAGTGGGATCCGAACCACCATGTGCCTCCACCGGGTATCGAACCCGGTACCCCTTGATTACAAGGCGACGACACTACCACTGCGCCATAGGGGAGCACCCCCCCCCGCAAAAGTATAATGTAGAACAACCACCAGTAACACAAAGTCCAAAATATTTACGATGGCACGTTTTACAAAACTTGGTTCGTTCTCCTTTACAGGTGTCAGCAGTGGCGGCAATTAGGGGCGGGGCCGAGAGAGTGCAGTTGCCTTCCCCCCCCCCCCCAGACTTTTTGAAACTTTTGCACCACGCTAACCTCATGTATCAAGGGAAATTAAACTGTCCTTGCCCCCCCCCCCCACTGTTGCACCTTGGCCCCCTTAGTTTTGGAACCCCATTGCCGCCACTGGGTGTGAGTGATATAAATGTTTTCTACCAAGGAATAAATGTCTGCAATTTCAAGTTGATAAAAGTGATGAACATTTTAAGTGCTCCTTGACCAGTTTAGAATCTAGAAGTTGGCCACGGTGACTGCGTGACTCATGTATCTGGAGACGGTGCAAAACCGGAATGAGCGTTCGCTGAAGATAAGCGAGCTTCGTCTTGCAAGGCCTTCCAGTTACCCGTGGGCTTTCGATGTTTGACGGGTCAAAACCCAGGTTTATAGTTTTACTCGCCCGCCCGACCAGCCAGGCGGGCCTAGTAAGCGATTCTGGCCGCTGTGCAGCCCTCTGGTTGTGTGTATGCCATTGTTTATGTATTAATTCTGAGAGAACATCTTACCTTTATACAGTTTCGTCGGTGGTTAAGATGGCGTGATATTTCCAATCCGGGGTGAAATATGAATCGTATTTTAAAAGCAAGTACTGTGTTTCTGAAAGGCAGGTACTGTGTTTATGGCTAGCGTTATATGACTTTTATGCTACTCTTTACATCCGCATGTTTTGCAACGCGTGTGGTTACTGTACGATCTCAAATAATGTTTAAAAAAATATTTTAAAATGAAATGCTGCTTATCAATCATCGGATGCGTTCAGAGAATGCGTATATTTGTATATACTTTTCAGCATATCTTCTATGCCTGTCTCAATTACATACGAGAAGTGACAATGATCCGTTACGGCCTTAAGAAATATGGTAGCCTTACACAATTTTGTACTTTGGAACATTTCTATAAATTATTATTTTCACGAGACAAGGTTTGTCTTCAATTCACTTTTGTTAAAATATATATATATTAGTGTTGCCCACGGACGAGATGGGACAGGCTTTTAAAAATTCGAGACGAGACGAGATTGATCATGTGTCCCCAGACGAACGATTTCCACGAGACGAGACAGGCCTAAGTCTCGTCTCGTGGGCAACACTAATATATATATATATACAGGGTGTCATTTTAATGGCGCCCACGGACCACAGAAACGTATAGAGGACATCAAAACAAACAACTTTTCTCAGTAACATTTTTCTGGTTGGTGCATCGTTTCGGCGCTACAGCCTTTCAAAAAAGCCTGTTTTGCCGCCTGGATGTTGGCAACACAACACAACATTTGATCGTATCTGTGACGTCATTTCCTGTGGCGATACGGCGCACAGCAGGGTTGCAAGGAACACACAAATTTTGTGAAAAATGACAAAATACCAACCACATTATTAGCTGTAATACGAAGCGAGAAACGCGTACAGTAGGCCGAACATCATAGCCTACCAGCCAGAAGATCAGCAGTCATCTCAGGGGAAGGGGGAAGTGAACCAACGATATGAGAAATGGTAAAAAGTATTCAAAATGAAGTGTCAATATCGGATTTTGTCTCAGCCTACATGTCAAATATCAACAATAAATTTTGTTGGGCTTACAACTTACATGTGGCTGTTTACGCCCAGTTACATGTCAATTATATTTGCAAATCTCGTTGCAAGGTTGATATCTACTGGTTTGTGTCCAGATGCCTTGTAGTACTTTTGTGCTGATAACGAAAGAATCCGAGGTTCACGTTGTTACATTACGGCTAAAACACGTACAGTGGGATCTACTAGTATTACCGTGCAAATTGACAATCACCATGTTCGTGCACTTTATTTGACCCAATAAGAGCTTCAAGAATTAAAAGAAAACTCAAAACAAGATGTTGACAACATCTGTACCTGCATGCATAAAAATCCATCGCTAAAAAACACATAGGATGTAAGAGAAAAAAATTAATGAAAATAGTCATAGACAATTTGCACGGTAGTACTAGTGGATCCCACTGTACAACCACAGTAACAATCTAATGATGAATCAGTAGCGAATATACTGCCCCGTTCACAGTTGCAAACTATTACATGTGTATCCGGTGCGTTGATAAACACAGTCTTCGGAGATCTTGTATTACTACTACCATTTTTGCCACTTGCCTCATAATGCCCTGAATATACATTATATTTTGTGTTGCTTAGCTTTGGAATTTTGAGTTCTTTCATTTCTATTTTGTCATCTGTTCAGTATGTCACAGACAACTAGTATCAGAAGGACAAAGTGGATAGACTAAATTGTAGATGCCAACTTGGTAACTAGATTTGCAAATATTTGACATGTAAGCCGAGACAAAATTCGATATGACTATTTCCACTTGAATTAGATTTTTTTCTACCATTTTTCGTATCGTTTGTTTACTTCCTATTAGTTTGCAGAACGTGTTTTCTCGTTTTGTTTTACGGTACATAATGTGGCTGATTGTAGCTATGTCATTTTTCACAGAATATGTGTGTTCCTGGCAACCCTGGAACGCATCGCTTCACGACGGGATATGACGTCACGAATGCAATCAAATGATGTGTGTGGTTGCCAGCATTCAGGCGGCAAAACAGGCTTTTTTGAACGACTGTAGCGCCGAAACGATGCACCAACGAGAAAAATGTTACTGAGAAAAGTTGTTTGTTTTGATGTCCTATACTTTTCCGTGGTCCGTGGGCGCCATTAAAATGACACCCTGTATATTCCTGTATTTTTTCGTATGTTACGTAGCTTTATACAAATAGAATCTTTATAGATACTCTGGTCATTGTTACGAGTCTTAGCAAAATGTGAAATACTATATTTGACATTGAATCATTGCCACAAAAGCTGTGATCGCAATGCTTATCAAACGGGCTTCCAACACGCTCCGAAACTGCATTCAAAATCGCAAGAAGTAATGGGAGTGTATTTCAAATTTGTCCGTATTCGCAAGAAAATCACCCAACTCTTTCTGTTACACAGGACATGTAGTTATTGCGCGAATATGGAGTATATGTTGAGAAATGTTCTGAAATATGGAAATAATATGAAAAATTAACTACAATATGTGAAATCTGAGCCAAAAAGTTCGTGAAAAAAAGGAAAATAAGAAGTTAATATTTCGAGACTCCATGCCATGATGTGCAAAGATAATAGAAAATATAACTGATTTCAGCTTCATATATAAATACTCGTATGTATATTGATATTTTTTCTAAAAACTGGGGGTAGTCCATTTTCTGATGGGGGCAACGGCCACGTCACCACAGCTTTTCGCGTTTGTTTCAGTAATCTTACTCAGTGTGTCAACTCTTGCTTGAAAGAAAATTGGCAGTCACTCAATCACCCTATTCAAATTTGAATTATGGACAGGAGAGCCAAAAGAAATGTAGTCGGGCATGCTTAGTTTGGGGGCTGAGCAGCGTAAATGTCTGGGATGGAGTTAAGGGGAGAATTAGGTTGCAGCAAACAAGGCACTCAATCTCCCATCCGCTTTTTGCGTTTCATTCTGGGGCATATCTGCGGCAAACGCGGTTACGCGTAACTCCCTCCCTCCTCCTGCGCCTCGCCTGGAGCCGTCGAAGTTTCGCGAACGAAAACTTAGCTGCAGCGAATGGAGGAGAAGAAAGTTCGTGCTTCGACCGTTTCCCGGCAGGAGCGCTGGTGTGCTGTTTGGAAAGATCAACATGCCCTCGGGCTCCAAGTTATGGCAGCGGCAAGTCCGAAATATGTGAAGGATACCTCCAAAAATAATTTTAAAAATAGCAAACTTGGCTTTGGAGGTTGCACGAACGAAGCGAAAGGCGAAAAAGGAAATGGCACAATTACATAAACATCGACGTACTGGTGATGTTACGTTTTCGTCCGCGAGGTTTGCTGTACTGCCCTGCTTTGTTGTCACATCGTGCAAATTTCGACTTTGAAAGTTTCAAGAGTTTTTTTTCCGCTCACATTATACATTATACGTTACAATTACATAATTACGTTATTTGATTCTTCAATTATGTTTCTTTCCACCTTGTAACCAAGTCAACATTATTCTATTAGGATACCAATGATGGAATATAATGGCCACCACTCTTGAGATTCTCCTCAACGTTCCACCACCATTCAATGTACTAAAAATGGCGATTCTAAGGAAGATTTCAGATCGACATGACAAGCCAGAAGTGTTAATTGAAATTTGGAAATGAACCTTCAGAAATAAATGTAATCTTTCGCAAAGAAGTGAGGGAAAGCAAAATAAATTTAATTTTCGTTGTTCAATTTTTGTCCAGAATGTTATCAGACAGAAGCAACCATCGTATACGCGAGTATTTTTATTGATGAGAGGAAAGTGACCGTCGGAGAGGTACCTGTCAATCTCACGGAGTGCTCTCTATGCCGTAAATATCAATCTTTTTATCAAGATTCCTCACCAGAGATATTGGGGCTCGAAATTTGAACATTTTCAAGGAGCTATAACTAAAAGAGAAAACCAGTAACAGAGATAAAATATTTTATGCTAATTCTTTGAATGAATATCTTCCATCTAAAATAAATTATACCTACGATATTATGGCTCTTCTCTGTCTAAAAAATCTTAAACTTTATTTTCTGTTGAATAGCGAGTATCAGTTTTGGCCGTAAATTTCAACCATTAGTATTAGATATGGTAAAAAAAAAACCTACAAGACATAAAATACAACACTGTTTCCAAATCCTGCTTTCTTTCATTTTTCTTGACTGACTTATCAAATTAATCGCAACTGTCTGCAAAGGCCAAGAGTGCTAGAAGCCATGCAACAAAAATGGCCACCAAAGTTATGTAATAAGTAAATAATACCTGTTTAACTACCCTTGAATAAGGGTTACAATTTATTTATTTTTTATTTATTTTATTTTTCATTTTTCAAAAAAATTGTCAAGCAACCAATTAATTATTTTCGGATCACGTTGTAATAATCTTGCGATCTTATAAAAGCAGGAAATGTACTTGAACATTGCAATGGCCTTGCCCTAAGGGAAGTTTTATAATGAAAAATATTACGTAAGATAGCTTCTAGTTCTTTTCTTTTCGATCGAAAGGCGTCTACCGTACTATAAAAATCTGGGGGCTATAGGGAGCTTAGATCTGTTGCGGGGGTTTCATCCCCCCCCCCTAACCTCTTTGTAGCGCCGTCCCTGCTCTATGTATTTTGTCCAATGAGTACAAGCTAGCAAAATTGTGAATTTCAACAAGTTTGTAGATAATTCTGCAGCTGTTCATAAAAACAGACGTATTTCATTAGTTTCTTGCTGTGGTTCATTTTCCACTTTCAGCAAAAAACTATTCACACTCTTTGCATGTAAATGAGGGGGGGAGGGAGAAGTTGCCCCTTAATAGTCTCACTTAGAAATTTAGTGCAGAGGAATCTTATAACCGTTCTTAAACAACCTTATGGTTTTATAGAAATAAAAGTAAATACTATTTTCAAACCGACGAAAGTTCCAAGTAACTACGTAGGGGAAGGGTAGTGTATTACTTCCTATGTAATTGGACTCTCCCACTAGCAAATTTCTTATTAACACATCCATATATTTTATTCTTTAGTTGTATTATCTGTATGTGTCTGCAGAATAAATTCTCCATATATTGCACATGAATAAATTATGTGTAGTTGTTTTGAATTTGCTGTACTAATCCACGTTTATACGTAAATTAGTCTTTGAACGACAGAGATGGAAAATAAAGCGCCAGCAGAGAACAATGGTGCCACTGAAGTTGAAATTCATCTAATAAAGTAATTTTAGGTGCGCCGGGAAACACACGACCCTGTTTTGTGTCCAACAATGTAATAAAAACAGTGAGATGGAATGAAGGTTTTATATCGTCAGCTAAACTTTTATCAAGACCTCCCCATAATCGGAGGATCTGAGCACGCCTAAAATTCCTTATACAGAAATAGTGTTATTTGTCGTATATCCAGAAAGTTGATTGATTGATTGATTGATTTGCTTCATTTTACTTCGCTTTTTGTGCCACTTTTGGCCAATTTGCGAAGATGGAGATGAGTGATGAATTGATGATATGATGAAATTGATGAATAGACACTCACAGACATCCGCGCCCAAGCCGGAATTCGAACCCAGGAGCCCTGGCGTCGTAGCGCGATGTGCTAACCACTCCCCCGCGGTGGCCGGACCCAGAAAGTTGAAAGTGAATGAAATTTTTATGGTGTGTTTTGTATGGTCATTATCAATAGTAAGTCTGTCATATTATTCCACTAAATAATGTCTTTGGAAAAGAAAAAACAACATAATTAATGTATTTTATTTTACATAAGACCTATGCCTAAAAGTACTTTTGTATATGATGACACAGAACTATCTTATGTTGTGATTTATCCTTGGGTCTGACTCTAAAATATATATATATATATATATATATATATATATATATATATATATATATGTGTGTGTGTGTGTGTGTGTGTGTGTGTGTGTGTGTGTGTGTGTGTGTGTGTGTGTGTGTGTGTGTGTGTGTGTGTGTGTGTGTGTGTGTGTAATTGGTGATAAAATAACGCAGTAAAGTATTAAGTAAATATATTTTATCCCCCTACTTACAAATCATGAAAGGAGTCAAATTCGAAATTAAATTGAACGGACGTTCAAAATGTTTAAAAATAGCACTATTTCCATAACAGATCATCAAGTATTTTTTACCATTCACCCTCAGAAATATCTCAAACTGACAATGAACGTTCATTGAACTTATTTATGAACGAAAGCTAAAAAGTCATTCATTTGCGTGACTGGTTGATAATCCACCACCAGATAGAATGTACACAATATTTACCTAAAAACTTTGGGTACAGTCACCTTCCCCCTAAAAAAATCCCTTGGTAATGGACTATCGTGTTCTCGCAAAAAAAAAAAAAAGTTATAATTTGGCACAATTTTTCTTTCGCGGGCAAACCTTTTGTAAAGGTGTACTTCAGTCTGTGCAATCACCCCTTCCCATTTGTAAACAATATACTGGGGAAATCCACCGTCCTTCACTGTTGTCATTGCACTACAAACCCATCGTGATTTAGTATTAGGATATCGCGTAGTGAAGAACTTTACAAGCATCGCCCAAACCATTGATTTTCCCCCAAAACCTTTCCCTGCCTTCTTTTTTTCTTTTTCTAGCTCTCAGCATGCGGTTTTCTTGTCACTTGAGGAAGGGAAGATTGGCCGATTGTGAAAGAAAAAAGAGACGGCCGAGGAGTGAGGAGGGGGGTTCAATAGGAGCGCCAGCGGTACGGAGGGGGAAACGGCTAGCGCGACCAGCTTAGAAAAGTCGAAGTTAAAATTTACATACATTGCTCTGTACGTCGAAAAGCTACAGACATTCTAAAGAAAATTCTGTAAGATCAGTTTCATTTCTTTGCTGTAGAAGAAAAGTTGAAGCTTTCTTGTGCTTTAAAATGTTGATTTAAGTTATTACATACAATTGGCGAGCAAGTGAATTTTACGAAATTACTCCCCCTCCCGAGTCATCGCCGTTCATGAAACTTTGGAACCCCACTAGGAGAGATGGCAGGGTCCAAGTCGGGTTCCAGAGTTCAGGATGATGTGCAGAGATGGACAAGCAGATTGGTGTGTCCGGTCGGAACCTCCCACTTGGTGTGTGCATTTCGAAGACGGGAGGTTGGAATGGATAAGTGGAGGGGAAGACAATACGCCCGTGGTAGATTCCTCCAGCATAGTCACTTCCTTCTGTGCCATGGATTACAAAGTGCCATTCCAAATAATTGTATTCCAAAGGAGCTACGAGAATTCCTGGTGGTGGATCATCCTTGAATTTTTTATACTCTTTCTTAAGTCTGTTCATTGCTAAATTAATACTCATGCTATATTGTTCCTGTCGCCTATGCCCTGTAGAAAAAAAGGATTTACATGTAAGAAGATAATAACAAACACAATTAACAAGGATGCTGTTGCGAAGCAACAGAAACAACATAATAATGGTCCTTACAACATATTGTTGTGACATTGTTAAACATAACCTTTTGTATGCCATCAATTTCGAACACCGAGGTTTTGTTTGCCGAAATAAATCTTCAGACAGTTACTATTCTTCAGTTTTGTTTGGTAGCAAACTACTGTGTAAAAGGTGATAGAAAATCATGCATCTAATTTTGAATGTTAATGGTATGAAATTGTAAGGTATAATGGGGTCATTCAATGTGAAATCAGCAAGGTCCTCGACCTTACATTTTTTTATTCATTTGAAATTTGGCATACTTAAAGAACCACCTGAAATAGGAAAATATGTAGCGTTGCAGATCCAAATATTTTGTTCCTCTTTGTAGCTCATCAGTGGTAATTCATTCATTCTAAGTTTTGGAGTATTAACCACTGTGTGATAGTTTTAAAATACCAACGTCTCGGAGGCTGATTCTGCCTCCGTCTTCAGTGTAGTGTGTGATCCTAAATCATATTTCAATCTCTGGACACATGATGTGTTTTTGGGGATGGTGTCTACATAGAGAGTTATTATAAATTGTAGCCTTGTAGGATTATTCTCTGTGGCCAGGGCTCTACCTCGTCTGTCCGTCCCAAGGACCTCTTGTACATGAAGTTTCCAGGGTGAGATTATGAATGGCCCAGGCTCCACTTCGTCTGGCCAAGACCTGTTTTTCTAAGGATGCCAAGGAGGATTAATTTGCGGTTGCCCAGGCTCCACCTTTTGAAAGGATTGATACCGTTGGGAATCAACCCCCAAAATTGTAATGCTCCTTCAGTGCCGCTTGCGTGCAATTGTCAGACCCTGAATGGTTGTGGGCATATACTTCTCCCAGTTCGTGTGCTACACTGATCCTCGTTTGTATGGTGACTGTCCAAAGCAGGGTTGGGTATGTTTCTGTAAAGGACGTAAAGGTGGGTTGGTTGATTGATTTGTTGTTTTAAGTCCACTTTATGCACAATAAGGCTAATCGGGACTGGACCAACAGTTTAAAGGGGAATTCGAACCATTTGTGCCTCCACCGAGTATCGAACCCGGGACCCCTTGATTACAAGGCGACGACGCAACCACTGCACCATCGGGGAGGTCCAGGTGGGTTGGTGTGCAATGTATGTGAATAATCTGTAGAGACTGCGTCAGCCAACCCAGCCTAGAGATCAGACTAATATGGACACTATTAGTCAATATGCCTCGTTTACCCGGCCTCGCCGATGGCGCATTGGTAGCATCGTTGCCTAGTAATCAAGGAGTCCCGGGTTCGATACCCGGTGGAGGCACATAGTGGTCCGATCCAACTTTAAACTGTAGGTCCAGTCCCGATTAGCCTTACTGTGCACAAAATGGACTTAAAACATCAAATCAAACCAAACCAAGCGTCGTTTACCCGCCTGATAAAAAAAATACATTGTTTCCCCCTCGATGGAAAAAATCTGCGGACGTCCCCTTTGCTCCACAGTGCGCACGTCTATACCCCTCCCCCCAGAACATCGTTCATCCGCTACTATTACTGATCATCGGATTTTGTAGCAGATCTCGTTTCCCAAGGAGCAGTCTCCCGATTTTTTTCAAGTCTGACCTGGCAACACTGCCCCGAGCACCGACAATGGCAGGGAAGATGCGCAAACGCTTTTGACGGAAGGATTTTTTTTCCTTGTGGTCGAACTATACCCTGAAGACGGAGGCAGAATCAGCCTCCGAGACGATGTTATTTTAAAAATAACACACAGTTTTTAAAAGTCCAAAACTAAGAACACATATTTTGTATTTCCGAAATTACAGGGTACAAAATGTGCGATTTTCATCATTGTTTTCAATATCTTGTTAACCTCAAATTGCACTATTTTGGGAATCAGGGCACCCACAGAAGTAATTCGGAAGTCGTTGGAAAGGTCTTGTAGAGTTCTTTCACATGGGATATTACTTACCGATGTCAGGATAAAAGCAATTTAAAGTAGTGTAGCCATTTTCTCAAAAATGTGTTTTATTTTTTTAAAAAAATATCTACCATACATACGCTATTACTCAATAACTGCACAAACTTTTAAAACGCGATGCCAATGGGCTCCAGAGATATATTAAGAATTGTAAATAGTTAAAAATCTAACTACAATGGAAATTGGCTTCCTTCGTAAAGGCAACAATGTAATTAAGCAAACCTGTTTTGGAATCAACATTTAATTTCATTGATTTGCAATAAATAATTACATTGCCCGGAAACATTTTCTATGTTGTCAAAACCAACCTTAGAACTAGACCAAAAGAACTCGTAAACAAGAAAGGGCTTAAATGCTCTCAAGTCCAAAATTTAAGATTGATTGATTAGAACTAGACCGGCCCTGGACGACTCGTCTTAGTTGTGAAAGAGCGCTCTCGTATGCACGCGTGGAACTCAGAGCAAGGTCACTGTAGACTTGTAAGAGAGGTGAGTGTGTGAGAGAGTTTTTGATTTAAGTCCACCAATCGGGACTGGACCTACACTTTAAAGTGGTATCCGAACCACAATGTGCCTCCACCAGGTATCGAACGCGGGAACCCTTTGGTGGAAAGGGTAAAGTGTTTCGAGATACTTACGTAGAGGAGAAGGTCTAAATATGGGCGAAGGTTTAAAAATGGGTTTTATAGTTATCAGCTATACCGGGTTCTGCAGCCTGGCGGAGGCTATGAGAATTGGTTATCTGTCAAGGACAAAGGTTGCGGCGCCAATTCGCAAGAGAAAGTGATTGTTAGTTTCGGCCTTGGACGCTGTTATAGAATTGCGACCTCCGAAAACTTTTTGCAGGTATGTTTTAACTCAACATTTTCTGAATTCTCATCTGCTTTGTATAGGTTATGATATTAGCGGTAAAGAAAACAAATGTGGGCTTTTATAATGCCATGATTTGTTTGTGAAATATGTACCTCAGAGAGCGAAAATAAATTGAAGAAAAATAGCGTGATGGTCTAAATATGGGCTATGACATGAGGTCTAATCTTGAGATCACATTTTCAACAAATATTTGGATGTTTTTCTTAATTTCGATTTTTCCCATTCCGTGTGATATTCAAAACAACAGATTATTCATAAATATGAATTTTATAATTTTTTAGCGATAAATGACTGTTTTTTTAAATTTTAATTGCTTTTTCTGATATTGACACTAGTAGCCCATATTTAGACCACAATTTTGAAATACAGTAGAGCGTCGATTATCCGAAGTAATTGGGGGACATGGGTGTTCGGAAAACTGGTTTGTTCGGATAATCGAACTGTACATGTTTATTTGCCAAAAAGAAGTACTGTACAGTAAATTTATTCATAAAAACAGGCATCTCTTAAAGTATGTATTACAAAGTAACGTACAAAGGCAACTTTAGTAGGAATATATAGTATGTGGTACAGTTTATTAAACAAAAATATGTACATATTACATACGCATTTTGCATGAACAATACACACAGTACACAAAATTAACGTTTAAAAAAATCCTTTATTTTGGTCTGTCTAAGCAAGCCTACACGCTTACGAGCAGCTAAGTCACGTACTTTTTTCATTACAGATATCTGAAAGTGAGCGAGTACACAGTTCGGTTAAGCGGTCGTTCGGTTGACCGACGTTCGGATAATCGACGCTCTACTGTACATCATTTTACCATTTTTTGGAAATTGCTTTTTTTTTTTAAAAAAAATGGAGACCTTCTATACTTTAACATGCTATTACATTTAAGTATTGTTTCATAGATATGCATTTTAAAGGCAGGTGCTTGATATATTATTTTTTTCCTCCGAAAATGACAACATAAAAAGGAGCCCATATTTAGACCTTTTCCTCTATTAATTACACGGAAACTGATATGAATCACATATTTTCAGCAGATTCAACGGCATTATAGTTAACGGATGGAGCAAGAAAAATAATATCCCATGCGAAAATGAGAAGAAAAGTAAGGTATTTAAGTAATTCAAATCTGCCAAATAATTGTTTGCATTATTTACTTTGGTAATAGTTTTTTTTGTTTTTTGAGGGGCGAACAAACGAGTAAAAATAACGAAAATAGTATTTGTGAAAAGGAACGTATCTTGTGGAGTGAGGAGTGGATTGGATTCATTTTTGTAATATAAATGATTCATTTTGAAGTGTGCGATGCTGAAATGTACTGAAATGTTTTTGAAATTAGCTCTGGAAATTTTACAAAATTGGAAGTTTCATCTTGCGTTGTTTTTGACCCTCTGTTCTGTTTAAGTTGACCGTGTTCCTTCCGTCAACATCCGTTTCTTTGCGCATGATCAGGCAATTTAGATGTGACAGAAAGAGATCCACTCTTGGAGAGGGAGTGAGAGAAAAACTTGGTTTATACAGGTTTTGTCAAAGATTTCAAATTATGGGATCAGTAAAACTAACTAACTATAAATCCCCACACAAAGAAAGCCCATGGGCGTGAGCCAGTGGAACGCGCCGCCCACATCAGAGATCCCCACGCCCAATCCATCCCCCAGGAAAACGAGCATTCAGGAATGTGCGAACATCTAAGGCATAATGGCATGGTGCCCCGTCTTGCTGACGTGTGTTCACCCGACCCATTACCACATTGGAGGAGCTCCGAAACCGCGTTACACAAGCTTATGCCGCCATAAGGATAATATTCCACATCGTCTTTGGCGCCACAGCCGACGCACATGTTGAAAGTAATGTGTATCGAACATAAACCATGTAAAGCATTAACAGTAAAATCACTATTTCAACAAAATAGATACTTAATTTATGGACACCCTGTATATGCATTTCGACAATTCGACCCACTTTTCATGTTATTTGCTTATCTAATCCAGTACTTCGTTATATTAATTGATTTTGTCCTTCTCAATGATATTTCCTTCTTTCTACTTCACAAGGAACTCCATTTACTTGGTTCTTTATTTGCAATCATTATTTAATATTATCCGTGCTCTGGTTGCGTTATTTCTTTATCTAATCTCTCCTATGAATAGCTCTTTGGAATACTGACCTGTACTTCCAGAGGTGGTGTATTCTCTCTGTTCAACTATAGATTCATATATTTATTTAGTATTTTTCTACGAATTAATTTAATTGCGAAATATTTCATTTTCTTCATATTATGTATATATTTTTCACATTTGGTCTTACAGCATCCATTTTGATATGATTATACTTACTAGAAAGTCATCTGAACCTCGCTCTACGTAAAAATAGTTTTCCTCCAGTATTTTCTGTCTTGAAGCCGCATAAGTCAGTAAATAGTTCACCTTTCTCGTGCACGATGTCCAATTCGTCCATTCCAATCTTGCCATTTCTTCGTATCTTATCTGCTGCTCTTTTTTTTTGCATCTCTATCTCCCATCGGAATGGTATTATTCCTATTTACTTCATGTTTAAGAGAATTTGAATTTAAAATTTTGGTGCGCCAGCACTTAGACTATTTTGCACCCGTCACATTATACGGGGGTCCAGCCCCTTACCATAACTAAAATAGCATAATTGCAATGTCGTGTTACTAAAATATTAAAATATTCTGACTTTGGTTAAAAACTGAGGCTGTAAAGGGGCACTCAGCGCACATAAGGACAAAACACAGGACAACACAGAATTATACTGGCCATAGGGTCAGTCGTCAGAGCATCGTTAGTCTGCAAAATACAGTCCAGGGGGTACTTCGTGAAAGTGAGGTTGGCAATTAGGTGTACTACGTGGAAGGTTACCACTTGCACACCTTGACAGTAACTTGTGGTACCCATGAAATGTTTATTTATTTATTATTATTTTTTTTAGGTTTTGACACTTGTTTGGTACATGCAATTAACATTGTGATGATGTGTTAGTCTTGAGGTGAACTGATATTTTTAAACCTGATATTCCATTCCATTTTGATATGGTGTTTCATCCTTTCTTCCCAGCATGATTCCACTCAATACAGATGAAGTACATTCTTTCCTATACTTCCTGAGTGAGGTGCTATCTATTAGTTCTGCCAAAACCAACACACATTGTTGAACATACGTTATCTACTATTTTATATTTGTTCAATTTCAAAGATAAGGAGCTCTGCTGATCTAACGAAGGGTTCTCAGATTTCAGTATCTAATTGAGATTTCAGGCCGACAGGGTCCTGTTACAGGTGAGGTGGATAGGGTAACACTGTCGTGGTAATACTATCAAGGAAGGTGGAAGGGAGGGTACTGTTTCGGGTGAGGTGGAGAGGGTAACACTGTCGTGGTAACACTATCAAGGAAGGTGGAAGGGATGGTACTGTTTCGGGTGAGGTGGAGAGGGTAACACTGTCGTGGTAACACTATCAAGGAAGGTGGAAGGGAGGGTACTGTTTCGGGTGAGGTGGAGAGGGTAACACTGTCGTGGTAACACTATCAAGGAAGGTGGAAGGGAGGGTACTGTTTCGGGTGAGGTGGAGAGGGTAACACTGTCGTGGTAACACTATCAAGGAAGGTGGAAGGGAGGGTACTGTTTCGGGTGAGGTGGAGAGGGTAATACTGTCTAGGGCAGCGGAGGTGTGGGTGACAGTTAAGGGTGAGGTGGAGAGGGCAATACAGTCTAGGGCAGCGGAGGTGTGGGTGACAGTTAAGGGTGAGGTGGAGAGGGCAATACAGTCTAGGGCAGCGGAGGTGTGGGTGACAGTTAAGGGTGAGGTGGAGAGGGCAATACAGTCTAGGGCAGCGGAGGTGTGGGTGACAGTTAAGGGTGAGGTGGAGAGGGCAATACAGTCTAGGGCAGCGGAGGTGTGGGTGACAGTTAAGGGTGAGGTGGAGAGGGCAATACAGTCTAAGGCAGGCGGGTTGGGGGGACAGTCAAGGGTGAGGTGAAGAGGGAACACTGTTCAGGAAAGTAAGTGATGGGTGGTGAGGATATTAGTTAAGGATAAGAAGGAGGAACATTACTGTCACTTTTCTTCTTGCTTAGAATCGTTACCTTCGTTTTACGTAAAGTACCATGAAGAACAACGTCAAAGATATATAAATGCACAGTCAAGAAAAAAATACTTCCTCCATAGAGCAATTATACCAGTAGTCTTATGGAGTATTTCTTTCAAGGGCAGTTCATCTCATAAATATATCAGTCGACGCAATAAATGATTTCTTGAGATACTGTATAAGGGAAATACTTCTGTTTTCCATTATCTTACTGACTGTATTGTAAAGGATGGAGAATTTTGTTTGAGTTTGTTTTTTAGTCAACTTTATGCACAGGAAGGCTAATTGGAACCAAATTACCATGTGCCTTGACCATGTACCAAACCCTGGTGTTATTCGATTAACTATGAAGAGACTTGTGCAGACAGAACTAACAATGACACACATTATACCTCTTGACTCTCCAGGAACACACGTTTATTATCATGAAAGAAGAGAAGGGAGAAGAGAAAATTAATATGTTGGCACTGGCATAATGAGAACTACGGCTGCCAGTGATTGGTAGAACGAGAAGGAAGACACTGGCATAAGATGATAGGTTGGGTTGGTACAGGCTAGAATGAAGATAATACGCATAATGTTCCCTTTGCACCTTTCGCTGAAACCACCACCACAAACCAATTGATGCTATCAACAATAACTAACTCTCGATTTGTGTGGAAGAAGAAATGAGGTGTGAAAGTGATGCTCCTGTATTTCTTAATATTACATTTTTTAATGGAATTCACTTTTTAATTGTTAAAGGAATGGGAAAGATATGTCCTTGCAATGTTGATGTACCTGTAAGCGAAACAGGCCTTAGAAAATGACGCGATTTTCTTTTCACGTAAGTCCTGCTCATTATAAAAAATATAAACAACCATTAACAGATGCTGTCCCAAGGTATTTCCCGTTACTGTTCGTCTTCGTATTTGTCCTCTACTCCCATTCTCACTGTCTCCCTCCCTCTCTCTATCATTCTCTCGTGTAAGAGGTGACCGACTTTTTGAGAAGACACCCAATTGCCAACCTCTCTTCCATGCAGTACATCCAGATAACTGCATCTTGCAAGCTAACGATGTTCTGGCGCCTGGACTTGCAGCTAGTATGGACCTCTGTGGGGGTTTTGCGTTGTTCCGTGTTTGTCCGTACGTGCGCTGAGTGCCTCTTTACAGCCTCAGCTTTTGGATAGAGTATGGAATGTTTTATCTTCAAATTACAGTATAGATCTAGTTGTCGGGAAAGAGTCGATTACCGCATTAGTTTTAGAAATTGAATGACGAAGTTTTAATCGGATATACCACTTTACATTTTTACTTTTATATTTCATTCTCTTGTTAAAGTCCTGTCATTATTTTTTTTTAAGGGGCTTATAGCTGTGTGACGGCAGCAAATAGCCTATGTTCTGACGTGTCGGTAATTAAAGTCCCAAATAAATCAGTCAATATGTAAGTTCATGTATGTACATACAGTACATTGCCTTTGCAGCTTGTATTACCCCCCCCCACCCCATCTCTCTCTCTCTCTCTCGATCTATCTATCTGTCTATCTGTCTAATCTATCTCTCTGTTGACTTATCTTTCACCAGCTTTCTTCTGCGTTTAAAACAAATGCAATCGTTCTATTCAATTGTTTTACAACTATTAAAGTAACTGGTGAAGAGATTTTCTTGGGATATCAACCAGGTGATTTCCGGAAGGGCTTTCGAGCTTTCGAGAGCTGACGTCAATTTCATCTTACCTGAAAATAAGAGTGACCTTAGCTCTCGAAAGCCCTTCCGGAAATCGCCTGGTTGATATCTGAAGAAAACCTCTTCATCAATCACCGCAAGGAAAGCTTCAAAAATTATTAAAGTGACTATTTCTCTTCTATTCTACGGTTGTTACAAGCACAAAAACACAATATATTAAAGTAACATCGAGCCAAATTGCTGCTATAATGTACAAAATGTATAAATCGTTAATGATTCTTTGTAAATCGAACGACATGGTTAAAACTGTTCACACGGCCATTCCGAATCTATACGAGGAAGTAATTCACTCTCTTCGATTCGATGCCAGAGTGTAGTTGATTTGATCTGATTCTTGCCATTTAGCTTCGCTTTTTAGTCACTTTTGGCTAATGGTTCGTGCAACGAACACCCATGCCCAGGTAGAGATTCGAATCCTGGACCCCTGGCCAAGAGTATAGTTTGACTCGAGTAGCAGCGAAGTGAAAGCGAGCAGTGATGACACAGAAGCAGGTGTTGATGGACAACGGCCTTTTAACCACTGCTGCACATCATCTCTGTGTTTCGCTTTCTTCCACTTTTTCCTCCTTAGTTCATTCTTTCTGTTATTGGATTTTCTGCCTTCGTTTAGTTTTCTCTTCTTGCCTTTCTTCGCTCGCTCCCAACAGCTGAGCTCTGATCTCGTTAGCTCCGAGCCAGACGGCAGGAAGTTCCGAGTTTAGAAGTTAGGGCGGCACTGCTGAGAGGATATTAGTGTGTTTAGAGGACAGAAACGATATTATCCTTCCGCTCGGGACAAGAGTTGCATGTTGCATTCACTTATCTTTTCTTTGTAATCTCTCTCTCTCTCTCTCTCTCTCTCTCTCTCTCTCTCTCTCTCTCTCTCTGAGTGTGTGTATGTGTCTCACTCTCTCCAACCATTCCACTGCATGCCCATTCCTTGCTTGAGAAGTGACAGGTGCCACACATGGTCCTTAGACAACTTCTGGGAAAGTTTCGCCCTCGAAGACTCGAGACCCATCTCCGGCTACAAACCCAACCACCACCAGCTTTTACGGACTTTCCCATCGTCTCTGCATTGATTTCCGTCGCCACCGCGAAGCGAACTTTGTGATATTGTCAATCGCGAGCCATCTTCCCGAATGGTATCGTCGCTGATGTGTGATTGACGCCTGTCTCTTCTTGATGGTGTTTGTCGATCTCGAAATCCCCACTCTGGCGCAGCGACGGTGCTGCCATCACCTGATCCGGCTGACGGACGATTTTTCGTAGGAACATCTTCAGTTCGTAGTAACGAGCGCACTGTCATTTCAGAAGATCCCTTCGCAATTTTAAAACGATTGGGATTGCGAAACTTTACTTCTAACTTCATTAAAGTAACAGGAACTTCTTGAATATCAATCATGCATTTGCTTCTTTTTTTCTCTTAGATGGCGAACTCCTACTGTAATTTTTCTCGTCTTATACATATATTTATTCTGGCACTTTTGATTAATCGCAACGATGGAAATGATTGAAAATTAGCTGAAATTGATGAAGGTACGCTCACAGAGATTGATTCATTTGGTTTATTTTACTTCTGCCACTTTTGGCTAATTACGAAGATGATTGATTGATTGATTTCGTTTATTTTACTTCGCGTTTTGTGCCTCTTGGCTAATTTGCGAAGATGGAGATGAGTAATGAAATGATGAAATTGATGAATGGACATTCACAAATAACCAAGCCCGAGCGGGATTCGAACCCGGGACCCTTGGCGTCGCAGCGCGATGTGCTAACCACTCGGCCACAGGGTCCAGCAATTACGAAGATGAGGATTAGTGATGATATCATGAAATTGATGAAGGGACACTCACAAAGAATACCCATGGCCAGGCTAGGATTCGAACCCAAGGCCTCTGTGATGGTATAGAGATGTGCGCTCCGCTTAATCATGTTTGTATGTATAATGGTTAATTTTATATTGTGCATTGAATTATAGCTTCATAATTATATTACGTACAAAGCAGAAAGACAATTTGTTCTGTGACATGTGTGTATGTGTGTGGGCATAATGGGTTTGCCTGTGAATAATACAGATCTTAGATGTGACACTTTTTCTTTATAACTTCCATTCATTATAATAAATATAAATAGCTTTTAACAAAGGCTATCCCATGTCCTTCTCACTACCGTTCATTTCTTGTCATACTATACTGTCTACCTATCCTCTTCTGCCCTCTCTGTCTTCCTGGCTCTCTCTTTAACTTCGTGTGGGTGCGTCGCTCTTCCATTTTGTGTGCACACGTCTCTCTCTCTCTCTCTCTCTCTCTCTCTCTCTCTCTCTCTCTCTCTCTCTTTCTTTCTTTTCCCCTTTCCTCTCTGTCTTTCTTCTCTCTGTACTCTTCTCTCTGTCCTCTCTGTGTCCTATTCTCTCTCTGTCGTTCTCTCTCTCTCTTTCTCTGTGTCCCCTCTTCTCCCTCCCACTCTTTCTCTCCCTCTCTGTCCTCTGTTCTTTCTCTCCCTCTCATCTCTCTATCTCTCTCACACTCCCACTACTCTCCCTCTCGTTTTCTCTTCCACCTTTTTTCTTGTGCTTTAACAATAATGTAATAGTTCCAACCAAGTATTAATGTAACTAAAACCTATTATGTGTATTAATAAAAATATAAGAATCATGACTCTTTGACGTTATACGGTAGTTATTTCCATACCGTACTGTAATACATGACTATGCTTTCCAAGTTGCAGCAGGCACTGAAACTATCGTCATTTTTAATCTGCAGAAAGAAAGAAAAACTGACTGTAACTTTGAATAGGGTGGGACCACAAGAACACAGTTCTCGATGGGAACAAATCATTTTTGCTCCGAGCTCCCTTCCTCTCCATTCTCCGAACCGGCTAATGTCATTTACCTCTGGCGATCGATCGAGCAAATTGCTCTCAATGTGACAAATGATATTGGACGTCGCATCTCCTGCGTCGATATTCCTGCTCTTTGAAGAGGACACCGTTGCCTTTGATACGCGCCTCCGGGGAAGGGGAAAAAAAGTTCCTGGCTAACTTTTCCATGCTCTTGTTATCTATTGGGTTGTTCAAACAGAACCATGTACATTTACATACTTTTTGAGGGGGGGGGTCTTAATATGGTGCCCGTGTTTCCTTTTATTTGGGCTCCCTGTTGCATCGGCGCCCCAATTAGGTTCCCAAAGCTGGAGGAATTTTCGCAAGAAAACAAGATTAAGCCAATTGGCCTTTTGTTGCACGGTTTGAAGGGTTTCTCTTGGCCTGGACTGGAGTTTTGAGCTCAAGGGAACAATATTTTCATGCTAATATTTTCTGGGGTATACGATGTAAATTTGAACTTCATTTTGTCATCTTGGACTTTTCCTTGTGATTTTGTACACGCGGGAGATGAACTACGTAGACATTTCAGCTAAAAATGCAGGCTCGACCAGGACTCGAACACGGTTATCTGGTATACTGTGCCATTGATTTACCGGTTTATCTATTCTTATCAAATGGAAAACCCCTAAGCAGGAGCTTCCCATAACTCAAGTCTACTTTTTCATTCAGGACAGACGAACCAAAAAACTTCAATATCTTAACCGGGATTCGAACCCAGGACCCCTGGTGTCATAGCACGCAGCGTTCACCACTACTCCACGAAGGTCGACAGCTGAGCCGGTAGCCATGCTAGCCCTGTTTACTCTGAATGTTTCGTTTACGTTGTTTTCCCTGGATGCAGTTGCCTCTACTAGTGCTACCGCAACAGGATCTGTTGCCTTGGAAACAATGATGACGTCGACGATACCTGTAGTATTACCGCCATAAGAACCGGTCTTCATTCACAGCACAGAACGATTATTTTGACAAAATCCTATTTCCCTGCTGGCTGCTTCGGGGAGGAGGGATTTTATTGTTGCCGCTTCTTGCCCAAGCAATAGACCTAATTGGTTGTTTGACCGCCAGTTCGTTCGTAGGGAAACGCGACAACAGAGGGTCACTGCCATAAAGGCGATCCCCGCACCGGCCTCACTATAGTTAAGTTACTTTATGCCAAAGTTATATCAGTTATGAGACCTGTCTATATATTCAAGGGACCACTTATCTCTTATAAAATTACCGACTGTAATATCCACTCAAGATGCTAATGATTAATTCATAGGATGTATGGAATTTTGATTCAAATGCAATTTACCGCAGTATACAACTGTCAAAACCTACTAGTCTATTGCTAATTTTATTTTGTTTAAAGCACACAATGTTCATAATACCATGTAATTTCTGTTTTTTAAACCTTTCTGTTCTTTACTACGTACTGCAAGTATATTTTGTTGAAATGTATTTTAATTCTCGTGAGAATTAATAAAACAAATTGGTGTAGAAAATTGTCAAAGTGCTGTACCTACTGTTATCAGAGCACAGTGTGTGTATGTAGCAAGTGTTTTGTATATATACGTGTATATATATATATTATATATATGTGTGTGTGTGTGTGTGTGTGTGTGAAAGGATCTTAACACAACCCAAATAACCAAAACGTCCATATTTATGTAGAAACTTTCTGGGTGTTTGCTGGAGTTATTTTTATTTTGTTGTGGGTTTATTGGGAATGTGTACACAAGGTTCGGAGCTATTACACCGTACATATTCTCCTCGGAAACCGTAGATGAAGAATAATGTCTACATCCCTTCCCATCACCCCCCTCCCCCTTGAATCTGTCTATGTCTCTCTTTTCTTAGGAAGCACTTCATATGCCCTTCAGCGCTAATGCCCTTCTATTCGTCCTTCACAGGTTGGGACAAGTGGTCGGAGTGGTCTGCCTGCTCGGCGTCGTGCGGGGAGGGAATCCAGGAGCGGAAGAGGTACTGCCACGAAGCGGCGGGTTGCCATGGTTACAACGTGGAGCGGCGGCGCTGTAACATGTTTCCCTGCAAGGGTGAGTATTCCATTGTTGGGATCGCTTTATTGCATTATCCCGAACTCGATGCACACTCGCACGCAAGTCTTTTGGTTGCACAGACTTTCAATTTCGGCATTGCCCCGAAGTGAGGTATGGAAGAGATGGAATCTCTGGTGCATAGCCCGTCGTTATTATGGTTGCCAGGAGATGTAGGGGCTATCGTGCAGTTTAATTTTGGTCTCTGGCGAGTCCGTGGCCGAGGTTTGAAACAATGGAAATTAAGAAGACGGTTCCTGATTTTTTTTTTTTTTGCTCCAACCTGGTTTCAGCTTTTCAGCAGAACCTTCGTCCAGGAATTTTAAATAAATTCAATTCCGGTCCAGGAGAGAAAATCAGCAAACGTAAATGGATTCTGGACCGTAAAGAACCTTTTTATCTGTAAAGTTTTTCAATTCGGTCCAGGAACCTTTTCTCGCGATGAATTTAAGTACGGTCCAGGAACCTTTTTTCAATGAAACAATAAGCAACTTGCACTTCCGATGAAAAATGTTCCGGTCCTGCAGCGGAATCCAATAGAACCCATTAGAATTTACGGGTTTCTGGATCTTTAACAACTCTGCCTTCGTTTCCGTGTTGAAGCCGATTCATGGACACTTCTGGATTGTAACAATCCCATTGAGTTTCAATGGAATCGTTACAAGTCAGGAATGTAAGTGAATGTACATTTAAGCAGGATGATTTCTCTTCCAGTTCACGTTGCTGCATAGTTTCCATTTCTCTATTCCACCTTGCACCTTTATGTAGCCTTCTCGCGACAGAAACAATAGAAGGCAACACATATCTACCCAGGCATGATCAGGTTCTGCTGCATCAGCACGACACTCTTCACCAGCGAGCTCACCGTATCAGGGAAAGAGAATAAAAGAGTAACATCTTTCCAGAGACTTTCATGTCTGGCAACTTCTATAAACCTAACTTCACGATTATTGCTTTAACTTTTCGGAAGGCATTCGAAAATCAACCTCTCTCTTACGTTGTGCACCCTGAAAAATGAATTCTTCCATGTATACGAGGCTCCATCAGCTGAACCCAGTCAGTAGCCCAATAATTATTCTGTGGGGTTATGTGCCCATCTGTGCACTGAGTACCACTTCCTAGCATAGGCTTTTATCGATTAAAGTTTCTTGCTGTGTTTTAATTTGTTCTTGACAAAATATTTATTCTTTTAATTCTGTTTATTCTCTCGGAAATACTCCCATCACAATAGATTCCTCTCAAAAATATTTGGTGTTATCATCAACGCGAAACTAAATTTTAATGAGCTCATCTCCGAAACCAATCGACCATTTGCAAATTTTGAAATTTATTATCTCCCCTATGAATACTGCCCCCTATCTGAACCATGGCTTCTAAAACTAATCTTCCCAAGATTGATTCTGTCCTCAGCTTTTTCCTCTGCTTTGATCGCCACAGATGCCTCCATATAACAGATGAATACCACAGGGAAGAAACGTGCTTTGCTAATTTTCTTGATTTTACAGATCACATTATTTCCTTGCTTTGAGCATGTTCTTTCCCTGTATACGCAACCAAAACCTCTCTGTAATGGATATCACATTCCATTCTTGTACATTTCCTAGTTAGAAAGACCCTTCACAGAGCTTTTTGATAACACCTTTACCTCAATTTGGCTAGAAATGGACAAAGCACGTTCTTTCCCTGTGGTCTCCAGATATTACTCCTGTTTTGAATATCCAGCAGCCACACACTCGTCGCTAACTAGTAGACATGAAATTTTTCCATAAAATGGTAAAATGATAACCTAATTTTTAATCAATCAATCAATCCAATATACGTACAAGTACCTATACCGCCAACCCGCAACGTAAAGCTCTTTCACAATCCCATTAGAATAATTAAAAATTTATGTGCAACTTATTTTTTCTATGAAAACTTGTACTGTTTTTGTTTTGTTATTGTTTTCCTGTTGTTACAGTTTTAATTTAAAATGGAAATTCAGTACTATATCTGAAACTTTAAGTAAATAAATAAATATTTTACCAACATTGAATCAATTCGTTGTGGTTTTTAGGCTTATGTCTTACCACTGAAGCTATATAATAGTTTTGTTAACTTGGAAGTTGTTCCAAACCTGAGTTTACATCGCCAATACAACATTCACAAGATATATGATATGTAACAGATGGGTCTAAATTGTACCGGTAACATTGCACATGCATGATATAGAGTTTGGGTATTGTACGGGTATGCCCCTGACCATTGGCATATAATGTCGAAATTATTCCTTGCTGGTAGTGGTATAGTACGCGTATATTATTTTCGAAAGTCAAAAGTTCAGAAATTGGGACACTACTGTTTAAAATGAGATTGGGGAAACTGACAACCAAAGAAAAATATATCCAATGATATGTTACGATAACTTAAGTTAGGTTTATGATTGTTTAAAATATATATGTAGGGAGAAAATCGATTAGATGACACTCGTATGATATTATGTCTAGTTAGTGTTTGATTACTTTAAGATACACGTATTCCTAGTTAGCTTATTTTAAAATAAATGTGGACAAAGTCTAAGATACGAGTTTGAAATTTGTATTTTTTTCAAGGCTATATTATTCCATCTGTATTCATTCTACGCCTCGCAGCACAACTAATACTTCATGTGTTACATGAATTTCCTCGGTACTTACAGTTCGTAAGAAGGATTACTTCTGTATTTTTACAGCAACAAGATGCTAAACAATATCTGTATTGAAATTGAAAAAAATTCTGACAATAAAGTAGCATTAAGTGAGTTTCTATGATACTACTACTGGTATTACAGGTAGTTGTTCACATACATTTTCAGAAAAAGGCTTTATATTTTGTTTAGTTCCAGAAATGATTGATTTATTCACCTTCGATGATGCCAATACTTTACGCTCTTAGAACTAGTAAAGCTGTTATTTTTGTTTGCAACTTCCTACTGTTTGCCATAATAAAAAAACAAAATACAGAAAATATAACGGAAAGTTTGATGTGTACATGAGTTACTTACCTTAAAAGTGAAAATACTTGACCTTAGGGATAATTTCGAAAATATTGTTTGTTACATGACGATGAGAATGATGAGTATAATTACAGATGGCTTCATGACTATTGATCTGTCACGACATTCGTTTGTTATTAAACCATAAAGTCACAGACATCTAAATATCAGACTGGAAATGATGGTTTTCTAGTTGAAGCCGCTTAGCTTTGCTCACGCATAGCAAGGAATGACTCAAAAGATGGCAGCTAGGTGCATTCCAAATTGAAGATTGTGAATCTCTACATGTGAGGAGGCATCTTTCACATTAGCTTTCTTAGATTTTTGTTACTTCATTTACAGCTCCTTTCACTGGTATAAATTGTTATTCATAATGAATCAAATTGAAATATTCAATACTTTTTGAACACAATTGAAATTATATTAACTATTACTCCAGGTAAATGTGAACAATTTGTAGTGCGAGCAGAAAAAATCAATTAATATTGTACGAGTGTACTGAATTTGTCGGATGTAAAAACATCAAGTAATTATGTTATTTACGATATTACGAATTTATTTTTGAAATAATTGTTTCACACTATTTTGCAAGCGTGTGGTTAGGTGCTTCACATTTAAGGGCCACGACACAAAGTTTTGCATAAATTAAAATTTAACGGAGCCATTTTGTCTGTACCTCAGCGTACAAAATGAAATATGCACTGGTATTTCTTCATCTTAGAACCTCAGGAGCTCTTGCCTTAGTTGTCAATTTTTAATGTGATTCGGAATTGTGCTCTATCACATCAAATCCATATAATCTACATAGATAAAAACTACGAGTCGTATCATTCAGTTTTAATCGTAACGTTAATTTCGGCTACTGCATATTTCAAAGCACAATGAAACACAAATGAAGATAAATCGTGATTTTCTTCCCTCCTCATTGTGTACTTTGCCCAGAATGGAACAAACCGATATGCCTTTCCATTATGCACTCATATTATTTCAAGTGTCAGCCTAATGTGATATATATCTGATGAACCGTGTATTTGTTGCGATTAAATCTACATATCAATACCGGTAATCCCATTACCGGATAAGGTTAATCTTGCGAGAGGCGTATTCGATAAATTTCACATGACGTTGATTCGAGATAAACTCCATGACAGTTTTCCTCGCTTATATTTCAACTCTTCGTCAATGATTAGTTTTTCCCATTGTTGGTGCAAAGGTTTTCTTCCACCAGGTGAATAATTTGAAATCGGTGCCAGATAGGTATTAAATTATTTTTTTGTAGTTTCATTTGTTATCAGTTCCTGCAATACGTTTTTCACATAGTTTCAATGGAATTTTAAGATTGTTAATGTGTTGTTTTGTAGCTTTTTGATCCTAGTAGTAATCATTTAGATAAAAGTAAGTTTACTACACAGTCCTAGATAGATATGCGGCTTGGGACATGTAATACGCTCAATTCTCACAGTTTTTAGAATTTCAAGGGTCTACAAGAATGAAGATATGAATATCTTTGTGAAACACAAACTTTTTCCAGTCATAACTAGAATGAGAATTTATACTCACTAAAAGGTAGAACATTATGCATGCACATTCGACACGAAACAACAAATATACACTAAAACATAGAAAATATAAATGTACATGAAAAGAATAATCACGAACACTAAGCTATTGTTATTACACAGAATAAAAAGGAAATAATTTTGAACCATATACAAATTATCATATTTTTCCATATGTACAGTGGGATCCATGAGTATTACCGTGCAAATTGTCCATCACCATATTCGTGCAATTTATTTGACTCAATAAGAGCTTCAAGAATTAAAAGAAAACTCAAAACAAGCTGTTGACAACTTCTGCACCAGCATACATAAAAATCCATCGCTTAAAAACACACAGGATGTAAGAGAAAAATTAATGAAAATAGTCATGGACAATTTGCATGGTAATACTCATGGATCCCACTGTACGTGTGTTTATAAATGAATGTACAGTGAGATACACAAGTATTACCAAGCAAATTGCCCAACACCACTTTTATTCTGTGTTTTATGCAATTGAAGCAGTACACCATACAAACGGCTAAACAACTTCTGCACCATGTAGGATGAAAGAAGAAAATTATGAAAATGGTCATGGACAATTTGCCTTGCCAAGCAATATTTATGAATCCCACTGTACAATTTTGCACATAAAATTTCATTTTTACAATATTGTCTATAAATCAATGAAACTGATTTTGATAGATACTGAAGTATTTCAAGTACTTTCAGCGTAGCTCTTAGCCTAGAATAATCTTCCAGTAACGTGTAATATTTTAAGTCTCAAACAGTTATTCCTTTCGGACTCCATAAATCCTCCTCTTTAATTCGCTTGTCTTGTTGCCACTTGACATATCGCGGACGGCTCTGTTTTACTGTACTGTTTTTGTATTTCTCAGGTGCTGTGAATCCCCTCGCACTTGAAGACAAGAAGTATTTTCACCCATCGAGGCAGCTCTGGGAGCACGTTCCTGGCAGGAAGACCGCTTGGAGGTTGCGACCAAAATCTTACGTTTGGGTTCCATCAGCTGACCTTTTCCCTAACCGCTTCCCTGCGGAGTTCTCCATTTTGACAACGCTCAGGCTGCACAACAAGGTACGCTTGTAGTCTGCATAAGTACTAAATAAAACGATAGTAGAACTTTCTGGCGGGAGCCACTACAATGCAAACACTGCGGGGTTTTGAAACTAACAAGTAACGGCTTCCAAATTATCCGATATCCGTTTCGGACGCATCAGATAATTTGTATATCCGGATAGAACAGATTTTATGAAGGCTTTGTGGAAAATACGTACTGTGAAATACGAAAATGAACAATAAAAGAGTACGTGGATAGCTCGTTAAACGGATAATACACATTTGGATATCCACACATTCGGATATCTTGACATCTCGGATAATCCGAATATACGGGTAATTCGGATATCCGGATAATACGGATATAAAAATATCCGGTATTCTGATATTTGAAATCCTGTTAGAGAATTATCCGATATCCGGATAAAATTTTATCCGGATTTGGTCATCCCTAGTACACCCAACGCAAAAGAAACAGTAGTAGAATTATCATCATTTTCATTCGGACTGTATTACACAATTTGATGAGAATCAATTGATATAATGACGTCAATAAGCAGAGAACAATGCCTGCTTCGAACCAACAAATCCTCATTCCTTAAAACCACACAGCATGTAGAATAAAGAATAATGAAAATAACGATGGACAATTTGCCTACCATTATCTTTGCCGTTGACTGTACGAACATGTAAATAATTTGTTCGTGAGGGTACAGAAAGTCCCTTAGATTTAGCTACTAGCGAACATGAAGCAGTAGTGTAGTTATTGTCATGGATATCTTTGGTGTCTTGTTCATATTGATCTTTGGACGCATTCCGAAGTCGCACAAGTTTGACTTATGGTAACTTGCCATCCCTAAGTCCTCGCGTGAAGACTGGAAAGTTCGTTATGGCATTCCTAAAGTCGTTTCCGATACGATGGGTGAAGTTTGCCCTAACACAAAACGCACAGAGTGAATTGTTCAAAAAAACACAGGTCGTGATTCAAACCCGGAAACTTTGGTGTCGAGATCGAGACTACTTCCATCGTCTTGTAACTCAAACTTACCTTTCGAATTACAGTGAAGTGGTTCTAAAACCTCCAAAAAATATTCTGGGTCTGGATGCTTCCAGCAAGGTAGCACAGAACCAAAAGACAAAAGCCTAGGAATTCGCCATCACTTCTATCAACTGCGACGTAGAACAATAATTAAGGAACTCACGACGGATCGAACAAAGAGAAGATCAAGGATTTTCGATTCTTCTCCTGCAAGGCGTCGGAGGAACAGAGACAGACTGTCTGGAGGGAAGGGGAGGAAAAGCCAAGAGAGAGAGAATGAGACATTTCACAGCTTTCGTAGAAGTTAAATGAGGCAATTAAAAGTTTGCCTCATCGTTTTTTCCCCACTGACGTTAAAGCATTAGCGGCCTTAGGAATGGTCTCAGCCTGCATCTTCTAGGCGGCATCAAAATGAAATTTGACGGAGAGATGTTTCATTTTGTCGCCTCTCCCTTCCCCCAATCTTCTCTCGGGGACGGGAACTTAAATGAAACAATAACAATAAAAAAAAGGAAAGAGTTCGTCTCCTCGTCTCGCTTCCCGACGATATTGAACGAAAACATTGCTAGGCCAGTCTCTCCACTTGCCTCGATCTAAGTTCAACTACTCTTGGGAAGGGTCTAATGCTTTTTCCTTGACAGCCAGCGTCATTGTTGTTCAGAAGCAAGCATCTGGACTTAATGCAAACTCCATTGAAGCCAATCTCTTTCGTTTATCCGCCATTTTCTGTAAGTTGATGATCGTTGCCATAAAATGACTGTTCTACAACTGTATGTGTGTCAATCCCTCCTAGACCAAGTATATCAAGAAACATTGGAATGAACAATTTGATATGAAGATCTAACGAATATTATATATTTTTTTAAATATAAACTTGTAGTCAAGAATAGATATAATTGTCTAAATGCCAGTATAATACTTCTTCATTATTATACAATTTTAATCGCGCATCGTCTAAAAATAACAAACACTGCGTTTTGAGAGAATACCTCCTCAGATGAGCCAACAACCAAACCTAATAAAACGACATTGTGCAAGTTCAAGCAAATAAATAGTAAATTATTAGGTCAGTCAAAAAGTAAATGCAATCATTTTTTTCTTTCACAGCAACAATAGAAAACTTACAATGGTATCATTTTCCAACATAGTCCCCCTGAACTTCAATACACTTGGTCCAACGTTCCACAAGCTTTCCGATACTCTGAGAAAAAAAGGTTTTCGGTTGAGCAGCAAGCCACGTATGCACCGCTTCCTTCACCTGTTGATCTGTGTCGAATCGACGGCCTCTTAAAGCATCTTTAAGTGGACCGAACAGATGGTAATCCGACGGGGCGAGATCGGGACTGTATGCAGGATGCTCTAACACCTCGAAGCCCAGATTCTGAAGAGTTTGAGCGGTGTTGGCGGCGGTATGGGGACGCGCGTTGTCATGCAACAAAAGAATGCCTTCCGACAATCGACCTCGTCGTTTGCTTCGAATTGCAGGCTTCAACTTGTTCGAAAGCATATCACTGTATCTTTCACTGTTTATTGTTGTCCCCTTTTCCACATAATGTTCCATAATTACCCCTTCTGAGTCCCAAAAAAGTGTGAGCACCACTTTTCCTGCAGAGTGTTGACGCTTGACTTTTTTTTCACTGGAGATTCAGGGTGTTTCCATTCCATGCCCTGGCGTTTGCTCTCAGGTTCGAAGTGATGGATCCATGTTTCATCTCCAGTGATGATTCGTTTCAAAAAGGCTTCACCTTCGTTAGCATGTCTGTCCAATAATTGCTGACAGATTCTCACACGATTTCGTTTGTTCTCATCAGTGAGTTTTTTAGGGACCCATCTCGCACAGACTTTATGAAAGTTGAGCCTGTTATGGATAATTTCATATGCAGAACCATGACTAACGTGCATATGGTTTGCTACTTCATCAACAGTCACTCGTCGGTTATTCAGAACCAGCTCACTGACTTGCTCAATGTTGTCATCAGTAGTGGATGTGGCTGGACGGCCTGCTCTTTCCTCGTCCTTCACACTTGTTCGACTGCTTTTGAACTTTTCAATCCACTCGTAAACACTTCGCAGCGGTAAAACATTGTCACCGTATTGTGCTGAAAGTTTTCTATGGATTTCAGCTCCTTGTACACCTTCAGACAAAAAAAACTAATTACAGAACGCTGTTCTTCTGTGGTGCACACGGACAGTGGCCAGACTGTTTAGTTGGCCACACTGCAGAGCGAACTGAAGTGATGACGCTGTAACCTGCCACAGGCAAAGACAACGATACTATCTATCGGCTTGCGAGCGCAGAAAGCTGTACAGAAAACCTACGGAAGAAAAGAAAAACATTGCATTTACTTTTTGATTAACCTAATTTAAGAAGAAAGTAGTATAGAATTCCGAAAGGCGCTGAGCAGTAGTGGCTAGATTGCAAATCATTAAGGCGCATGAGTGTACGAGCGCACAGTGTGTGTTCGACTCATTATTTCCAGCCGGAAGCCTCCGGTTTTGAATTGCAACCTGGCCATGGGTGATTTTCCCTTCATCATTTCCATCTAATGATCATAAAAGCTGGGCCTCTCCGATGGCGTAGTTGTAACGTCGTCGCCTTGTAATCAAGGGGTCACTGGTTCGATACCCGGTGGAGGCACATGTAGTTGGGATCCCAATTTAAGCTGTAGGTCCAGTCCCGATTAGCCTTACTGTGCATAAAGTGGACTTGAAACCAAAACTCAAACTCATCATAAAAGCTATCGGCCGAAAGTGACGGAAACAACGAAAGCTAAATAACAGATCTGTTGAACTTACCGAATTTGTGGAAGAGTTCTCTCCTGTGCACTGCAGAGCGATCAGCGCTACTGTAGTGTTGTAAGACGGGCAGAAAGAAGGGAAAGAGAGCGAGGTAGGAGGCTTCGTCGGTCGCGTTCGTGCAGCTGGAAACTTATCTGATTCGTGAGCAACCGGACAATGTGGTATTTTTATCTTGGCAGACATAACAGAGGGCAGTTCGTCTCAACACAACCAGCTGCTTCACTTTCTTTCTTCTGCTTACTGGCCTTGAGGTGGAAGTGCAAGACGTACAAAGTTTATCTGAAGATCAGGGAAGAAATGAACTTACCCACATCGCGTTTGCTACAAAATCTCAACAATTATAAACTACAGTGGGCTCACTATTCTTTGAGGAGTCCTGGGAACTGTTTGGCCGATACCGTTATGGTACATTTCCTTCATATTATTCAAGATCATGGTAAAATATTGGATATAGGTCACATTTCTTATGAGTAACATTGAGATACTATTATACTTTGTTATTATTGGTAGTATATAGAAATGCGTATAACAGACTCTTGCTTAATTATAAGATAAACCATTTAATTTAAAAACACGATATATCAAAAGAGAAAGGTTTGAATTTTAGTCTTTGTACAATTTCTTAATGCATTTAGTAACAATATAGAGCCGTCGTAGTCGAGTGGACATAGTGTCTGACTGGTACGTAGGAAACTCTGGTTCGATTCCCGGGTAGGGTGATTGGAGGTGGGGAATTATTCTAGGAAAGTCCCTGCATGAATCGGCTCTGTGTGTCACCCAGCCTCTAATACATGGGTACTTGCGGGAGAGGGAAAATGCTTAGGAACTTGGTGTTGCCTACACATACACTTATCTTCACAAATGGCGGAGGTTTTGTATGTGTGTTACCCTACCTCAACATCCCATGTGACTCACGGCATATTGCAATGTACACTGAGTAGCTTGCCCTTTTACCTTTACCATGTAATAACAGCATACTCAATGAATCTCCAACGCATTAAAATCGCAAATTTCAGCGCTTTCACAAATAACGTCCTTTCATACGAAAGAGGCGCAAGGAAGTGAAACAAGAAAGAAACTAAACTAACTAAGAGATTAAAAAAGAGACGGTCGTTGAGAAACGCATGAATGTTTTATGACCTGACTCCCTTGGAAAATTCTACATAAATAATAATGCCCTGGGAGTCGAAGCTCTCTTAAATTGACCCTGTTGGTGCCACGGCACGCTGAAAAACGTTTTGAATTCCTGAGAACGTTTCCTTTGGACGGGACTAACTGGAGGAGAGAAAGATAAATAGAGGTATATAAAAGGGGAGTGGAGTGGGAGGGGGGGTGGAGTAAAGATTTCAGCTTTCGAAGCTCGTTAAGCAAATTGTGTTTGCTATTTAAACTAGGAAGTTCTCCTTAAAGTTTTCCTCCTCTCTTTTATGTTTGTTAATATTTATTTATTTCCTCCCTCATCTCGGGGAATCCCGGAGAATATATCTCGGAGAAAACCGTGGCCTTGGCTTTCCCTGAATAATTTCCATGTCCCGAAGAAGCAGGTCTATTGTTTACTCCCAAAGTGTTCCCCCCCGAATATCCTTTAACTGTATGTAATCCGCGTTACAGATGCGCAGTGCGGGTGGAGTAGGAAACAGGGGCACGGAGAAGGTTTTGTTTTCGGTTGCGCTCTCGGGGGCTCCGTGGCACGACTCTCCTCGGCGGATTAAGAATGCAAATGCGGCCGGGGAAGACGGCGGTTGAAGAAGAGGGGGCGGGGGCAAAAAGTGTGGGGGGATAACGGCTGAATTAATGAGACAGAAGAAAAGTTGGCCCTGGATAAATGCAGAGGTCTTTAAATGTTACGAACTTTTAGGTTGCCGTGTTACTTGTTCGCTCTTCTCAAAGCCTGTTATACATCAATATGAACCTACTTTTGAAATCTCTCCTAGTCTTTAATGGCTACAGTTTCTGGTGTTTTTCCACAACAAGGCCATTCTGAGTTCTAATCCCAAGGGATTCATGTTTATGGAAGTAAGTCTATCTGAGCTTGCAGGATTATGTATTCATTACCTTAAGTCACATTAAGCAGCCTGCCGTAAAATACCCTAACGCTGAAACACGACGTATTTGCAATTAAGCAGTATTTCCAATAACAACACAAGTTCTCCCATGTATATAATGTGACATTAAAATAGACAAGTTAGCACAAAATACTGTTGTCTAGTCAGACCTGCTATTTTATCGCCTTCTGTTGGTGATTGCTAATTTTGTGCTATTAAGACTAAGTGTTTTTAGTGTACTTACTTTACGATCCTTCCTTATCTTAGTGCAAGATCACGGAAAAACTGAGTACTGTTTACTCTCAGTTAATTGATTGAGTTGGTGTCTTAAGTCCACTTTATGCACAGTAAGGCTAATTGGGACCAAACTCACAGTTTAAAATGGGATCCGAACCACTACGTGCCTCTACGTGGTATCGAACCTGGGACCCTTTGATTACAAGGCGACGGCACTAACCATTGCGTCATCAGGGAGGCCTTACTCTCAGTTACGTTATGATACATTCAGCATATACGAAATAACACATTTCTCTCTTGAAAAATAAGTAAAATGCAGTTTCTACTTCAGAGAGGTTTTCAGGCAGGTATTTCGTCTCTGCATGATATTACCCTATTAGCACGAAATGTTGATGTCGATAGCTAACGTCAACAGAATCGTTTCCAAATCTGACTTACTTCCTTGATTTGAGTTGGTATTTTAAGCCCACTTTATGCACAGTAGGGCTAATCGAGACTGGATCTACAGTTTAAAGTGTAGTCCGAATCACTATGTGCCTCCACCGGGTATGGAACCCGGGACACCTTGATTACAAGGCGACGACGCTGCCACTGCCCCATCGGGGAGGACCTGACTTACTTCCTTAATAATAACCTTCAGAAAGGGGTCGAAAGCTTGAAACTGAATTTTTCATTGATTTCGTGCTGTGTATTTAACGTATTGGTTCCAAGGTAAGTCAGATTTTAATATGATTGTCTCGGGAAGATTTTTTTTAAAAAATAATTTAGTCACTCTAATCGTCAGAAATTGAAGTTGTCGAGTGCTAGCATGGCTCTCACCACAAACCTCAGAAACTGAAGGTGAGGAGGGGTACCATCATCCTCATCTTTAAGGCTTAAGAATTTCAGAAACTGAAGTTTTTATCTCTCTTTCTATTTCAGCCATTTTACGTCGCTTTTCTCTTGGGTTAATCGTGAGGATGAAGGTAAATGATGAACTATGAAATGCATGATGTAACAAACCCAATGATACACCCATGCCTGAACCAGGATTCGAACCTGATTCCTCTGGTTTGGTATAGAACGACGCTAACCACTCCTCCATGGAGACCGGCTGATGTTTCTCTCATCTCCAAGTACTCTCCTTCAGTAGAGCCAACATGCCAGTGGCTGCAGCTTCCAAAAGTTAACGTGAACTTGATCTTCAGTAACTTAGGCTTTCTAGAAGTAACATCATTGTCATTTTCAGGGTCTGAAGCTTTCAAGAGCTTATATCACCAGTGGCGTGCCCAATGGGGGGGGGGTCATAACCCTCTCTTTGATCCAGTATTCCTATAAAAAAATAAAGTTAAATGCAGGAAAGATGGCAAAATGATGGCTGACTACTAAAAATATTACGTAGTATACTGAACATCACTCTGACTTCAGGTATAACAACTTTCGAAAGCTAACACCACTTATGTTCAGAGTCTCGGGCTTCCAAGAGAAAAATCGTCTCATCTTCAGGATCTGGAGCTTCTGAGACCTAACATCTTCAGGGATTGAAGTTTTCGAGAATGGACAAAGACTCTGTCACCTTCCGAGAACGAAGCTTTCTGCAGCTAAAGCAATTGTTGAGAACTGTTGTCGCCCAAACCGGGAGAGCTAATCTAGTACGGTAGCACTTCTATTATCATCAGTAATGTTAAATCGGTATGAAGACATTCTGGTGCTAGTCAGTACCGCTGACTGAATTTTCAATCCTCGCTCGATTTACAAACGTTGCCTCGGTTGCAGTATCATGCCACCATTTTTGTGTGGAAGGAAGTATAGGAGGGGGAGGGGGACTTTGTAAACTTCGGTGTCGCACAACACTCCTTCCCCCTGTCTTCCAGGAAAGAAAAAGAGATCAGGACGCTAGAGGGGGCGGGAGGAAATAGTGGAAGAACCACATTTATCACTTTCCTTTCAGCCTCCTCGTGGGCGCTTATCTCCTTTGCCGACCCCCGCGGCTCAAAATTGAAGGGTGAATACGACATGGTTTCACACTCGCCTCCTCCGAAAGTTCACCTCATCGAAAAATCGAACGGTTTCCAAGCTCCCCCCCCCCTTGTCGCCAGGGGAGGGTGGTGGTGTAATCGTGGGTATAACGTAAGGGAAGGCCTTATCTGACAAGATATTGCCGTTTCTCCTTCAAGTGGGTTCCTTTCTTTTGCTATTATTCCACAAGTGAATGCTTGACTTCTATCTCTCTTGAGGTTAACTAGGGCAATGGAAAATTAATAATGGTTGTGGAGAATTGACGTTTCCTGCAGGAGTTGCTGGAACATATCTAGTGGTGTGTGTGTACATAAATTGTAAAGACAATGTTTTGTGAGATAAGCCAACAGTATCTGAACAAAAGAGGCTTCGATATAATTTAACGTTTAATCTAGGTAAAAGGGAGAAGCTGCCAACTAAAATTGAAGGCATGTGGGGGATGTGAAAACACAGCCCCACATTCACAATCTCGGAAATGTGTGTAGGTAATGTGATCAACACCACGCTCCGGCTGTCTTTACCTCCATGAGTGCCTCCAGCTACCTATTTTTTAGAGGCTGGGTGAAGCCGAGAGGAATGCATGGACTTTACTGAAAAAATTGCCAACTGCCAGTGGCGACGATTAGGTGGGCAAGGGGGCAGTTACCGCCCCCCCCCCAATATTGCCACTTTTTGTCCCCGCACTATGGACTCTTAATGGTAAGCACTGTCTACTAAGAGAAGGCAAACTTACCTTGCCTCTCCACTCCTCCAATTTAGCACCCAATTGCTAACAACTGCAATTACTCATTTCGCACTGGTGTAAAAGCGACACATGTAGTGGTTCCAGAAGGTCAGTGTCACATTCAGTGATGTTGAAATGATGTTGGTTGTAACCATTTATCTGTGCTGTTTTAACACAACCAAAGTTAAAAGTTGACCTAAACCTGTTGTGCAGACCTTCTGGAACCACTGCCTCTGTCTCTTTGGCTCTCTATGGCAGCCAGACGCCCTATCCACTGGACCACCGAGGCTCTGGCTGTTTGATCAAGTGTGATCCAAATGTACAGTGACAGGCAATAAAAAAGGAGCATCTAGATCCTGGATTACTCGCTTGGCTGCATAGCGTTATGTGCTACGGTAATGAGGGAACCTCAATGGCAAGTTCGGCCACGGCCGTAGAGTTAGGCAACACACATAAAGCTTTAGAGGGAACCGAGTATTTCAGGATCTAATTGTCTCATTGTTATTACCGGTTACTGTACAACGGCATCATAACCTTGAAATTAGCAATGAACTTACAGATCTTACAGATTTAAGTGTGATACCACATATAAACGCATTCTAGCAAGTGTGCAAGTGGCGCCTCTCAGCGGATTGTTTTGAAAATTCTTGCGGAGGGTAATTCCCAGCAGGAGGTCAGCGCAGAGGTTTTCCTCACCAAGTTCCACATCTGTCTATAATATGTTTATCTATGGCGGAACTCTTTAAAATTCAATTTTTATACCTCTTGCTTACAAGACAGTAGGCTTAATTGTAAGATATCTATCTACTGATAGTAACCCTTGTGCTCTCTCTTGCAGATGAAGACTCAGGGCACGGTGTTCAGCCTGAAATCCCGGCAGCAGCCAGACGCTTACCTCTCTCTGGAGCTGGACGGCCCGCATCAGGTGAAGCTCGTCCACTCGGACAGGAACGGGACGCAGACCGTGGAGATCCCGGCCAACCTGGGCGACGGGAAGTGGCACCAAGTGGCCCTCAGGTGAGTTCCCCGACGGAGAGTGAGAATCGATCGCAGGACCGTCGGGAAATCCATTCTGGATGTCGATGCGGGATTTTGGAGTCGACGGTCCGCGTTGGCAGAGCAAACGCGTCGGGACTAACCTCGCATGGTTGCGGCCAACCAGGCGTCGGCAGGCAGTAAAGAGGGGAAGAGAATAATGGCTGTGGGTCAACCTGCCTGACCGACACATGCTAACCCCTAATTGAGTCTGTTTCCACGCGGTATGTAATGACTTCAGGGTGTCAGAGTGCGGGATAAATTTGTATACACTAAAATGTTTTGATAGATTGATTTGCTTCATTTTACTTCGCTCTTTTGGCAAATTTGCGAAGATGGGGATGAGTAATGACATGATGAAATTGATGAATGGACACTCACAAACATCCATGCCCAGGCCGGGATTCGAATCCGGGACCCCTTGCGTCGTAGCGCGATGTGCTAACCACTCCGCAATGGGGGCCGGCACTTACATGTTGTGAAGAGCACTACAAGTTATATCTTCCAGTATACGTGTCGGTATTACATTTAATTGAACCAGTTTGTCTACCCCTGAGGTTCCTGAATATGCCCCCCCCATGGCATAGTGGTAACGTCGTCACCTTGTAATCAAAGAGTTCCGAGTTCGGTACCCAGCGGAGGCACATAGTGGTTCGCATTTCACTTTATAATACACGTCCAGTCCCGATTAGCTTTTTTTCAGCATAAAGTGGTCTGAATCAGACCGAAATATTGGGTCCCCCAGACAAGAATAAAGCCAAGACTGCTGGCAAGGCGAGAAAGCTACGCCGAAGTTCAAAGAACATACGAGCTAGTTAGAAATTTCATAAAAAAATGTATTCTCGACCAGGACTCGAACCCGGTTTTCTGGCGTACCGTACCATTGCTTTAACAACTTGTTTCCTTTTAATTTATCCTTATTGCAATAATATAATACGTATTACACAAAACGTACATTATGGTGGATTTTTCGTAGGATCGGCTGTAGGAAATTAGCATACAGAGCTTTACAGGTTTTTTTATCTACATGATTATATTGTTCACTGACTTGAAAGGCACTTTTTGTATTTGAGGTTGTTTTCCAAGCATCCTATCAGAAATTGCACTGCATGAGTTCTAATAAGAGAAAAGTACTCAAGCTCAGGGGTAATCGCGTAATCTACCGTGAAGTCATTAGATGATCGGAGTAGCCTTCTCAGTTGTTTCCAAGGTTCCATTGTTTTCACCATGCGAGTGCACTACAGTACAGCAAGGCCAGCGGTGCTGGCCCACAGCGTTACGGTCACAAAATTGCATCTTTAACTTTCAGTTATTCATTATTTCTTTCCTGTTACGTCAACAGAATCAACTCGCCGTAGGCCTGCACTGTTCGTCCTTTTCCGATATAGGACCATCCACGCCCTCTCGTGGCGTGTTGACAAAACATCTACCCCGCGACACATCACCCTGGCCTGCTTGTAATCAGCGCCAGCAAGAATCCCCAAAAGAAAGAGGCGACCTTGAATCAGTAAATGGGAGACTGTTTTATGTGGCGGGAAACTTTGTATTCCAGTCGGTAAGGGATGAAAGATAGTCGAGTGCCATCTGTGAAGTCCACTGATGTCCTCAGTGTTGCGAACTGCACGATTAAGTGTCCACGCCAGCGTTGTAGCATTATCAACCTAGCAACTTACAATCTTAATATTTTTAAATAAACCATAAAGTTTTAAAGCACACGAGAAACACAAAAATATGATTGCTGACATGCGTATGATATATTCTATAAAAGCTCTCCCCTGTGTATAGCACCACGCCATGAAGGCGTATAGGGGGTGTGGGGGTAACGCCCCACGCTTTCTTGATCCGGTCGTGAGTGGGGTTGATGTGATCAGCATCACGCCCCTGACCGCCTTTACCCCCCAGGGTTTCCCCCAGGTACCCATGTTATTCGACGCTGGGTGGGCGCCGGGGCCGCTTCCAACGTTAGAAAAGTTCCCGGATTTGAACCGGCTGGGATCGAACCCGGGACCTTTAGCATGGTAGTCAGACGCGTAACCGACTGAGCCACCGCGGCCAATATATTCTATGTGAATATGAACGTTTCAGAGCGTTTGGTCTATTAAGACAACACGTCCATAAACACATCCGCCAAATATAAAGTTGGTAACACTCGCTGGCCGCGGTCACGTTTTCTTTTTCCAAGCGCTTTGCGAAATTGAAAGTTTCTCGGGCGTGTGAATTTCTATTTGTTTTGTTTGTTTTTGCGGGAAATTTCGAGTGGTTGTGTGGAAACAGAAAGCTTCAAAATCTTTAGCACTGTCATTGTTTACTATTTTCTAAGGAAAATATATACGTGGTGCCGAAGTGGATTTGCGAATATTGCATTATGTGAAAATCGTGAAAACTGTTTCAATCATCTGCGTTCGTCTGTTGCATTAAATACGATTGACAACACATCAAATAAGGTTCGAATAAATTAACAACTGCACAAGAACATTCACCTTTCCCTTTCAAATACTCGGTGATTGACAGCGGCGGCGCCAGGATTAATCATCTAGAGGTGCTGAGGGGGTGCGCAATGAAATTTAGGGGCGCGACCTTGAAAATAAAGAAAACAAGAAATGTGCATCCATGTTTTAGTCCCTAAATCAAATATCAATCAACTTTTAGTAGGCATCTATGATAATATGCTAATGAAATTGAAGAATACTTTTGACTTACCTTGCTTCATTTTTGCCTGATTTTAGCATAAGGACGGCGTTTGAAAATTTGAAAAGAACACTTTGTTAAAGGGAGGCCAATGAAATACGTATATGGACGGCTGGAGGATTCTTTCCATGGAGAGGCAAGCAAGGCAAGGCATTTTTTCCACTGAGAGGGGTCGAGATATATTTCCCGCCTAATAGTGTTGCTCAGCTGCGGCTCTAAGGGGAGAGCCGCCGTGCCATGGCTCTATCCTCAGAAAAAGAAAAAGCACTTGCTTTGCCAAAATATAGTTAAATTAATACATTTACGAACGAGGAGATTCGAATCTCGTAAGCGTTCGAGCTTACGGCCGCCTCAATTCCTGCGCCGCATCCCCAGCTGTTCTCTCACTTGCTTGGGGCCAGCATACTCTGGCCTGTGCGCAGAGACATGCGCGGAGGCATGAAAAACTCTGCGCAGGAAACGAGCGAGGAGGTGAAAGCCCAGTGGTAGCCAGTCATAAGACAACCAGCCTTGCCCCTTTTCGGCTGGCACTGACGCGAGAGCTTTCGCATTGTGTAGACATAATTGCTAATCCTGACCGATTTGTAATACTCGTTGGAGAAGCAATTCGCGATAAAGATACTTTCCTGCATACTTGGCAAGAACGAACGTAATATCTTCCCCAAATTTATATAACCATTTAGATAGATGCGTCTAAAGATCCATCCAGACTTTTTTGTTATCGATTTCTTCCTTAAGAAAAGATATATCCCTTGCTCTCACGCACACAGACACGCACGTGTTGCAACTGATGTTGAGAATATTGAAGAAATTTTCTATACAAAAGAATTGCCTAAATATCAAAGGGAATTCGCATCACCAGGCGATTTTTGACTTTAATATTTATAAAAAATCACACGGAAAATCTATCAGTATAAGAATTTTACTTGGAGATATAATCCAATTTCTTGCATTGAATTCTAAAAATTGTAGATCTACAGTTCATTTAGCAGATAATCATATTTCAGTTGTTAGTAACACCGTCTACCGTGCTGGGGTTGCAAATTATAAACAAAGCAAGGCGAGAATACCGTGATCGACTCGGTGTCTCTAATTGTTCAGTGTTTTTCTTTTTAATGAAGTGAAAGTGTCCGATGGTGTGTGAAAGGAAGGGTAGTTAGTAAAGATGAGTCAGATTAGAGCATTATTACATACACCGTTTTCCAAGGTACTATACGATATTAAATTAAAAGTTAATCAACTTGACTGTCCCACACCAGATTTAAACATCAATTCTATTTAAAAATATCAAAAAAATGGTAAAGGTGACAGGCGTCGAAATTTTAATAGTCGCATTTATTTCCTAGAAACTCTGGCCGACCTCCGCAGAGCATGCTACGGGTTCTAATCCCGGCCTGGGCATCGGTGTTCTTTGGGAATGTTCACTCATCCTTATCTTCGCGATTATCCAAAAGTAGTACAAATGCGAAGTAAAATAAACCTATCTTAGGAACTCTGAATTTTTGTCTGCAATTTTAGTAAACAAAGTTCCATTAAAATTACTTCTTTCATTAGATTTCTATGACATATGCTAGCGAAAATTTTTCCATTTCTTGATCACGTTGGCACTACCCATCATACTAGCTGCCAGCTGCCACTAGTGTTGCTCACTTTCTCTAAAAAAATCCTTCAGTTTGAAGTTACTACGTTCCTCTTATAATAAAAGGCATAACTGACCTTGACCGAAATGTACAATTTTAGATTGACATCCATTGTTTTAAGTCCACTTTATGCACATATAGGCTAATCAGGACTGGACTTACATTTTAAAGTGGGATCCGAAGCACTATGTGCGTTCACCGGGTATCGAACCCGAGATCCCTTGGTTACAAGGCAAAATCAATTGAGGTACAAAATTCAGTTGTCAATCAAATGTTAAATACGTTGTACTGGTAACAACAACTGCAGAGTGTTCAGTTTGTGTGCGTTGGCTAAAAGAAGGAAATCGCTACTATGCAACCTAAAGTTCTGCAATTTGAAAAATAAAATAACGCAATAAATACGAAATCACGTATTCACTTTCATGCAATTATCTATTCACTCTTTTTCGACTGCTTCACTTTTCTGAAAATGTTCCGTTGCTTTCTTACCCCTCTTTTCATATGCGTTCATTTTACATTATACATAGCTACCTTCCGTCTTCCCAGGACAAAACGTTAAGTGCACAGCAACTTCTTAGTTATAATCCCTTAGACGACACTTCCCAAAAACGAACCATAACATGTCGTCGCAAATTTCTGGCCTCTTCGTAACAGTCTTTGAAAAAGTTTGAAATGGTACGTTTATGATAGAACAAATAGAACGAATTAACAAGGAAACTACCGTCACGATACAACTCGCCTTAAATAATTTCCCGGGAACGACCTGATGATACTTGAAACCAACTGAAATTTTTGTTCCAATGTGACTTGGAGAAAAGATGAAGAACAGATAGGCGGACAACAAAACCGTGTATCAACAGTGCAAAGGAAAACATACAACAACTGACACTGAGCTACATACATTTATTGAAAAACACAAACAGACTACTTGAAACACATGAAGAAACCATTCTTAACAACAATTCTGAAGAAAGACAGACAGTACAGGAAATTGAAAGCGGAGTCTCTTTGAGAGTAGGATCAATGCTTGCCTGTTATAAATAATAAATTACTCTCACTTCAGTACCTAACGTTCGGCCCTCAATATGACAACGACATGACATAATATGACACTGTAAGAGGTAATATTTTTCATAGAATATAGGTTTTGGATAGGGGGTGCCGAAAGGGGTGCGCGCCCCTGATAATTGAAGACCGTCTTGAAGTACCAGAGGCGTTTGGTTTGGTTTCAGTTGGTGTTTTAAGTCCACTTTATGCACAGTAAGGCTAATCGGGACTGGACCTACAGTTTTAAAGTGGGATCCGAACCACTTGTGCCTCCACCGGGACCCCTTGATTACAAGGCAATGACGCTACCACTGCGCCAGTACCATAGACGTTAAGGACACAGTATCAGGTAGTGTGTTCATATTTCAGTATAACGTACCATGTAGAAGCAATGAATTCTTGGTTTTCTTAATTTTTGGGGATCTGCTTCCCCAACGAAAAATGTCACTGCACGCCACTGGTTTTCACACATGTCGTCAGTCGATACACTAAGGCCTGCCCTGCGAACATTTGGTGCAATGTGAATTGTCTCCTTTGTGCTAGCTGTTCAATCGTACACCTGCGACGATAGCATCTTCCACAGTTAAGTACCATGTGGAACACACCCGATTGGGGAGGTGGGTCGCAGCTATGTTCCTCCACGCGCACCATGCACATTGGGGAGTAAAATGGCAACTGGGCTACCGAGCTAGCCCTGACTTCGCCTGATTTCTTGCTGCTGCTGTTTTACCTGTGTCGGATTATCCCTGCCAATCCTACCCCGGCATTGATGACGTCGACGGTGCCAGTACATACCCTGCGTGTTCTACATCGTACAGTAGCATACAAGTTACGAGTGCAAGCTGCTGTATCTGTGAAGAGCCTTTCGTTTCATATACTACAAGAGTCAAATGAACACCTTTAAAAGTCGAATAAAAATTGTAGGGCAGACTCAAATTTACATGAGGTATCAACTGTTATTTACAAAACGACCTCAAGGCTGCAACTCTAATTGAGCTTCAAGACGCCATTTTTGTTATTGTAAAGATGGCGCCTCCTATACACACTTGCACCAGTGAAAAGGAGTGGTTCCTTGCCCTCTGTCAGCTTAAAACTTACAGAAATTTTCGGCAAAATAAAATTTAACGTCTGTGTGCATGTCTGCCACACCAGCAAGTTTAGTAATGGAGAAGAAAGTTCGACAATAGCCTCAGTTCACAGGCAGGTGGTTAGAAATGTCTTCGCAATTGCTCATAAATGACTGCATGTGGACCCCAAACACCTATTCCTCTTAAGGTATACACTAGGCACTAACTCAAACTTGAACATATATGTAGATAATCAATTGGTCTGTTCTAAAATGCAGCAAACTGTGCAACCGTACACACAGCAATCTACTAGATAAGAAACAGAAACAAATTAAGGCTTTTATTTCACTCTCCCTTGTATCTGCGTCGCGTAAAAGCATCCCTTTTCTTTATGTTACACATTGTTTTTTTTTTAAAATAAAGTCTCGACGTCATCTTTATTTTACAGATGTTTCTCTTTGTCTCATCTTAACATTTAAACGTTAATCCCTGGAAGAGACTTAAACCTGATAATTCTTGCGATATTTTCCCCTCTCTGCCTGTCACAACTCCATTGTTGCTGGTAATGGATCTTCAAAAGCGACGCAAACTTTGTCTTTCTTCGCTTGGAGTGAAAGGTGAGACGCTGAAGCTGGGGGGCGAGTGGGGTGGAGACATTAAGGGTGATGAAAAGGTGCCTTAATACACAGGGAGCAATCCATCACCCAGACATGCGATGGCGAAGGATCTTGTCAAACTTAAATCATCCACACAGCCTCATCCTTGGCGTTAATCGCGACAAGCCCCGTGGCCTGTTATTTTCTTTCCCTTCCTTAGATTTGAGAAATTGTCTTCTGAATAGACGCGTCGTCGACTTCCTCAGCTAAATAACCCCGTTCCTTCCATTTCCGCCGAGAGCATGAGGCACAGGAAATGGGTCAGTGGAGGAAAAAATTAGGGGAGCCCGGGGGGAGTTGCCCATAGGGGCGAGTTGACAATGTCCATTTTATTCCCACCACTCAAGAGTTGGCAACATTGCAGGTTGCTGTGAATATGTGTCATCTCTAGAAACCAACTCACAACTAAGAAGTTGAATGTCTTGTTCACAAAGTTTCTAATGCATGACAAATAACATCAATTCTTACTTGCGAAGTAAATTTTCTCAACTCTATATTCTTTCTTATATGTTTTCAAAGTAAATAAGCACATACATAGTTTATGCTTAGGTTATCCAGAAGACTATGGTAAATTGCACCGATACTACATTCGGATACTTTGTTAAACTGCAATGTTTAGCAGCGACATGACTAGGAAGTCCAATATGGCGATGGGGGTGAGTTGACAATAGGAAGGAAGGGGCTAGTTGACAATACTAGGCCTATTGAGAAAATTGTTCTTCAATTAATTATTTCATCAGAACATCTTAGCATTTGGACACATTGTTTGTAGGTTTATAGGACAGTATATTGCATTTGAATTTGTGATATTACAATAAACACTGGGTAAAAAACTGAGTCAACACTTTTGTAAACTTTTTTTAAAAGTTTCGAACATTTATGTTTCATGACATAACGTACATTTGAAAACATTTTTGTAATCCGTAATTCTTAAGGTAGTATATTGTTTGAAATAAAATATTCCAAACCATGTATGGAGTAGAATTACAAATATTGATTGATTAATTTAGTTTATTTTACTTCGCGTTTTGTGCCTCTTGGCTAATTTGCGAAGATATTGATGAATGGACATTCACAAACAACCAAGCACGAGCGGGATTCGAACCCGGGACCCTTGGCGTCGCAGCGCGATGTGCTAACTACTCGACCACAGGGTCCGGCGAATTACAAATATTGTCAACTGACCCCGCACATATAGTCAACTCACCCCATATACGGGGTGAATTGACAATACTGACGCGCTTCGAAAAAACAAGCAATAACTTTACAAGTTTTAGCATCGTGGTGTAATAAAAATTCACAGTGGTCAAGGAAACTACAGGTATTGCTCGTAGCATTTCATTAATAGTAGATTTTTAAGAGCTGCAGAAATTTAAACAAAAAAAACATGCTCAACTCACCCCGGTCTCCCCTACTCGTCCAACAAAAAAAGATCGACGTGTTTCTTACCTAAACACCAGATGAGAGCGAGCCTCACCGAAGTCCCGTGTTCGAGTCATGGATGTTCCTTGTGAGTGTTCATTCATTAATTTCTTCTCATCATCATTCATCATCATCGTCGCGATTTTTAACACTCCAAACTACGGACGACATAAAGTGTCTCACAACATGAAATCGGTTAAAATATTTTAAAATATATATACAGGGTGATTGGTAATTCGACCTATTCCTGGAAAGGGGTAATACTAGAGCACATTTCCAACAATTTTGACCCTATGCATTCGGGGGTCGGAAATCAATGGGTTTCGAGTTATTGCAGTTTGTTGATTTTCGTGACATATTCCGACTTGCGACCAAAAAACTACTAATTGTGAAAAAACTACTACACCCTGGGCACTTAATCGACATATTGCTAACAGCTGACTAATGAGTGACTACTTGGAAAAAAATTCATGACCAAAATTCCCATACCCACAGAAAGAAACAGTCATTGGAGTACACGTCATGAAGAAATTTGGAAATTATCGTTTAAATCGAAGAGGATTACTCAAACAAATGGTAACACACTTAGCGTAAAAATTACGGAAAAAAATTTCCTCGTGTCATAAGCTCTCCAAAAAGAAACAAAAATATACAAATTGTCTCTTTGCTATTTGAGCGGGGTAGAACGGAATACTCGGTACACCAATCGAGATCAGACTGAGAGCGAGAGAGAGAGATGTCCCTAAAATCGAAACGAGACCGAGATTTGCTGCTCGTTAGTATACTCTCGTTTGAAACTTTACAAAATTACAAACTAACTTTCACAACGGCATGAATCAAGAAAATTTTGTAATCCCTTCTTCATTGCTGTTCTTTATGCTGCTATAACTTTTAGCTGTTTTGTCATCTTTCTGCGTTACTTTTTTTTGTTTAGCGTCGCTATTCTTCCACTTTCGAGCAATCGCAACGATGAGAATGAATAATGATTAAGATAAAATTGATGAGGGAATACTCACAAAGAAAACATTCACACCGATGCCGACACTAGAACCCGGGAACTTCGGTAGCAAGATCGAAAGGCGACCCGGCAAACTTTTTTTTTTAAAAAAAAAGGAAAATTCCTAAGCATTAGTTTGCCCCTGTCATTCTCTTCCTCATATCAGCCTGACTTCTCTCTTTCTTCATTTGTCGGCCTCCTTGGCGGAGGGGTTAGCACATCGCGCTACGACGGCAGGAGTCACGGCTTCGAATCCTGGTCTAGGCATGGTTGTTTGTGAGTGTCCATTCTTCAATTTCATCATATCATCACTCATCCCCTTCTTCGCAAATTAGCCAAAAGTGGCAGAAAAAGCGAAGTAAAATAAAGCTATTTTAATCGTCTAAATCTTCAGTACCTATGTAGATTTAGGGGATCAAACCCCAGGCTATGTGAGAGCCTGGGGCTAAAGGTATTGGCAGCAACAGGTACACGTATAGCTTGGGGTAACACCCCGGAGAAACAATGTCAACACTCGAACAAGCGAAGGGGTCCCCGTGAAATAAGAACAACACTTAAACATTATATTTTAAAACTTCGATAGTTGACTTGTCTGGCAGGGTTAAGAATGGGGATAAAGGAACGTTCGTTTCCCTCTAGCTTGAAGGTCTCGTTGAATCAGTAGATCCAGATGTTACGACACGGTCCCTGAAATAAAACTTCGCTAGCGACCACTCCCCGCGGTATCTCTTTACGTAACAATCGATACTCAGCCCATAACGTAGGAAGACAAGAACTGTTCACGCGATACATTTCTAAAAAAAACAACTGGGGCTGAGAACAGGTCTCCCGAAATATTTATGTGGAATTCGAACTTTCGATCGTTAAGACCGTTGGCACACCGCGGCTCTCGATAACGGTGTTCCTAGCGTAAGGCTTCGTTTGCATTATCTTTCCTACGATTTTCGGAAGAATTCAGGACCAGAAGTGGTAAACGTTGTAAGTGCCAAAAGCGAAAGTGTTGGGAAATCGCATCGTTCCGCACATCAGCCCGTAAGAACGTGCACACTAGAGACCTCTTTACACGACCTTTGAACTACTTAGAGGACTACCAGCCACATTTCACATTATAAAGCACGCCACATTTCACAGTTTAACGTGGAAAACGGTGTTTGAATTGTTGTGGCGTTTATCAATTTTAGTCTTCAATTCGTATCAGCGATTTTTTACATCCGTTGAAGATATCTGAGGTAATTAGCTTGAAGGAAGATCTTTCCAGCTTCTTCCCCGGGCCCTTTTTATGAAGTGATTAGGCTATGGCGCCCGGACTCCCGGCTTCGAGTCATGACTTCGACATGATACGTAATCAATAATCAATAAATCTTTTTTCATTCAAGACAAATAAACCCAAACATCCACATCTTACCCAGGATTCGAAGCCGGGGCCCCTACGCCGTAGCATTCTGTTAAAAAAAAAAACGCTCTGCTTTCTTACTTTTTCGTTGTTGATATGCTGATATAAACTGGTTTTGTGTGTATGTAAAGTTTTAAAAATAGATTAAAGAGTAAGCTATTTGGAAATTTCCCTTTACTTATCAAGACTTACTAAGGAGGTGTCTTTATGTTTCGAGATATGTTCAATTGTATGTTTAACGTGCAAAGATATATGTGGTTTTAATAAATGTGTTGTTTCACATTTCTGTGCTTATACAGTGCGTTCGAAAAGTCCCCGCACTCAAAAGTTTGAGAAAGTTTTGCTTATAATTTATTGAACTTGTCAACGTAATGAATACATACATTTGTTAACTATATCTTGAAATATACAAAAAATAATTTGTAAAATAAATGTGAGTGATACTACAGTCTCTGAGGTCGGTAACACACTGACAAGACGGCAAACCACTTTCCGCGCGTTGAAATACACAAAAGGAATATTGAAACTAAATTTGAAACAATCATCCAATGCTGTTTTAGCTGGTTCCTTATCATCGGGAAAGAGACTTCTGCATTTCTCCACGCATCTTTCATATGACATACTCAAAATAGCGATTCGCTGTGTGTGCGTAAGGCTTGACGCCCACTGAGACGCGGAGCAAGTCGGCGTTTCCGGTGTCTCAATGGGCGATAACCCTTAAGATAAACTGCAGTGGGCATTAAACCATTTAATTTCAATAGAAGCAGACAACAGAAGTTCTGTTGCTTTCTGTTTCCGCCTTTCCTCGTGTCCAGTGGGAGATGCGCTTAAAACGCATTGTTGACAAGCTGTGATTGATTGAAACAGCGGCAGGGCTCTAAATATAGGGTCTTTCATTAAGAGTGATACTTTTTAAAATTTGAAAAAAAAAATAAACCACTCAACGTATCAAAGTAAATTGTGCTTTATTTTGAAGCTTAGACATTGCAGTTATGTTCTGAACAAAATATCGTTCAAATGTCCAAAACGGCTTTGAACACACTGATGCACACGATGGCTCCAATTGTTAACCACTCTGTCCAACATTAGTGGCGTTATGTCTGCGATAGCCTGACGAATGTTCGCCTCCAAATGTTCCAAAGTTCGTGGCTTGTCAGCATAGACCTGGGCTTTGATGTAGCCCCAAAGAAAAAAATCCATGGGTGTTAAATCACACGACCGTGGCGGCCAATTCACACATCCACGTCTTGAGATGATCCGGTCGCCAAACTTCTCCCTCAGCAAATCGAGCGTAGCATTAGCTGTCAGGCACGTAGCGCCATCCTGCTGGAACCACATGTTTTCAATATCTATGGTGTCAAGTTCTGGCCACAGAAATTCGCGTAACATGGATCTGTAGCAGTTGCCATTGACGGTAACGGTTCTCTCATCATCTCGAGAGAAATAAGGTCCAATGACGCCGCCACGCCATAAACCGCACCACACACTGAGTTTTTCTGAATGGAATGGCACCTCATGGACCACTTGTGGGTTCTTGTCGCCCCAATAAGGACAATTTTGCGTATTGACGAATCCACTAAGACAATAATGCGCCTCGTCTGAGAAGATGATTTTTTCCACTGAAATCAGGATCAGTGGAGCCATCGTGTGCGTCAGTGTGTTCAAAGCCGTTTTGGACATTTGAACGATATTTTGTTCAGAACATAACTGCAATGTCTAAGCTTCAAAATAAAGCACAATTTACTTTGATACGTTGAGTGGTTTATTTTTTTTTCAAATTTTAAAAAGTATCAATCTTAATGAAAGACCCTTTATAACAAACTCGTTCTCCAAACCAATCCCGTTTTAAAAGTATGAGTTCGGGGACTTTTCGAACGCACTGTAGCGTATAAGAACACGCGTATATATATATATATATATATATATATATATATATATATATATATATATATATATATATATATATATATATATATATATATATATATGTATAGGGATTTTAGGATCGAATCTGTGCCAGCCTAAAGCAACTCGCCTCTGCGAGAGGTAGCTTTTATGTGTAAGGGGACTCAACCCCCCCCCCCCCTTCCCTGTGAAATAGGGAGAACGCGAACGACATTCAAGATTTAACACTTCTATTGACTGGACAGGGCGGGATCATGATAACAATAGAAAGGATGTTCGTTTACCTGTAGATTCCTGTAGAGATGATCGTCCTCTGCTGATTTGGTAGATAAGGCACGGTCCTGAAATTTGAACTCCTTAGGGAGGGCAACTCCCTGCTTATAACTCTAGCGTAGCATCGATATTCAATCTATCACTTGGAGACAACAACTGTGTACTCTTATCACTTTCGGACTACAGCTGAGGGTGAGATCTGTGTTCTCGAACTATTTAAAGGGGATTCAAATTTCCGCCGCAACCGAATTGCGCACACTTTAGATCCAGGATTGCGCACAAATCTCACTGACCTGTTTTGCGCACAGATTTTGATCCAACGTTGCCATTTTGATAGCTTTAAAGTCTGTGCCCAAAACTGTTTTTTTTTTCCTTTAGACAAGAAGAGAGAGAGAGAGAAATTAGAAATAAAATAGTAAATCTCTTAAGGATTAAATAAGAAAATATAATTTGACCAGTAAATGTAGCAAGTCAAGATACAATTTTCATACCAATTTACATAATACAGTAAGTCACTATTGATGTTTTGAAGATACAATTTTCATACCAATTTACTCAAACTCAAAAGTTAGGTTAGGTTACTGACTGCACAACAAACACTTCTGTCAATCGAATCTCGTATAAATACGGAGATACACCGACCATTATATTCTAGTCCACCAATTAGGTTCATCCTCTATGCCTATCTAATGCTACACAACAGAACGGCTTGAGAGCATTTTACATCTCACAACATCGCCTCATTTTTTTGTGCCCAATCCTGTACATTGTGACAGCTTGTCAACGGCTTATCAGATACTACTGATAAAACCGGAAAAGTGTGCGCAATCCGGCTGTAGCCCAAATTTCCGATCGTTAAAGCCGTTGAGGCAGTTTCATCCTGTCGTTAACCGTACTTTTTGCATAAAGCGGATCCACTAAAGGTCGCCGGTGTAATATGCTTGTAAGAAGCTACTTCCAGCGCTTCAGCCGGACCCTTGGCGAAGTGATTTGTCTATCGAGATATGACACCGGGGTTCCCGGGGTCACGCCTTTTGCGTGATACGGTAGTTAGACACACGAGACAAGAACAACACTGACCGTTATCGATATAATAACAAGGCAGCCTTTCTGATTCCTTGCATCGTCATTGCATATCATTCTTAGTTGCAGATAGCCGAAATATTGATGTAATTCTTGTTTTGCATTAAACCGTAATAGAATATCCAACAAACAAGTTTAGCAAGTTTTGTTAACACAGTAAGTAACGATGTACAACTGCATTTTCTTTTCCAGCATTCGAGACGACAGCTCCGTGCGGAGTTACTTCGACTGCATGTGGGTGAGCACACAGATCCTCCGGAAGAAAGCCCTGGAGATCCCGGAAGATGCCAATTTTGTCATCGGCTACTTGTTTGAGGTAAGGAACCGGTAGTCAGCTTCTTTACCGCCATTGCTCGTCATAGAATTCCTTCTCTACGTCATCTTCAGAAACATGACATCCTGACAACTTTAAACATTCAGTTACTGCAGACCCGACGCAACCTTGCCGACATGAAATTGTTCTACAAAATCATTAATGGAAAATTAAGATCCGAATTTCTACTCACAGAATTCAACTTCAGAGTACCCTCTGGATCGACTCGAAACACAACCCTACCACTAAGCTTTCTCTTATAGAACGTTCTCTGTTCCACAGTCTACCCCAGTTCTATAATGAACTGCCCGCAAAAGTTGACGTTTTCTCCCCGGAAAATACTTTCCGTTTGTCACTTATAATCCATCTGTAGATCTTTTATTATTTATATCGTTTGTTTGTTTATATCTTGTCATGTTTATGTTTAACTTTCTTGTTGTTGTTATCTTGACTTATTTTTGTTTATCTATTACAATTTCAGCGTAAAATAGCTATTACTAAAACTTGGAATAAGTAAGTACTTAAATTAATAAATTTAGCTTCCGTTCAGTAGACAGCTATTTCATCTTAGTAATAAAATATAGTATTTCTTAGCATGAAGGAAGCAAGAAGTTGTCGAAAGCAGTTAAACCACTTGACTCTTCTTGGAATTTGGCACCCTTCACTTGCTTAATGAAACTTATGTAGAAAGCAGCAAAAAGCTTGTACTGTTAAAGTATAGAACTGTCAGTCATTTCTAGGTTTAAAATCTAACCAATAGCTGCGACATCTATGAACGGCCATAGGAAGTTTTGATTAGTTTCAAAAGTAGAGTATTGAATGGAGATACTAAGTCAGAACTCGACATGTGTATACTGTTGTTGAGTTTCGGGTCCTTTCAGTTCTTCAATTACACAAGAAATGGAGTCAGGAATAAAACAGTATCAGCAACACGAACGTAAATGTATAATTTAGGAACACAGTAACATAATCAGCACTATAACTTACATTGTGATATGAAGATACAAAGTAGCGTCGCACAGGACGGCTGTATCATATTGGACATGTATTACAGGAAGGACGCACAGACTAATCACTAACAACATTTAATAATCAGGTCTGGCGTTCGAGTTCAATCAGCATACGACACTCTCCCCCCCTTAGGTTGAAGAGACTCCCGTTTCATGTAGTTTGCCCATATCGGTCAGGTGGTCGTCTTGGTCTTTGTGATCTCCCAACCGGTTGATTGTCGCAGGCCGCATTCGGAGGTACCACTGGATCCTGATAAGCAGGCACTGGGAGATAATCTTCCTCTCCAACAAGCACTGGGTTTTTTCGGACAAGGATGTCTTTTCCGACCTTGTCGGGATACTTCTTGATCTTCGAGAGATGAACAACAATCGTGTCATTGTCCACAATCACCTTCGCCATCTTCCGGCCCATCAATTTAACAATTTCTCCGATTTTGTATTTGGATCCATGGCTGAATTGTTTCTTGCGTTGTTCAACAAGCACCTTTTCCCCCGGCATAAACGGAACGGGACTAATAGGCTGATTGTCGAAACCATTTGGTGCGTCAAAAGCGGAAATGTCCGTTCTTGGCCGAAACTTGAGCAAACGTTCTTCTGGACTACATCCGTGCACTGGAGTATTCCTTAATCTGCCTAAAAGCTCAAGAACGAACTTGTCCATCTCTCTCAACGTGATGTATGAACGATTCGAAAAGTTCTTTTGTAGTAAGTTCTTCACCACCCCAACATTCCTTTCAGCTAGACCATTTGATTGAGGGGTGTACGGAGCTGAGTGAAGAAGCTTGATGTTCTTCTTTGAGCAATAACAATTGAAGTCTGAAGATGCAAATGGTTGGCCATTATCTGTAACATATGTTTTCGGATATCCAAAGCATGAGGAAAATTCCTCTAAGTAACCAATCATGGTGTCAAATCGCATATTCTTCACTCTCCACACAGATATCCAATGAGAGTAAGCGTCAACTAGCAACAAGAAATCCATGTCTGAGAAATGGAAGAAATCAAGATGAACACGCTCAAAAGGCTGCGATGCAATAGGCCACGTTTCGAATGCGGTACCTGGTACATTGGGCCTGTTATTGTATCGCAAACATGTGTCACACGAAGATGTAACCCTTTCAATATCTTCATTCATCGTGTTCCAGAAGAACGATGAACGAGCCATTTCCTTCATTTTGCATGTTCCCTGGTGGAATTTGTGTAACAGAGACAGGACACTTTGTATACAAGATTCAGGTACAACTAGTCTTTCGCCCACGAAAATACATCCCTTCTGTATGTGGACATCATATCGCCTGTCGAATATTTTCCTGATAGGATGACTTTTTGTTCTCCCTATGGATTGTGGCCATCTCCTTTGAACATATTCGAAGACTTTAGAAAGCTCAGGATCACGTTGTGATTCCAGCGAAATGCGCGACAACACCGAAGATTCAATAAGATTAAGGACAACTGGCTCAGCTGTCAACTGACATGCGAAATCATCATGATAATCATGAACAGGATCATCTGCAACACAAATTCTAGATAGAGCATCAGCCAACTCAACATGCGGCGTGTAAACAGTTTTGAAGTCATATTCTTCCAATACTAACTTCCATCTGTTGATTCTGCTGATGGCTAAAGCAGGCAGGTTACTTCTAGGATCCAGCAGGTGAGATAAAGGTTTCGAGTCGGTGAACGCAACAAAATATCGTCCAATGAGATACTTGTGAAAGTATTTGACTCCACGGACTAATGCAAGTGATTCCCTTTCCAATTGAGTGTAGTTCCTTTCCGCAGCGGATAATGTACCGGCCATACACATGATAGGCTTTAGGACTCCGTTTATTTTGTGCATTATGGCTGCTCCCGTAGCTGTAGGAGATGCATCCGACATCAGGTATAAGTCCTTACTAGGATCATATACTGTGCGTCGCCATTGTTGAGTTTCGGGTCCTTTCAGTTCTTCAATTACACAAGAAATGGAGTCAGGAATAAAACAGTATCAGCAACACGAACGTAAATGTATAATTTAGGAACACAGTAACATAATCAGCACTATAACTTACATTGTGATATGAAGATACAAAGTAGCGTCGCACAGGACGGCTGTATCATATTGGACATGTATTACAGGAAGGACGCACAGACTAATCACCAACAACATTTAATAATCAGGTCTGGCGTTCGAGTTCAATCAGCATACGACAACTGTATAACATAAATTAAAGCTAGTGCCCTGCTACTGAGTTTATATTGAACATAAGCACGAAGTAAAATTCAAAAGAAAACAAGAAATCATATGAGAGAGTTTTCCCAATACTGAATCTTTTGTAGGGAAGAATACATGTCCTTGATAGTGAAGGAAATGAGTAGTTGTATTTACAATATAACCAGCTCGATAAAGTATGAACCCCCCTCAAGCAGATTTGGCTACACTTAAAACTTGCTCAACATGCCCATATGAGCTTTTTGCTCAAGTGTAGAACCCTGTCTAATCCAAGATTTTTGTAAAAATGTCCTCAAAAATTTCCTGAGAAAGTATGACCCCCCTCAGATTGATGAGGCTACACTTATAAAAGGCACTTTTGTGAGATTGTTGTCCATAAATTTGTTAAAAATATGCCCCTCTTGATATTTTTTTTGGCTACACTTCAAAATAGGCCAAGATGCTCATAAGAGCCACCCACACCCACACCTACCCATACATATTTACTTCCGGTCCACTTCCGGTTCACTTCCGGTTTACTTCCGGTCCACTTCCGGTCCACTTCCGGTCCACTTCCGGTTTGCCTACTTCCGGTCCACTTGTGGCCAAGTTGTGGCCTATTTCTGGTTTATTTATATTGCATCATGCTGTGCAACAAATTATTATTGTTATTAAATTATTGAATTCAAACCGAGCCATGATTTTACCTACCAACTAGAAGTGCCTTCACAGAGCAGGTAAATATTTTATATACACCCCAACATGAAATATAAGGAAGATTTGATTCCAACTGCACCTCCACTCTATCAGGAAGATAAATATTTACCAAATGTTTCAACGTTAAAAAACAATCAGAATAATATCTTCCAGGAAATATAGATACCTGAACATGCAAACATATTTTGAAAGAAGAAATATTGCAAGATATATAAAATCAGACCACCTGTTGGATTGTTTTAGGGAAAAATTTGAAAATCTATCAGAGTATGATTTTTTTAAAGTGCAAAATGAAACAGAAGCAAGATGGATGTTTGACAGTGATGTTGGGTTTGGGTATGTGAGCATAGAATTGGGTTCTGAATATGATGATTTTGAATCCAATACATACTGGCATAGAATTGATGCATACCTGTTGCATTGTTATTGGGGAAAATATGTTGCTTTTTTTACAAAAAATACTTCAAGTTTAGAAAAATTTAGGTTTTACAAATGTTTCCATGATCATAGAATTTATACAAACAGCAGGTGGCCTGTTGATGACATATCATGGGACACAACAATTTCCATACTTGATGAGGCAGGAAAATACCTATTGGATGTAAATTCTGGTTTATATTTTAATGAGTTGATTATGTACCTGCTTAAAAACAATATCAATTCTGGCTTCTTCAATACAAGATGGATTTAAATAATTAGAGTTTTTACACAAAATATTGAGAGAATATGTTGTTTCTAAGATCAGCATTAATTTTGTAGTACAGCATTGCTGTGGAACATGTCAAGTCCTTGGATTCTGTCACACCTATTCTAATACAATTAATATCACAAGTACCATTACAAGGCACGCACCGCATAAAATCATAATTCCAAGCGATGGCATGGAGTAATTATTTTTCCACGATTCCATATCATACAAAAAAATTATACTGCAATTGGAGCTTCAGCAGTTCGGGACTGTGCAATGTATTGTCTACAAATGTAGGAAAAATAATATTGTACGGGTTGCAAACAAAACTCCCAAAGCTTATGTATTTCAGGTTTCTTAAATTTGAAACAGAATCCAAACTGTCTGGAAGTTCATAAAAGTGAAGCTATTCTACAAGCGGGTCTATCTCAGCTTCTGCATGATATATTTGAGCAAGAGGTGATGTGTTTATAATATTTGTTGGGTTGTAATATGTTATTCCATAATTTGACCTATACTGGTGATACCTGGGAATGGATATAATTTTGGCTGAATGAAAATATATCAATGTTCTGTGTGAAGTCTTTCAATTCTCTAAATTGATCCAATCTTGTGCTTATAATTGTTGCTCTTACAAGTTTTGCATATTTTATTTTATTTACAATCTGTGCAAACATCTTAAACCTAATAGGACCGAGCTCTATTATATCATAGGTTAAAATATCCAATGCGAGCAGGGATTCAACATCGTTTTTAGCAATAAATATGCTCTCTTTTATATCCATCATGTCCATACTTGATAAGGAGACACAAATTTACAACTATTGTAATTGATTGAAGCAATGCGGTGAAACTTGATATTGCATTGATTACATATTTGTTCTGATCAAAGGCATGAGCTATGGCACATCCAGATTGAATGGCTGCATATATTAAGTATAAGCCAAGAAAAACAATCATCTGTAAGAAAATGCACTGCATTAAACACAGACACCATATGTTCCATAATCCTCTGCTGTAATGCCGAGACTCATGGCCTCATGGTTGATGTGATACTTATTCATCATGTACAAATTTACACCTAGATCCTTCAAATTTTTACAGAAATCTGGAATATTACAAATATCTTCTGGTGAGTACAAGCTGTGATACACAGTGACATATTTTAAATTTGGAAATTTCTCTATGAGGATTTTCCTATCCTCATCTGTGGGGATACTATCAAAATGGATCCATGTGACTGTTTCTGTGTTTGGGATCATGTCATAGTATGGGGAGAGAAGAAAAGTGTGACCCATATTTGTTACATATTGCAGGAATTTCTCACCATACAAATTTAATCTGTATGCATTTTGATATTGTTTCACAACGGGCCTCCCATATTTCAGTGAGAGCTTCTTTCTCAATTCTGGCCTGAGCTGAGACCTGATTTTCTCAATATCAATTTTGTTGTCAAAATAGAGATCAAATTTTTTTATGAAGGATTATATCTGAATTTTCTTCTATTTTTTTCTAGATGCTCCAATCTCAACAAATTTTATGGACTGTGGTGGATCCTCCATTGCTTGAAAAGGCAAAACATACAAATTAAAAACTAAAAAATTGAACTACAGGCTCGTTGATATTATGAAAAACTAAATATGCTGACCAAGGCAGTAATTTATTTTATTAAAAACATAAACTAAACGTAACGTTTCAACCTTCTAGCAAGGTCTTCTTCAGACTCTGTACAAGTACTTTTGTACTTGATACAGAGTCTGAAGAAGACCTTGCTAGAAGGTTGAAACGTTACGTTTAGTTTATGTTTTTAATAAAATAAATTACTGCCTTGGTCAGCATATTTAGTTTTTCATAATCATGGAAACAAGGCTTAATGGTGTTATCGTTGATATTATAGATGTTATACAAAATTGGATGTATTATCTTATAATGGAGCATGAGTCTCAACTGATCCCTAAGACTCACATGTATTTTCCTATTATTCCCCCCAACAAACTGAACAATGTGCAGGTTTTTTAAACACCCTTTTGAATTGCCTGTTTTCTGAAAAATCTGTATCTTGTAAAAGCCACTTGACCTTTGCACTTTCAGTTTTGGATCCCCCAATAGTGTCCAGATAATCATATGAGTATGCATATACAAATTGCTTGTCTGGTGAGGAATAATTGCGTTTGTAATCAGATCTGTCCCAGTACAAGTGATCACCCCTAAACATTTTCTTAAACCCATCCATAACATCTTGTTTTGCAGACAGATTATATATGCACACCAGATTTATGTTTGATATGAATTCCAGATCCTCCAGGGTTGTGTGAGGCATCATTTGACAGATTTTATTTCCAACATAAGAGGGATGACAGAATATATATACCTATGAGGATTTTAGACATTTGTTGTTTGGACTGAATGAAATGGTCCTGTACTTCATATGGCACAAATTTAAACACTGTGGCCTGGACTGTGTGGGAAGAATCATGGAGTGGGGATTTTTTAATGTGAGATGCAGATGCGGCATGCAAATTTGTGATGCAGAGTTGTTTTAATTTCAGATGCAAACATATTTTGATAGAAGATGCCTATCCCGATTTATTAGATCCAAGTCTGTACTTGATGATATCATGCCCAGATTCCACCAAATTACAGAGTTTGATTTGTTTTGTGTGAGAAATGAAACAGAGATTCAATGGGTCCTAGACTGTGGGAAGCAATTTAAATATTTGAGTCTGGGGGACATCACCCCATTTGAGGAATATCAATATATAAAGGGGGGAAGAATCAATGGATTTTTCATTTTCTTCGATGTGGATTATACAAGAAGGTGGTACTCAAATTATATGATTTCCGGATTCAAATTCAGTTTGCACCGATACGACATAACAGATAGAAACTATTTCAATGCATTAGAATTTCTCCAGGAGGATGACAATCTTATGTACAGGGGTAGTGATTTCAACCCTGAAACCTTTTACAATTTTGATAAGAATCTTATATCTATGAACGAACTATCTATGTGTTTTATATGCAGAAAATTTCAAAAATGCAATGCCTCTTGCCTAGTGATTGTTCTGCAAAACGGCATATTTCATTCCCAGTGCAGTTGCGGGAAGCAGTTGTGTTAGACAGATCTCAAATCTATGCGTGAAGATTTAACAATTGGGAATAATATCTGAGAACAATATAGAATTTATAAGATGCCAATTTAATTGTGACTCAATCAGTTGTTAATATGTATGAGTGCAGGTATGAATGTATTGATTCTGTTTTGGGGATATGCTATGTAAATTAATTTGGCATTTTGTTTTTATAGGGTGCCAAAATGCAAACATATTTTGACAGAAGAAACATTGCACGGTACATTAAATCTGACATTCTTGTTGATTCTATAAGGCATGAATTTTCAACTCTATCAGAGTATGATTTTTTTGCAGTTAGGAATGAGATAGAGTTTAGGTGGTTGCTTGACAGGGATCATAGTTTTGGGTATGTAAGCATAGGGCTGGGTGATTGCATACATTACCATGAATTACAGGTATATCACTATAGAATAGATGCATTCATGCTTCACTGCTATTACAGATCCTATGTAATATGGTTCAGCAAGGCACAGGTTCTGCCCACAAAACTCATGTTGTGTTCAAGCAGAATCTCTACACACTGATGTGATAGGGGTGTAACACCATGGTCAAGACCTAGAATCTTATTCTTGCTGTGAATAGTGGCTCGTATGAGCATCTTGGCCTAGTTTTAAGTGTAGCCAAAAAAAATATCAAGAGGGGCATATTTTTAACAAATTTATGGACAACAATCTCACAAAAGTGCCTTTTATAAGTGTAGCCTCATCAATCTGAGGGGGGTCATACTTTCTCAGGAAATTTTTGAGGACATTTTTACAAAAAATCTTGGATTAGACAGGGTTCCACACTTGAGCAAAAAGCTCATATGGGCATGTTGATCAAGTTTTAAGTGTAGCCAAATCTGCTTGAGGGGGGTTCATACTTTATCGAGCTGGTTATATTGTAAATACAACTACTGAAATGTCACAAGAAATGAGAATTGCTATGTATTTTAGTATATATTGCATGAAGAACGGAAAGAAGAAACACCTGTTTGTACTGGGAAATAATAATAATAACTGGTTAGAATATGGAAGGATGAAGAAATCCCATTACAATGGGAAGAAGGTATAATATACCCCATATATAAGAAGGGGGATCGCCTACAAACAGAAAACTATAGAGGCATCAGCAAACTTAACACCGGATACAAAATTCTCTCTAATATACTTTTCCGAAGGCTCTCCCCGTATGTAAATAAAATAATAGGTGACTACCAATGTGGCTTTAGAGAGGGAAAATCGACCTCAGACCACATACATACAATTCGACAGATATGCGCAAAGACAAAAGAATTTGGAATAAATACATATCACCTTTATATAGATTTTAAATCTGCGTATGATACCATACGAAGGAACGAGCTGATTGAAGTCATGAGGGAATTTAACATCCCACAGAAATTAGTAAATCTAGTAGAAGAGACTCTAAAAAAAGTGCGATGTAGAGTACAAATAAGAAATCAGCTATCTCAAGAATTCGAAACAAAACAAGGATTGCGTCAAGGAGATGCCCTGTCATGTATGCTATTCAATATTGCACTAGAAAAGGCTGATAGAGAATCAGGCATAGACACTAGAGGAACTATAATAAACAAGTCAGTGCAAATGATGGCATATGCAGATGATGTGGTTATAATAGCTAGAACAACAAGAGCACTGCGTGAAGCTGTAGCTAATCTCCTTACAGCAGCACAAAAAATGGGGCTTGCAGTAAATGCTGCTAAAACAAAATATATGGAAATAACCAAGGTGCATACTAGTACTACACATTTTGAAGTTAACGGGCTCTCCTTTGAGAGAGTACAGGAATTTAAATATCTTGGAGTGTATATAACAGAAAAAGGAGATTCCCTGACAGAGATTCAACACAGAATAAGTATGGCAAATAGAAGTTACTTTGGACTTGGAAAACATATGAAGTCCCGGTATATCAGAAGGAAAACAAAAGTTAAGTTATATAAAACGTTAATAAGACCTATTTTAATGTATGGATGTGAATCATGGATTATAACTAAGAATGCTGAGACAATGATTGGAAGTTTTGAAAGGAAGATCCTGCGCAGGATCTATGGCCCTATATGTGAAAACGGATTTTGGAGAAGAAGATACAATAATGAACTATATCAACTCTACCAAGATATAGATATTGTGAAGGAAATTAAACTAATACGGTTAAGGTGGCTAGGACATATATACCGAATGCCAGATAACTCGATGTGCAAAAAGATAACGTTTATGCATATGGAGGGCAGGAGAAAAGTAGGAAGACCACCTTTAAGGTGGGTTGATTCGGTAGAAGAGGACCTAAGTATGCTGGGAGTTAGGAGTTGGAGAAGGAAGGCGCTGGATAGAGATGGATGGCGGAAGATTCTGAAGGAGGCCAAGGCCTGTGATGGGCTGTAGTGCCAGAAAAGAAGAAAAGAAGGTTAGAATGCAATTTCATATTACCGATTTGTCCTACGCAGGCTGCTTTGTTAAAAAAAATTCTCACAACGTCCCTTCTCTTCGGGAAAAATTGACAACGTATTTTCTAATTTTTTTCTTATCCTTCATCGTTTTCTACTTATTTAGGTTAATCAAGCTGATGATAGGATCAACTAACGTTGGGTAAATCTAAAGAAGAAACGCCTATATTCGGGTCGGGATTCGAACGTGGAACATTTGGTAGTGAGAACTACATTTATCAGTAGGCGGCAACAATGTGTGTTATTCTAGCTAGTGGTGGAAGAATGATACTCGGCGGAGAAACGGTAGTTTTTCCACCTGTCAGACCGGCTCCGGTGCCCACCCAGCGTCGTATAAAGTGGGTACCTGGAGGAAACTCTAGGGGGTAAAGCGACAAAGGGCGTGGTGCTGATCACATCACCTCCCACCTCAAGAAAGTGTGGAGCTCCACACCCCCTGTACGCCATCATGGCATGGTGCAAAGCACAGGGGAGCACTTTACTTTTACATTTTTTCCATTAGTCATTGCTTTTTCATGTATCTTGAATATAAATATGATAAGAACATATAGGTGAACTACCTTGCATTTAATTATTCATATATGAACACTAATTTTCTCAGCCAATGGAAATCATTGTATCCCTCAAAGCATAAATAAAACTTAGATCACGATAATTAGGAAAGAATATTTTCGATTTGCCGGATCCGATGCCCGAGTGGTTAGCACATCGTGCTGCGACGCTAGGTGTCCCGGGTTCAAATCCCGCTCGGACATGGTTGTTTGTAAATGTACATTTCATCCTCATCCCATGGAAGGCAATGGAAAATCACCATGGTTTCACCTTGCCCAGAGAACTTCCAGTCAAAAGACCTGCTTTCCGGCAGAAAATTTATCATCACCATAATTTTCGATTTAATACCAAAGAAGCAGTTCTGATAAATAGGCTGCAGACTGCAAGAGGAAGTAGTACAATATTCTAACACTGAAAACTAAGGAAGTCCTTCCATATTATTCTGTTTGCTGGTATTGAACAAGTTGTTTGCCAGCAGAGAATTACGAGTAATAACTATCATATTGTTGTCTCATAAAATTAATAAATTTATTATTAGTTTACTAGTTCTCGTATAATATTCTTTATAATATATAAATGAATATGCAGTGACATCTGTGAAGCACATTAACCTTTGTCAAGGTTTCTTTTAAAGACATCCAAATCAGTTTAAAGATAACAGTTACCGAGTTTTGATTACAGTTAAAACAGTTTATTTACATATAAATTCAATTTGTTAGTGTACTTCCAAAGAAACTTGTAGTGTGAGATTGATATAATTAAACGTAAATTTCCTAAGTTGTTAAATAGTGCACTTACTAAAGCCTTCAAGTTTCATGAAATATTATATTTGGACTTCTACAAGTAGCCTACTTTATAAATAATTGATAGCACGTGTTGTATTGGTTTTAGTCCTCACAGATACATCGAGATAATTCAAATCCTGTATATTATTTCAGTCTAACAAATTTTTATATTTGTGGGTACCTGTGTGTTACAAATATGGGAATTTAAGGACAGAGTTTCCTTAACAGTTATGATTGATTGATTTGGTGTTTTAAGTCCACTTTATGCACAGTAAGGATAATCGAGACTGGACCTACAGTTTAAAGTGGGATCCGCACCACTTGTGCCTCCACCAAGTATCGAACCCGGGACACCTTGATTACAAGGCGACGACGCTACCACATTTTTTTCTTTAATAAAGGAAATACCCCCTACACTGAGGTATCCCCCACCATTCACTCTTTTTCTCGCTTTTGCACTTTTCAATTCTTACATTTTTCTTTGTTTCTTATCAACTGGACGAACACAAATACTCATGCCTTACCCGGGACTCGAACCCAGAACCCCTGGCGTTGTAGCGCGCTCTGCTAACCACTTCGCCACGGAGGTCGACAAACCACTGCGCCATCGGGGAGGCCATTAACAGTTATGATGCGGGAAACTGGAAAACTACACATTTTTTGTTGTTCGTTTTGGACATCTGAGGCTCGTGGGGCGATTGATAAGTGTTAGACATCAAGAAAGGCGATCATTTTTGTGTAACATTTTTACGATAATTTGCGTATTATGTACTTTTAGGCATATGTCGTCCCCGTGGCAAATCCGGAACCATGTTTTGAACAGGTGGTACGCAGTGGTAACAGAACTGAATGCACATGAGGATGGGATGAAGTTTCGAAACCGGAGCCAGGTCCAAATTGCATCGGTTTGCGGCACATCGGCGAATCGGCTCGTTTTCAAAGCACTTTTCGCACCCAAAAAAATTTGTAAAATCTCCTCGGTTCTCCAAATGAATATTTTCTCATTAAGCGAAGCAGCCTCCGTGTTAATGAGCCCCGGGAAACTGGGGGGAGAAAGTTCACAGGGTCGGCGAGAAAAACTGTAACGAGGAAGCTGAAACGTTGAGAGAGGGGGAGGGGAGAAAAAGTCGAGCGGAAGAGGAGTACTTAGGGCGCTAATTGCAGGCAACATTGAGGCCGAAATGAAGCAACCGTGACGTTTGGAGAGAGAGACGACGATCCATCAACGAGCTAACACCTCAAACTGATCACTCGAAACGGTGGGAAATAAAAGCTTTGCTGGGTTTCGAGCGCGAGGACTGAATTTGCGCAAGGTTACAGTTGGGTGGACTGGTCAAATGTCCTGTCACTCACTCTGACCTCTTTTTTTCGCCTGTACTCTGTCTGTGCGTGGGAAGACAGAGCGAGAATAATTTAAATCTCGTTTTTTCCCCATGATCCTCTTCCACTAACGTCACTTCTGATGCACGGAGTCGACATCTATACCCAGGTCAAGTGCATTACTCTGGGGGAAAACTCGTACCATTTGTAAGCATTTTTAGATTTCTGTTTTTCTCTTGTGTGTAATGTATTCATTTATTATCACTGTATGGGCCTACCGTGGTTAAAGTTTATTTAGAGCATACATTTGTATGTTAAAGAAATTAACTTTCTCGTCGAAAGTTGCAAGGTCAATATATATATATATATATATATATATATATATATATATATATATATATAAAAGGCAGTTTGTGCAAGGCTGAAAACAAGATATAACACTTATGCTTCTTTTCACATAGCAGTTACAATAGAGGACTTTGATATATTATTTGATCCGAAAGTGTGGCCTGAAGGTATATTAATCTCGCAATTCTACGGAAAGTTAAAAATGATATAATGTAACTAAGTGCAATATTGACAATATTGCTAATAACGTAGTAAATAGTGATAATACTGTATCTGAATGACTTACTCAACAAAAAGAGAGTATAATCTCTTTAAGTGATATAAAATTGAATTGTTATTATCAAAATGTAGGAGGATTAAACACAAAATCAAAATTGGATATATTTATAGATAATATTAATCTGGAAAATTATGAATTAGTACTTATAACTGAAAGCTAGTGTAAGAAAGACTGAGATTATTTTAACCATCTTGATCCTGGTTATAGGGTGATTAGAAAAGATAGAAGCTTGCTTCTAAGTAATAGAAAAAGTGGAGGTGGTTGTGCTTTATTGGCTAAAAACACAGTTGATTTTTTGACAATTGAAGTTCCTTTCCCAAATAATAATGTTATTTGGATAAAGTTGCTAAATCATAGATCTGATCCTATACTATCGGGACTTCATTATTTTCCACCAGATTTTAATATAAATTAGTTCATTAAATATTTAGACTGGGTCTTACAGGAAATACTAATGAAATATGTTAATGTTATTTTAATAGTGGATTTTAATGTAGGTGGTATTGATTGGAGTACTAGAAATATTGTATGCACTAACTTTTATATTAAAAAGAAAGCTGAGAAAATATGTGAAGTTGCTACTCTTGCAAATCTCAAACAACTTAATGCATCTTATGATCGATCAACAGTCCACACGTCATGTTCTTGACCTATGCTTATCAAATATACAAAATATTATATTGGATACTAACATCTTCCCTCTATGCAGGATTGATAACTACCACCCTCCATTTTCCTTCACCTTTGATTTAGATCAAGGAAATAAGGAGGGATGGTGTTTGTAAACAGCAGTGACTTTAATTATGCAAAAGGGGATTATGAAAAACTTTATAATGATTTTCTTATGGTTTCTAATATGTTTTTAATTGAAGATGATAAAAATGAATCTATAATGAATTTTAACAAAGCGGTCCAATTTATATTAGAAAATAATATACCTTTAAAGGATGAACCAGTTAGTGTTAGATTATCTTGGGTAACTAAAAAACTCAAAGTATTTATGGACAGAAATAGAAAATTTCATGATAAATATAAACAAACAGGTGAATTTAAATGTTACGTTATTTATAAGACTTTAAGAAGAGATATAAAAAATCAGTTTATGAATCAAAAGAAACAATACTATCTATCCTTACAACAATAAAAAAATTGGTCACATATTAATAAGAAAAGAGTAAAAATAAAATTACAAATATATTCTATTTGGACAAGTTACTTCACAAAGAATATGACATTGCAAATGTTTTTAAAGACGTATTTCATAAGGCTTTTACAAAAGTAACTCAAATAGATTTGAGTAGTGTTATGATCAATAATTATGTTAACTATATTGATATACCATTCATCTCTAATGAAGATATTTCAAGGGTAATCTGTAAACTTAAAAGTAGATCTGCAGTTGGTCCTGATAGAGTTCCTAATTTTATTTCGAAGGGTAATCAATAAGTTTTGGTACCATTATTGTCAATCTTTTATAATAAATCTCTTAAAAGTGGTTGTTTCCATGAAATTTGAAAAGATGTGTATGTAGTTCCGGTCATTAAAAACAAAGATGGAGATTTAAGTGATATTGAAAATCCCAGACCAATAACCATTGTAAATGCAATTGCTAAAATTTTTGAACACATAATTGACGACTACATTGGATTTTCGCTCAAACAATATATACATGTAAATCAGCATGGGTTTATAAAAGGTATATATAAGGTTACAAACCTTTCAGTATTAATTGACTATATAAAATCAACTCTTATAAAAAAATCTGAAACTGATAATGTATTTATTCACCTGGCTAAAGCTTTCGATTCTGTTAATCATAAATTGTTACTTCATAAACTTGATATATTGGGAATTTCCCAAAGGTTTTTGAAATGGCTTCAGAGTTATTTAATGAATAGAACGTTTAGAGTAAAAATAGGTCAAACAACATCTAATAAAGCAAAAATATTGTTTGGTGTACCACAAGGATCTCCTCTTGGTCCTATTTTATTTGCAATTTTTATTAATGATCTTATATTTAGTGTTAGAGAATCATCATGTCTTTTATATGCCGATGATCTAAAAATATTCAGACAAATAAAAAAAGGATCCGACGTATTAAAATTACAGGATGATCTTAATAGAGCAGTACAATGGTGTGATATAAATGGTATGCAAATTAATTTAGCTAAATGCAAACTATTGAGATGTTCGAGAGAAACAAATTGTATTGTTTCTCAATATGTTATTAAATCGAATAAGAACTCCATTTGTTCTAGTCATAAGGATCTGGGCATAATTATAGATTCTAAATTGCTATTTGATGAACATATAATTGAAGTTTGTAAAAAAGCTTTAAAGGTTTTATGTTTTATATTTTTTAATTGGACTTCCCTTCATAAAATGTAAACTTTTAGATTCCTATTTTTAGTTTTGGTTCGCCCATTAGTGGAATACGGAAGTGAATTGTGGAACGTAGCAGCAAATAGTCACACCGAGAAAGTTGAAACAATTCAGAAATTATTTATTAGGTTACTTTATATGAAAATGAAGAAAAGTTACATATCATTACATTATATGGAGTGGTTGGAGATACTTAATTTAACAACCTTGAGCTTAAGAAGGAAAGATAAAATTAAAGTATTGATACAAAACATTTTGTCAAATTGATAGTGAATATTTTATAAATACAATAGTATATAATGTTCCAAAATATAAAACAAGAAAAAATTGATTATTATCAGTAAAATTAAAAAATGCTGGTGAATTTATAAAAATATTAATCGATTTTTTCAATTATGACTTCCCTTAAAATATTATATTTAGGTATATGATGTCATTTGTTGTAAATACCATTATGAGTTAATCCTGTGATATTACTCTTTGTGACATAGTGCTGTATAAGGTTTTTTTTAAACTGTTATCAGTACTTTAAATAAACTATTATCATTATTGCTTATGTCAGTAACAAAACCGTTAATGAAACAAAACCGTTCTCGAAATATCCCTCTGCTGGGATACGACACTTAGTAGAAGATACCTCATGAATACATGGCGTCTGTCGTTGTAAGACAAGGAAGTTCTAACAGACTGTCACAATGTAAGCGAAACGTACATTGACAAGTACTTTGCATATATTAAGGAACATGCAATGTACACGTCTCCAGACAGATCGTTACGCGTCTTCTCCCCTTCACCGAGATTAATCTCTTTGATGTGACGTTGGGCAAAACTTACCCCCTTCCTCATGTATAATGGATTTCGCACTTCTCGCCACGGAGAAAGTTTACGATCTCGTAACATCCCGTATGTCAACATAAACGTCCTTCGACAAACACGTAAAAGAGACATTGCCGAGACAGAGAGGACCGGGAAGATGAGAAACTTAGGATTGTTGTAGCCGTAAACATTGTTGGATTCATTGTTATCGTTTCTGTCTGCTCCTTTCTTTTTTACCAAATTTTCTTGAGCTCCATTTACTTGTAGTACCAATCTCTCCCTAACCGAATGAAAATTTCAAATAGCAGCCGCCTTGATAGGAGAGCGCTTTGAGTGGACGGTTTATGATAAGATCTCTTCTCAACTTATGGTTCCGGGTTCCAGTCTCGACACTCCCACGAAATGCACCTTTGTGGATACTTCATCTAGTCATCATCGTCGACGCAATTACTCTAAAGGAAGTACTAGCATTGCAGCAATTTTGTATTACTTTTGTCGTTGTACACCCAACGGCGAAAGAAATAGTAGGCGAATTGTCCACCACTATTTTAATTCGGTCTGTATTACACATTGCAATGACAATGAATTGAAATAATGACGTCAATAAGCAGAGAACAATGCCTGCTTCGAACCAACATAGTTTCATTCCTTAAAACAACGCAGGATATAGAGTAAGAAGTAATTAAAATAGCGGTGGACAATTATCTTTACCATTATCTTTGCCGTTGACTGTACAACTCAAATAGCTTTGATTGATTTGGTTCATTTTATATCGCATTTCTGTCACTTTTGGCTAATCGCGAAGATGAAGATGAGTGATGATATGGTGACATTGATTAAGGGACACTAAAAAACAACACCTATGTCCAGGTTGGGAATTGAACCCGGGACCCCTGGAATCGTAGACAAATGTGTTTAAAAAATCGTAATGGAAAGTTTACTGCCAACTTACTTGTAGTTCTACTTGTGAAAAAGATCGCCCAGATGGCGTAGTGGCAACGTTATGACCTTGCAATCAAGGGTATCGAATTCGATCTTCTGTGGAAGCACATTACAGAGTTGTTCGGAACGCAATTAAAACTATAGGTCCAGTACCGATATGAGCCTATCAGTGCGTAAACGAACAGTGACTTTCAGTAAGTCGATTTTTTGTATTGTTGTTTCAAGTCCACATTATGCATAGATAGGCTAATCTACAGTTCAAAGTGGGATCCGAACCGCTGCGGAATGTGCTTCCACCAGGTATCGAACCTGGGGCCCCTTGATTACAATGCGAAGACGTTACCGCTGTGCAGTCGGGGAGGCCATTTCAGTATGATTAAGTTGGTGTTTTAAGTCCATTTATGCACAGTAAGGCTAATCGGGACATGGGCGTCCGAAAGGGGGGCAAGGGGGGCCGTGGCCATCCCCTGGAATATGAAAGTCAACCAAAAATTATTTATTTCACACATATAATTTCATTTTAGCCCCAATAATATGTGTTAATTATTGCTTGAAAATCATAAATTCAAATTTAAGCAATGTTTTTTTAGGGAACAACACTACTTTTGTAGATAATGTGCTTTGTGTGCCATCCCCGCTGGAAAAAAATACCTTCCTTGCTCCTCCCTGGAAAAAATCCTGCAGACGTCCATGAATCGGGACTGGACCTACAGTTTAAAGTGGGATCCGAACCACTATGTGCCTCCACCGGTTGCCATTTCAGTAAGTTGGAGCCAACTGTATAACAATTTTCCATAACTTTGAACAATTTATTATTGTGTTTAAATCAAATAACTGAGAAGAATCAAGGATATCCCCAGTGACGTAACACTGTTCCGGTTCTAGACTCGCAGGAGGCACTTAGCTATTCGGATCCTAACTTAAACTGTAGGCCCATTTCCAGTTAGCCTATCTGTATAGATACACCACCATATTTGAAACCCTGTCACAGAAGAAGTGTTGCTAGTTAGATAAGGGGGAAATAAGTTCGCATATTTTCCGAGGTTTCAGAAAGCTTGACGCAAGTATACATATTGAACTTTAACAAAATAAAACTCTAACTTTAAGGAAAATAAAAATTTACACTCTTTTCCCCTTTACCCACAGCATCAAATTTAGTTTTTACTGTGCCATTTCAGCTTCTATCCTGGTGAACTTTTATCTCATAGCTTCTTCCCTTGTTGCAGGGCGATCTAGAGCAGTTGCTCGTAACTCCGAACCCATCCGCAGTGGGGCAGCAGTGTTCCGCGACCAGAATCCCCATCATGGACCCGACGCTCGTCGCTCCGGCCATCACAAGCACCGGAAAGACGACCGAGAGCCCGGAAGGAGAGGACCAGACGAAGATCCTCGACCGGAAGGAGAAAAGAGGCCACGAAAGATCAAAAGTGGACGTAAGCGCCGAGGAGAACAGCACGCAGGAGGACACGGCTAACGAGCATAAAACTCTTCCCTTGCCGAAGAAGTGGCCCAGGAGAAAGCCCTTGCTTCCGCCCACCACACAGCCGCTGTTGTCCGGGGACCTCAACGACTGGCCCCTGGACAACAACTCCGACAGCGGCAAGAGTGGAGAGGATGACGTCACGTACGGCCTGGACTATTACGAAGGCAGCGGCTCAGAGGGCAGTGCCCAGGGAGAGGGCAAGTACGGTAATTGATGTCTCCTCCTCCCATCCTGGTAAAGGTCAAAGTTAATGGCAGGGAAAACTTAAATGGGGCAGTTTCAATTTTCAATCTAGTGTGCTTAGTTACTTACGTAGCCGGGCTCGTATCTATATATAGATTTCTGGGGGTGTTCTCACGTGTAATAATAATAATAGTAAGTTTGAGAAGTTTTGTTTTAAGTCAACTTTTATGCACATATAGGCTAATTGGGACTGGTCCTACGGTTTAAACTGGGATCGGAACCACTATGTGCCTCCACCGGGTATCGAACCCGGGATTGAAAAGCGACGATGTTAAATAATTATAATAGTAGTTGCCTCAGTGGGCCTCCCTGATGGCGTAGTGTTAACGTCGTCACCTTGAAATCAAGGGGTCCCGGATTCAGTGATTCAGTGACACAGTGGTTCGGATCCCACTACAAACTGTAGGTCCAGTCCCGATTAGCCTACCTGTGGACTTAAAAACAACAATTCAATTCAATTCTATTCAGTGAACAAGCATGGTTAGTGCCTTTAAGGTCTCAGTTTCGAGTTCTCGCTGGAACTGTGAGTTTGACTTCACTTGTCCAGGAAATCTCTGGAAACAAGTAGCTTATTAAAACTAACAATATAACTTTCTGCATATTGAACACCAGATGCAAATAAACACCTATTTTGATGTGTCTGTATAAGTTATACAATAAAGCGGTTTGATGTTACATGAAATTGTCATGTACCATGCAATATAATTATCGAACGTTTCGAATTAGAAACTCCCTGAAAGTAAGTGTTAGTCTCGTATAGATTTTAATGGCGTTTGTCTCGTTCTCGTATCCATTTCCAAATTGTGGTCTTGGCCGACATTCGAGTCGAGATTGCGACTCTTACAGCCTCGGTACCATTCCTCGCCAGGGCGGAACCCGTCACCACTCTCTTCTTGATTAATTCCTTTTCCTACTGTTTTGTGGCTCTGTATTTAATGTTATTTTTCTTCCTTCTCTCTCTCACTTTCTCGTTCTGTGCTCTTTTATTATTTCGCCCCTCTCTCTTTTACTTCTTCCATTTTCTGCCTTGTTTCGTTATCTCTCTTTCTCTTTCTCTCTCTCTCTCTCTCTCTGCCTCTCTCTTTCGCTATCGCTTTCCCTCTATCTTTATTTTCTCTTACATTATTTCACTTTCTCCGCTCCGCTTAATTTCCTTTTGTTTTCTCACCCCGCCCCCCCCTTTCTGTATCTATTTCTCTCATTCTCTATTCCTTACTTCATCTTTCACTTCCCTTTTTCAATGCGAATAACGTGGTGATATGGTTTGTTACGGGAAGTTAAGAAAGATTACGATAGATGTCGCAAGGAATATTATGGAAAAATCTCTCTTCGTGGGTCATCAAAGTTCCTGCCGTTCCATTGGAACTTTAATATTTTTTACACTATTTCGTGCGATGCATCCTAGCAGAAATGTTCTGCTAAAGTACTTAACCACCATCCCTTCTAAGGTAATAACAAGTATCCCCTATGATGGTACTTAAGGATTTTGGACACAATAAATTTCTCAACCCCTTTGATATATAGTTAAGACTCATTTCGAACTTTCTCGAGATAATTGTAATGTATATTTCGTAACTTTGGATGGGTCCTCTTGACGTTTTAAATTGTCAATAATTTTTTTAAAAGATCATTGCGTACTGTTGCAAATTAACGTGTTCGTGTCATATATTTCCGGCTGTAGGATAGACATGACCTCATAATTAAATGCCTTTCTAAGAAACTCCCTTTCTTTTTGCACTGTTTCAGTGCATTTATCTCTCTTTCATTTACTTTCATTTCATCAACTTTTCTTTGTGTTCACTTTTATCATCACTTTAATGCATTATCGGAATCTGTGTCATATCATCGACTGTCTATACATTTACCTTTAACTGCGTCAGATCAGTATTTTTGAGTCGCCGTAGTCCAGTCGATAGGGCGTCTGACTGCCACATAAGAGACTCGGGTTCGATTCCCAGAGCGGGTGCACTTCAGATGGTAAAGTGCAGAACAATGTCCCTGCATAGAAATGGTCTGGGGTTCAACCAGTCTTATGTAATAAATACATGGGACGGGGGCAACCCTGACCGGTAGAGGCGACCGGAGCGTGGTGCTGATCACACCACATCTACAAACTGCCGAGATTGCCCACATCCCCTTACATGCCTTCACACCTTTACTTTTTCCTTCAATACTTTTTATACCTTTTCTACCCAGTTACAAACTATTAGTGCCTCAATTTCCACTATTTAGTGCACTTTTGCCAATTTTTACTATTTTGTAATACACATGAATACTCACGCTCCTTCTGATCGGCCATCTATAGGTTACACAGTAAAAGCCACTTACAATTCTGAATCTCCCCATTTAAATTCCAAACCAGAAAACAAATCCATGTTTGAAGAGTAGAGAATTGCGCCCCCCTTTATGGCACGGTTTCAAGCTTTGAAAGATTCCTCCCCGAATTAACAGCGCAGATTTTGGCCCCGGGGGAAGGGGGGGCAGAGTCATCCAGTGTAGCTAATCCTTTGTCCACGCATCATCCATTGCGTATTTTAGCCGATTCCCCAACACATCACTCAATGTCGCCTTTAATCTGCACTCGTCACTCACGTGATCTTTTCACAAGCCGCCCTGTTTGAAGTGGTTAGAGTGTTTGCGCAACCATTGTCGGTCCAAAGGCCGCGGTTAATTCATCACGGCTCTATCTGCGCGACCGTGGATTTGGATCAGGCGACGGAACAGATGGACACAATTTTTTTCAAAAGGTGATTATGGCAAGAGCTGTTTTACACGGGCGAAATTATTCCTAACGCTCGTTCAGATTCACGTGTGTCCAATTGTACAAGAGTTATACCATTGTACACACATGAACCTGAACGAGCGTTACAAAGATAAGACTTGGTGGTCTCAAAGGCAAACAAGTTTGTACATGCCAGTGATTTGCCAGCTGATTTACTTCCCTTTGTAGTCTCATCGATATATGCGAGACGAGTTTATGGCTCGTATCGTCTCGGTACCATTTCTTGTCAGGACGGAGCTCATAGTTCACGAACACAACTTTCTGTCTTCTTTCCTCGGTCTGTTTTCGATATTTTCTCCTATTTTGTTACATTTCCTTTATTCTCCATCGTTATTCTTTTATTTCTCTTCCATTTCTCACAAACTCTCTGTGTCTCTTCTTCACTCTCTCTCTCTCTATTACATTCTCTTTTTGTCTTTCTTCATTATCCCCCTCTTCCTCTTTCTCCTTCTATCTTACTTATTTTCCTTTCTCTCTCTCTGCTTGTACTACTTCCCTATCTCTATCGCTTAATTTTTCCCTTTCCCCATCTCTTGGTCTGACTCTCTCTGTCCCCACTAGTCCATCACACTTCCTCTTATCCTTTTCTTTCTTCATTCTTTATCATTCTCTCTCTCTCTCTCTCTCTCCCTCCCTCTCCCTCTCTCTCTCTCTCTTTCTCTCTCTCTCTGTATACCTCCATCTATTCATTATTCCCCCTCTCTCTTCTCCTTTCTTTTTCTGTCTTACTTCCATATTGCCCTTTCTGTCTCTCTGTCTTTCCGCTCTCTCTCTCATCTGTCTCTTGTATATTCCCTCCATCTCTCTCTCTCTTTCTCTTCCTGTTTCACTCCTCCAAAATGTTCAGCAACACCAGTGGCGAAGCGTCCTATGAGGCCCGGAGGTCGGGCCTACCCTAATATATTTGTCTATACCGGATTATTTTATTACTTATAAATTTCATTAAACGACGCTTAATAAAATAAAACTGAAATTCTTGGTCTTCCGATAATTACCGCAAGTTTGCAACCCTGCCTGGAACCGTATCTGAGCATTCAGCGAGGCCCGCCTGAGAGTGCCTCAGCTGGTCCCATAAAAACCTATGTGATTCGTGCGGGAAAACATAATTTCAGGGGTACGTTCGCCTGTAATGTAACCTGAGAGGCCGGCCTCTTTTCTCTCTCTCACCCTTTCTCCCTGACTTCCGAAGAGTGCCGATCGTGTACGAGCGCGTGACGAAGCAGGCAGTGGACGTACAGAGCTTGTTGAAGCAGTGTTTCCATGGAAGATTCAGAGCTGTGCCGGGAGCGGAGCACACCCAGCTGCTAACATGTAGCGAAAATGTGTTGCTAACACCTCTAAGCCTGGCCTCCTAACCTATCAAAGTAGGTATTATTAGAATTCTAACTGCAAATAATGCATGCAAGTTGGTTACCAGTGTTAAGTTTGGTGCTTTCAGCTCTTTCCCGAAGTGTTAGCTGCTGGATGTGCCCCACACCAATCTCGATTCAGAGAGGGAAAGTATTTTATTTCTTTGAGGAAAGGGATATTGAGACGAAATTTCCTTTCATGATTAGTGACATAACTGAAAACGCGCTACTTTTAAAATGGGGCAAAGTACGTACAATGCAAACGTATAAAGAAAATCCATGTTACTGAAATTTTCTGGTCGGTGTGTTACACAGTCCGTGTTCTCATTTAGCATTTGCCATTTCATCATTTTCTAAATCATATTATAATTTTTTTCAAAAAGTCGCCTGTTGCAGAAGAATTATATGCATAAAAAAGTTAAAAAGAAATAATTGATTGATAGATTTAGTTTATTTTACTTGGCTTCCTGCCATTTTTGGCTAATTGGGAAGATGAGAATGAGTGATAATATGATGACATTGACGAAGGGACACTCAAGAAGAACACCTATGCCCAGGTGGGAATTCGAACCTGAGGCCCTTGTCGTAGCACGCTGTTATAACTAATCTGCCGCGGAGGTCAGCATTAAAAAGAAATAAACGCTAAGTGACGATCAAGTGAACCAACCATTTCTGTAATGCGAGAAACATTTACAATACTGTTATTGAAGTAGCAAATAATTTTTACGAGCAGCTTTAATCTAACAAATGTAAGATGGCTAGGACCTGACAGAACGGCTTTTTCATTGGGTGACGCGTGGTCAGAACATCGAGTCTCATTGTCACTTTTTTCTGACCTTCGAGACAGAAGCGCCTTTATTCTCAGATATCTAATCGAGACTAGATTAAAGTAGAATCTGAACCAATGCCTCCAGGAGGAATCGAACCTTTTACTTCTTGATTATAAGGCGAGAGCGTTAATCACTACATTATCCTTTACAATCACTATCCCGACTTAAGTAGACGAGATTCAGGCAATATGTTATCTTTTATTTTCTAGGGGCTATATTTTAACATACTACTGTTAAAAAAAATCACATCTTCCCCTCCCCCCAAACCCTGCTCCGTCCTGTGCCTACCCTTCCCGAGACAGCACGCTTCGCCACTGAGCAACACTCCGTAATATTTAATAATATTTTTCAAAAAGTTTTGGATTCGTATCCCGCTTACTTCTGGAGGAGGAACGATATAACTAGATGGATAAAATAAGTGTTTCTGTTCCCAAAATGAAACTTACACCAAACAAGGATTACATTTAATTGCATAATATACCTCATTTACACAAAAAATGAAGATACCCTTTTTTTAGGTATTCAAGGTCAAATGAAATGAAATTTTCAATATTTTCATATGATACTATTTTTTTTATGAAAACTATGTTCCCTTAGCTTCAAAACAAGCCCAAGATGAAAGTTATACCATAATTATAAGAAACGTTGTGATTTTTTTTTGTTGACCTTGTAAACATACGTAAATTTAACATTTGTTATAAAGTTGGCAACCCTGCTGTACGAACACTGTGTATCACTGAGGGCTAAAATTGTACACATGTAAGTTACTTCATGTTCTCTACAATTCTACTACCAAATTTCATGAAGATCTGAGATGGTTGGGTTGGGAGCTGTGATGATTTGGCATGGAATGATCCAATAGGCAATTTTAGAAACTGGATAAAGCTACCAAGAATCTTTACTGGAAATTTACGCTCTAACGAATCTCGAGTTCTTACTTGCAGATGGCAGAATAACATCAAATGAATGACATTGTCATGAAATGTATTAAAATTAGAAAAGTAATTTAGAAGTATGTACACATTAAACATAAAAACTTTGTACTAAAACAAGTAATTAGAAAAATGGCTCTTGTTTGATAGTGTAATAAAGAGTTCAAGGAGAAAATTCAAGGGCTGAGAGTATTTCTTCCTAGTTAGATGCTTTCTTTCGAGTTGTCGAGAAGCAAATTGTGACACAGATTCTTGTCATGTTTAAATAACTTGTCAGGATCGATTTTTCTTTGTGGTTGTTATCTGTCCTTATTTTATCGTTCATACTCATCGCCGCGATAATCATAGCTAGAAGAGCAAGGTAACTATTATATAGCCTAGCAAAATTACTTTTTTTTTAATATAGGGAAACATAATCAAACAAAACAGAATGCTACTCAGCAGAAATCCGAATTGAGTCATACTGGAAAATATCAGCCAATACTATGTTATTAGCTCGAATTTCATTAACCAATGAAGATACGGGAAAAGGTTCCAAACAAAAAATATTCTATTCGATTAAATGAAAATTTTTGTTCCTCTAATTTATTTCTTAATTCCTACCGTGTTAATGTCATGAGCCATTGGATTGATTTGTCCACTTTATGCACAGTAAGGCTAATCGGGACTGGACCTACAGTTTAAAGTGGGATCCGAACCACTATGTGCCTCCACCGGGAATCGAACCCGGGACCCCTTGATTACAAGGCGACGACGCTACCACTGCGCCATAGGGGAGGCCTGTCATGAGTCATAATTGAATAATCAAATTGGCTTAGAGATAAAAATTAAATTTTATTAGCTATTGCAGAATATACTCATTAATATTTAATACTCAACCTGGGTGGATATAGGTGATGATACCAAAAGATGGTTAATGTCAGAATTAACAACCTTACCACTTCGTAAGTAAAGAGCACCAGACAGCGCCTTACACTGTTTCGCAACGTTACGTTGCAGCTCTGGGAGTCCAAACTTGACAAATGTTGTGCTCTTCTTGTTTCCCAGGAACCATAACAACTACACGTTCGGCTGAAGACCGTGGAGAAGATGCGGCTTATCCATTTTCTCCTCCCCTAGCAACGATCAGCCTCTCCCTCACGACGTGTTTTGAAGACGATGGGGCACGTGGCGACATCTTCTTCCGGTTCTGCTCCATTCTTTGCTCGTTTAATCATGGTTGCGGAATTACTCCCTCGACACGTGGAAGCAGCGCGTGTTTCGGTCCGCAGCGGTTCAGTCTTGGCGTCGCAGCAGGGGAAGGAGAGGGTGTGTTGCTCCTCAATCATCAGTGGCCACTCGGACGTTGTTGCTGTTGTGGTCTGGTAATGAGCTTACCGTGTAGACGCTGTTTTCTTAAGGTTAGGGAACTTCCTAAAACTTTGATGCTAGTAATCGGTTATGGTAGCGATCAAAATATTTGGCAGAATGGTTAGCGTAGCTTAAAACCGTGGGCAAGGCTTGAAAGGGGAATAGGGGGAAACCTCCAATCTTCACCTAAGTGCTGAAAATAACAACAAATAAAACTAAGTTATATTTACTGCAAGAAATATCTTGATAAACTGATCGCTGTTAAATTCTTAGTGGAGAATGACATGTAGAAAATGTAGGTCCACCCTGATTAGACAAAAATGTACTTTAAAAACCATTCGAAAATAATTCATTTTAATGCAGTAACAGTAGCCTCTTGAGTGTTGTACGCAATTCTGACGATCAGCTGACTGTGGGCCACTGTGTGTATGTGTTTATTATATATACACACACAATCATTGTGCCCTCAAGAAAGCTCCGTACTCCTATATTTAAAATTCAAGTACCACTTATGAAACATAGATGTCTCGTCATTTCTTCTATTATTTTAGTTCATCACTTAGCCTCTGCATCACGATTAACTTAGTGAACGTTGTCTATTAGGACCAGAAATTTACGATGGTTGCTTTAGTTGATTGCTGTAAATATATGGGGCTTAATATGGGGCCACAATCTTCTTGAAATATAAAGAATGCACAAGTACTTAATAAAGTAACGCAGGATTTAAATTTACAAAATGACCCTTTATTTAGACACGAATTGGCAAAGTTGTAACATACTTTGAAAGAGTAAACACTCCGGTTAAATATGGAAAATAATATCCGGCAAATGTCCTCCACGTCTCATATGACACTCGCGCAATCTTTTGACAAAATTTGCAATCACATTTTTGCAAACGTGTGGCTCAATTGTTGCGATAACGCGTCAGATTTCTTCTTTAAGTTCGTGAATGGTTGGTATGTTTTTGCTGTAAACCTTGGACTTTACAAATCCCCAGAGATAAAAGTCACACGGTGTAAGATCGCATGACCTTGGTGGCCAATTATGATCACCGTTGCACGAAATCAGCCGCCCATGAAATGTTTACTGTAACAACTCAATGGCTTCGTGTGCCGCATGACACGTGGCGCGATCCTGCTGGAAGAACATCTCATCAACATCAAAGCCAAAGTCCATGGCTTCCACCTGAGGACACAAAAATGCTGTTATCATCTTGCGATAATGTACACCATTGACAGTTACTGCACTTCCAGACTCGTTTTCGAAGAAGTGCGGCTCAATAATTCCACCACGGCAAAGTGCACACCACACAGACACTCGTTGGGAATAAATCGGCTTTTCTTCAATAACACGAAGGTTTTCCGTGCCCCAAATGCGACAGTTCTGCTTCTTTACATACCCATTCAGATGAAAATGCACCTCGTCACTGAAGAGGATTTTCACCATCCACTTGCAGATCGTCCAGGACCCAATCGACGAATGCCCGTCGCTGCACGTGGTCTTGCGGCTTAAGCTGTTGAGTCATCTGAATCTTGTATGGGTGCATACGCAGATCTTTCGCCATAATCCGCTGCATGGTGCTCCTCGAAAAGTCTAACTCAAGAGACCTGCAGCGAATTGACGTTCTCGAACACTCAGCGACACTAGCGCCCACAGCGGCAATGTTATCAGCCGAGAGTCCGGTATGAGGACGGCCACTTCTTTTGTCGTCCATCACCGAACCTGTTTGTTCAAACTTTTGAACCACTTTTTTCACAGTCGTTCCGTTTGGCGCGTTTTCCCGCCCAAACATACCACGTAATTTGCGCACCGTTTCAGCACAACGCTCTTCGTATTGGTATGTTTTTACGATAGTTATGCACTTCTGCATCGTGTATTTCTCCATCACGACAAACTCACTACTAACTGGAATGTGTTTACTACAACATGTGCTTCAGACAGCGTTGCCAACCCAATGGAAAAAAATGGCGCGCAATTTAAATCCTGCGTTTCTTTTGGGACACCCTTTATAATGCTGTATTATACATTATATAACACAAACGTTAAATGGCTACCGAATAAATGAAACTCCTTGCACGAGTTTGGTATGTAATTGTCACAAGCAGACGCGAGAAATCCTTGTAGGATAATGTAATGAACCCTACAATGTTCCTGTTGGAACTGATTGTACTTCCACTGCACTGGAATCACTTGACTTCACTGAAGTTGATGCAGCACGGCCAGTTCGACCTGTGCTTATGCATGCAAATGTACTTGTCCACGACGCGACATCATACGGCTGTTGCCGGAGTTGCTTCTCAACAAACACTGCACGGAAGTAAACTACCGCAAAAAGAGAGGGTGACAACAAGACACTGCGCCAAAATATGACCAATAGGAGTGCAGTTTTTGAAAGTATTAAATATACACAAATGAAAACAATTTAAATTAAACACAAATAAAACAAGAATTGCAATAATGGATATGATAAAAAGGTTCTTGCTATATATGAAGTATAATAGTGAAGAAAAATAAATCTTATTTAGTTCTTTTCAGATGAATCTCAAACCCATAGAGATGCCGAAAAACGAGAAGAAATATAGAAAAAATTACAAATAATAACCACCACACCTTGTTTTAACTTCATCCTTTTCGAGAGGATTAATACTATTTCTCAGAGAAGTTTGTGAATATTTTGCCAATTTTACTAAATGTATTTTTGTAGTAATGAAACGCCGTGAATTTAGTCTCCGCTTTCCTCGCGTTTGTAGAGTTGTACACTTGTTTAAAACAATGTAAGTAATAATTGAGTTTGTCTTTCTCGTGTAATCTAATTAGGTCATATTTCTATTATGACGTCATCGTGGATTATCCATGAAAGGTTTTGGGTGTCTGTGTTAATAATCGTTTTAGTGCGTACGACTCTTCTGCCTCATAAGAAGTGTCCCAGGAGGTTTGCTAAAGAACGGGAGTGTTCCTATTTTGTTAGTTTGTTAGTACTGCATTGCTCTATACATTTTTTTATTTTTCTACGAAAATTGATCCAACTGTAGTTTAATCACAAGAGTTGGAAGTTGACAACCTAAAAAGTCTCGAGAAATGTATTTTTAATATTACCTAAATTTTGAAAATTGACATAAAGTTACTTTAAATATTATAATGCAATCATTTTTTTATAAATGACAACAGAGTCACTGTACTTGTGAAAATACTTGAATAATTCGGAACAAACTCAGTTCTGGAGGTGTAAATTCTTAAGCCAAGCAACTGCCTGCGAAAATACGTAATTGATTCCTGCTTGTTTCTCTAATGATCTGCAACCAAACACCAACAAGTAGACTCTTCTCTGTCTCTGCGTCTCTCATACCTTGGTGCTCTATCATCTTTTGTTTCTCAGTTCCAACCCTTTTCTCTCTTCCTCTATCTTGGTCAACATGGCTGCTAATATTCATTCTGTCATTGCTTTTCTTTCTTCCTTACTCTCCTTCTTTCTTTATTGCCTCCTTCCATCCTTCCTTGTTTATCTATCTCTCTCTCTCTTCTTCTATCGCTTTCTTTCTTCGCCTGTATATTTTCAGATGTTTACAGACTACTGTTTCGTGCAAGCCCCATTATCAATAAGAGGTGAATTACTTAACAGAAAAAAAACTTGCGGTGTATTTTAAATAATTTTTAAGTAAAAATAATAAGACTACATTAGCACTTAATTGCGTTTTCCCTTTTGCGTTGATAGTTTAAACCACCAAATAACGGGTTTTATTGAATTATTCAAGACCTCTCTTGCAATTTATGAAAAAATCAAGCTTTAATTTTAACAGCGAAATTTATTTTAAGTAAATAAGTATTTTTTCTAAAAAGGATTTTTTTTAAAAGAAAAAGGTTGTTAAAAAAATTAGGTAATTTTTAATAATTTTAAGATAATTCTATAGGTTATTTTTTTTTAGATCATCAACTTTCAAGCGCTAGTAATAAATATAGATTAGTTTTAAGAGGGATTGTAATGTTCATTGTCGTCTCCTCTTTCAGAGGTGGAGTGGTCCGAGTGGAGCGAGTGCAGCGTGACGTGTGGCGCCGGGACTCAATCCCGGTTCTCCAGATGCGTGGACGATGGCAGCCGACTGGAGCTGTGCATGGAGGCCGGAGGGGAGAAGACCGAGACGAGGGCGTGCAACGTGGGGGTCTGCCCCCTCGACGCCTCCTTCATGCCCAACTCCCAGCCGTCCCTCCCGGAGGTGTATCCCAACGCCACCCGCGCCGGAGACCAGGACGTTCCGGGAGTGGACGTTCCGGCAAAGTTCCCGGAGATCTTCTTCCAGGCGTCCAACGCGACCGGAACCGAGGACCTTACGGAAAGTAGCGGGAATCCGGACGAACCGTCGAAGATTCCGGTGTTCCGGACTCCTCCGGTGCACAGCAAGAACGACGTGGATCCCTTGGGAAGGAAGCACAAGCATAAGAAACCTCACCGGAAGTACGATTCTAACACCAAGCACAAGATCAAGCTTCCGGAGCACAGCAAGCACAAGATAAAAAGTGAGTTGGCAACACTTCTGTAACACTTTCATATTTACAGCTATACTCTGTCGCAGGAGTCTGTGGAGCAAGCGAACGGAAAGAAGTCCTGAGAGGAAAATACGGCTTCGCTCCGCCAACTCGCTTTCTCATCTTCTCTACCGTTAGGCGCGGTTTCCGCCAGAGACTCCTGGGACAGACTATACATTAGATTACTGCATGTAACCACTTTCGCTCACTCGTACTCGGCTTCCTCCCTCGATCGTCACGTATCATTGGAATATCATTTTAATGTGACATTAAACGTAGACATAAATCTTACATATCTGCCTTGGTCGTTTCAGCCCAGAATCATATATTCAATTTTCATCACTGTGTATTGGTAAGATAGACCAACATGTGTATGATGACTATGCTCTCTTAAGTTTCAATTTCACTGTGTTACCTCACGATCCATATTTGAGGACCCACTACAACAGACAAATTACGGTTATACGTGTACAGTAGGATGCACAAATATTGCTAGGCAAATTGTCCATGACTATTTTCCGTAATTTTTCTCCTGCATCCTATGTGTTTTTAAGGAATATATTTTTATGTACGCTGATGCAGAGATTGTCAGCAACTTTTCTGACATTTTATTTTCAATTCTGGAAGCTTTCATTGGGTAGAACAATGATGATGGATAATTTGCTTGGTAATACTCGTTTTGCCTATTCGAGCGGTATTCGCTCGAGCGAAAAAGCTCTTAATTCCGTACGCTATCTAGCGTCGTCTGTGAGAACTATTTTGCGCTCGATCGAAAGGATCTTCCTGCAGCACTCCACTGTACATCTTGTGACGTTACTCCGGTTTTTAGTTACTTTAGTGGTGCCATAGGGGTGAGCACTGAGCCTTAATCGGCCGACGATGAGACCACCTCAGATCATTGGTGAACAGTATAACATATGACCCGATACCATAAGTATCCACACCATAGTATGCAGTTTCTGCTACCACAAGTATTCAATATGTATGTATACTTCACACAGAAAAGAAACATTTGGTAGCCTTTAATAAATTTCGTAATTTTGACCAAATTATTTGTTAACTCTAAACAAAGTGCACGATCACTAAACAAAATTCGCTCCGGTGAACAAAAAATTGTTTATCGCCTATTTAAAGAAAGATCTGATGTTATTTCAAATATCTAATATCTGCGAAAAATAGATTAAATACACATTTCTTTTTGGAAAACACACAGTGAATTAGTATGTATTTTTCTAAGATGAGAATTCATTTGTTCATTGCCAAATTCTGACACATATTCAACACCTTTAAACGCTGGTTTAAGACCTCAATTTTTCTTGGACCACCTTTTCCTTTAATAAAAAAGGCAATTTTGTTTCATTTTTATTTAACATTTTATTTATGTGTGATATTCATTGTATATTTAATATATATTTATGTATAAAATATTTTACTGCTGTCGTCCTTTTTAGCATTAAATTTCATTTGCAGGATTATTTGTAAATCTATGAGTTCTAATACAGAATCTACAGTTAGGAAAATTTCGCCTTGAAACAAAAGAGTATACAAGAAATTCTATGCACAGCTATAGATATCTCGTTAGTAGAGTTATTAATAGCGTACGTCTTTAATTTTTAAAAATGCAAATTTAAGACGATACTCACAAATTATGTGGTGGGTAATGGTGACATTTTTCAAAACTTTAATACTCCCCTCTGAAACGAAATCAACAGCCTATCTCTAGTAAAAAGAATACCATACCGTTATCCTAAATGCCCGCAACCATTCATACCGAAAAATGAGTATATACGGAAATTTTTCCCCCCCCTCTCTCTCTCTCTCTCCAAATGGCTATTCTTGTATAATTCTCATGATTGAGGTAACCGCACGGAGCCATTTATACGCAAGATAAGAATAAGACTTTAACGAAGGCGAAATGGAAATTATCTTGAGCTAAGTATCCCTGATCCGGAGATCCTGGAGACATCTCATTTCCTGGAGAGACAGGATAATTTATCCTGAGCCTGCCTTAATCTTCGCCGTTAGGGAAGGAAAAAAGTAATATAATTTTCTTACTTCATTATGAGGTGAAAAGTGTACAAGAGTTTTAAAATTTTCTGATGGGGGGGCCGTAAAACGAGGATGACGTGGGAGGAAAGGGGGGGGGGCAAAGTCTCTCCCCGGTTTCCAGGACAACCGTGAAAAGTTGAGAAAGTTTTCCGAGGGAGCGAGTAGTAAGGAACGTAAATGTACTTGGAGAAATTTTCTCTGGAGAAAAGTATGTGGGGTTGTGTATATGAAGTTATATATATGTGTGGTGGCAACTCGAGGCAACGTACGTAATAGAAGCAGTCTCATTATTTGGGCTGTGTTTCGCTAGACTTGCAATGAATGGGGAAGCAGCTGTTCGTATAAATTCTTTGCTTCCTGGAAATTGTCCCTCCTAAATTCCCGCGTTAAGTCACAATCTCTTAATCCCATGTAGTGGATGAGTCGGCATCTGGAGGAGCTATATGAGGCAGGCAAGTTTGCTTACTACTTGTATTTCCTTTATATGACACGTTTCTCTTCCCATATTGTAAAAAGGATTCAGCGTAGAATACGAAAATTAAATTAGTGTTATGACTGTTCCTTTCTTTCTGCAGTGCCTTCCATTTCAATTTTAATTTTAGCTATTTTATCTAAGTGAAGTGAAACGTGATTCTTTCCTGCCATCTATTTTTAAGAAACAAAATGGTAAAAATACTGAAATTAAATATTGCGAAGGTTATTTATATTTTCGACGAACTTATTGGAAGGCAAAGGATTATATTGGGATCATATGGTTGTGAAGGACCGTGTCAAAGATGACACTGCTACTTATAATGAAAAATGCGTAAAATATTAATCAGGAACTTTATTTTTTGCCTACTGAATCTAAATCATTTTTTGTTATTCCATAAATATTCAATTCTTTATCTAGAAATTTGACATCAATTTCCTCGCCAAAGCAGTTGTTTTTATACACTTTTTGGGATGTTAACTACATCTAAGAGTTAGATAATAAATACGTGCTGTTATTCTTATACCGTATATTTACCTATTCACGTAATATCAATAATACATTATTAATAAATTTACATATTTAATTGATCATTAATTTAATGTGATTATTTTAATTTAATAATTTATTACATTATTTATGAAACTTGGTTCGAACCCCACCCGCCGAAATATATTTCTAAATACGTGCCCTGGGGGTTGCAACTTCAAAATGAAAATAACCAAATGAATCAGAAATGGAATGAAATGAAGCAGAATCATTATCACTGTTACCTTCTCAATCCACGTGCGATATCACAAAGCTAAGAGTGAAGAAAAGTGACATATCACACAGAAAATGGTACAGTCACGGACACTTTTGGGTTGTAACAATCACATTGACTCCCAATGGAATCGTTACAACCAAGGTGGACTGATATAAATCAGGTTCATTTAAATCGCGATTTAAATAGATCACTTTAAATAAATAATTTATAGAGTGTACATAAGGATTTAGTATATAGCTATCAGAATCACTTTTGGTGAAAGTACATTAATCTCGTAATCATTTAATGGTGTTTATTAGGCTCTAAGAAAGGAAATAAAGGATATGTACTGATGGGGTGAAGCTCATAATACAGGAAATATAATATACAAACTGTAAACACACTTAAATTTCTCTTGATTGAAAAATAAATAATTCTTATTGGGGAAAATAGCAAACATTTTGTGTAGAAAACTATACAAAATACTAATAATGTTAAACCGTAAATAGTGTCATTATCATTAATCTGTAAATAAACATGGCAGCTGATATTTTGCAAACTATCGTTTAAAAAAATTGTCGAAATTCAGCTGCAAAGACTATAAGAATATTTTAAGTTACGATTATAGAGTACATCCAGAATGTTTTATTTTCAGTGGAAGAAAAGTTACTGAAAATATTATAGTTTCATTAACACACTCAACGAACATTTGCATGGTAGGTTCATATATACAGTATCAGAAACAGAAAAATGTACGTATATTTACATATATTTTCTTATTTGCGTTAATAAAACTGTCCACATATTTTACAGGGCCGTTTACTAGAAAAAGCCTTTATGTAAAAAACATATTATAATATATATATATATATATATATATATATATATATATATATGTGTGTGTGTGTGTGTGTGTGTGTGTGTGTGTGTGTGTTATATATATATATAGCTATGTATGATGCCAAAAACCATACAAGCAATTTTAAGCATGGTTTTAAGAACAAAATAAAAAAAATATATTAAAATAAAAAAATGTGTTTTTAATATAAAAGCAATCATGAAAAATGATATTTTTAATAAAAATCATGATTTTTATCTACGCTGGTTACAACCCAGGAGTGTCCGTCACTGTACACGTCAACCCTTCCGCGAATGCAAGAAACCGAAGATAACTTGTCTGACGTTGCCCTGACTGCTAGGATCCATCCACTTCGCAGTCTATGACCACCTAACCGGCCCCCCTCTTTACAGGCAACCGAAAGGATAATTGCATAGGAGCTCCACCTCCTCCTCGTCGGGACTCGGACTCCCGGAACTGTCTTTGGATGAACTACCCACTTAGAGCACCCAGGGGCACTCACTGCTCTTACATGCTTAATACATGGCCTCCATGGTAGCGTCGTATCCTTGTAATCAAGGGGTCCCGGGTTCGATACCCGGTGGTCGGATTCCACTTTAAACTGTAGGTCCAGTCCCGATTGGCCTTACTGTGCATAAAGTGAATTTAAAACACAACTCAAGAACAACATGGCCTCCAGGCGACAGCAAAAGTGTGTGAAGGGACTGGCCATCTAAGCCCTCGCCGTCATTGTTGGAAGGTTTCCCACCAATCTGCATACATAAAGATAAACTAACGGCTCCGCCGGCCGGCGACCAGACCAAGAATGAGACATTATCGACTCCATTCGTATAGCATGTTTAATCACAGTTCAGGGACTGAGTTCATTGATCTGATTTATTTTACTGTGCTTTCTTCCATTTTTGGCTAATCGCGAAGACGCGATGATTGATGATGAAAGAACATTTACAAAGAACACTCGTACCCAGGCCGTGATTCGAACCCAGGACCCCTGGCGTCGTAGCGTAGCGTTCCACCCTGTCGAACGCGAGAATCTAACCAAAGGATGTTGCTCACACCCAACCAATTGTAGCACTTGATGGTGGAGACGGTCCTAACAGGGCCAGGTGCGAATACTTATCTTAGCATTTAGTAATAAATGTAAAACACATGTTTTAGGTTTAAACACTTATGACTTAGCACTGAGAATGGCAGATTAGGGTGAAAAGGAGTAACTTACCCCGTTCGGTAACGAATAAGCTCTATAGCTCCAGATCCTCCAGATGATTTCCAAGAAAATACCTTCTGCTACTCCCCTCACTTGGTTTTGTTCCTTTCCGCCGACCTCCACTTACTTCTCTAAAGGTAAACGTCCTTGACGTTTCCTGTGTAAAACTCTTTATTCATCAACATTCTAGGAGCAAGTCCTGGCAGGTTTGTTTATTCGTTACCGGACGGGGAATGTTATGGTAGCGCGATGTGGTAACAATTCACCACGGAGTCCGGATCAGGGGTTGCAGGTCGATACTCCAGTGTACATTCACCAGCGAAGTAATCATTCACAGAATTCATTCCTCCATAATCTATAGGCCACTTCTCGTTGCCAAGCAAGCCTAAAATATTTCTTCCAGTACGCATCCACATTTCAGGAAACATTCTTTCAGTGACATCATTCAAGGGTTAATTTGAATGTGATTGATTGATTGAATTTAAAATTTTGGGAGCGTCAGCACTTAGGCTATTTTGCCCCCGTCACATTATACGGGGACCAGCCCCTTATCATTACAAATAACAACTCTAACGTTGTATAACTAAAAATCTTAAAATGTTCTGACTTCTGTTAAAATCTGAGGCTGCAAACGGGCACTCAGCACACAAAAGGACAAAAAACAAGACAAAACACAAAATTATACTGGCCATAGTGCCAGTCGCCAGAGCCTCGTTAGTCTTTAGTCCAGGATGTACTACGTGGAAGTGAGGTTGACTTTTGGGCGCCTACGTGGAAGGTACCCCTTGCACCCCAATTTGAATGTGAGTAAGATGAAGTTATTATATATATATATATATATATATATATATATATATATATATATATAAAAGTATTACTGTGTTAAATGTCCGTAATGTGCATTAATTTATGACCCAAATGTGTTTACTTGTAGGTCCCTGCCTGTGCTTAAACGGGGGCGTTTGCCATCAGAAGAAGCGCTCGTGCCATTGCCCCTCTGGATACTTCGGTCGCAGGTGCGAGAGGGTCTCCTGTCGCCCAGGGTGCCTGCATGGAGGCCGCTGCCTGTTGCCTGACCAGTGCACGTGCACTGTGGAATACACTGGGGCTCACTGCGAAACTCGTAAGTACACGATCGCGTCTATGTCGCTTTGCTTCTTAAGAATAAACATGGCACTTCCGACTCACGTGGAAACAGAAACTTGTCCCCGAATAGAAAACGCATTCCTTGAACAGATGTTGCACTACATGCACGAAAAATAACTTTACACATTGCCCGAGGAGCGAAAAACGCTAATAGTCCCGGTCCACATAAGCACGAGAGAACCTATAAACAGAATGAGCTCAGTAAGAACACCTTCTAATAATAATATGCTCAATAGAAACAATCCCTCATCAGAATACGTGCCAGAAGAACTCCCGCTGGTCGGAATAAACATGAGAGGATAGATCCCTGATAACAATGAGCTGGAGAGGACTACCCTCATCACAAAAGGCACGAGAGAAACAACCACTGATTTGAATAAGCGTGAAAGGAACAAAGACTGATCTAAGTAAATGTGAAAGGAACAAAGACTGATCTAAGTAAATGTGAAAGGAACAACCATTGATCTCAATAACCTTAAGAGGAACAACCGTTGATCTGAATAAGCTTAAGAGGAACAACCAGTCATTTGAATATTAGTGAGAGAAACAACCACTGATCTGAATAAGCGTGAAAGGAACAACCATTGATCTCAATAACCTTAAGAGGAACAACCGTTGATCTGAATAAGCTTAAGAGGAACAACCGTTGATCTGAATAAACTTAAGAGGAACAACCAGTCATCTGAATATTCGTGAGAGAAACAAACACTGATCTGAATAAACGTGAGAGGAACAACCACTGATTTGAATAAGCGTGAAAGGAACAACCACTGATCTGAATAAGCGTGAAAGGAACAACCATTGATCTCAATAACCTTAAGAGGAACAACCGTTGATCTGAATAAGCTTAAGAGGAACAACCGTTGATCTGAATAAGCTTAAGAGGAACAACCAGTCATCTGAATATTCGTGAGAGAAACAAACACTGATCTGAATAAACGTGAGAGGAACAACCACTGATTTGAATAAGCGTGAAAGGAACAACCACTGATCTAAGTAAATGTGAAAGGAACAACCATTGATCTTAATAACCTTAAGAGGAACAACCGTTGATCTGAATAAGCTTAAGAGGAACAACCAGTCATCTGAATATTCGTGAGAGAAACAACCACTGATCTGAATAAGCGTGAGTGAAACACACTGATCTGAATAAACGTGAGAGGAACAACCACTGATCTGAATAAGTGTGATAGGAAGATGCCTGATCAGAATAATTGCCAATTTCTAACATTTGCACTTAATTCCTTTTGCGTTATTCCGGTTCACTAAAAATTGAAGAACTGTGACCCAGATATGGAACTTTCGCATAGCCGAGTGATAGGATCTCAATCTTTGATGTGAGCGGTCGTGAGTTCGATGTCCAAAATTTCGATGACGAGTAGCTTTTAGTATAGTCCCGATACCCGTACAATGAAGTGTTGTTTTTAAAAATAAAAAAAAATATGTAGGCTGTGGATACGATCAGTGGATTTTTGCAAATTATAAAAATCTTACCACTAATTACTAGTTTACGAAACATTCATTCTAGTTTGCACTACTAACTTAATTTCCAAGTCAATTACCATAGCGTAGCATATTTCTAGGATTCCTGACACGTTACGATTGAGTGTTAATCGCTTGAGTTGGCGTTCTCCATCTGTCATACGAATAAGGTTGTGAATAAAGTTTAGGAGGCGTGTGTAGTCTCTGTCACGTCACACTTCTTTCAGAATTTAATGCCTCGAACTCAAAAAATATAGATGGCGCTACAACATCACTAATTGCTTTGTGTCTCTTTAGACTACACGTAAAATGTTTATTTCTACTCTTCCAAAGTCATTTTTTCCTCATTTTCGCTCTCATACGCCGTGCAAACATAGTAGCAAGTTCTCTATATTAGCAAGTTTGTGCCTCATAAATACTTTCGATTCGCCTGTTAATTCATCAGATTCAACAATTGAATTATTCGGTGTTCACTGATTGTTCACTGACAGATCATACAGATCAAAACCATCAGCATTTCAGTGCTATTTTTTTGTTATATAAATTAATGATGATGTCTGTTTAATTCAAAATTTATAACCAGAAATTTTGATTTGCCATGTTGTGATTACCTTAAGATTTAGTACACACAGAACATGTACTATGTTGAAGTTTCAGCGAAAACTGAAAACTCGACCAGGACTCGACCTTGGGTCTCTAGCATACCGTGCCATTGCTATAACCGTTGAGGTATCACTGGCATAGTTAATTCCACAAGGTAAACAGCGATAGCGAAAAATCATGGGAAGCCCGAGCTGGCTCTATAGCTCAGTTGGAGAACAATGGCAACGTATGTCAGATTCGGGTTCGAATCCTTGTCGAGCCTGTACCTTTCGCTGAAATTTCAGCAAGGTTGTGATTAGTAGACATAGAGCATATCTCGGTTACGCAGTAAACACAACTCTAATTTGTTTTTGTACCGTTTTCCACTTCTCAGATGAAGCAGTTTTTATCTGGATGTGACTTAATATAGGCGCAATCCTCTTTGCAATATCCAACCTACTATATACATTCATAGTATGAGGACCCTTACTCGAAAGTACCATTCCTGCCCACCGAAGCAAAATCTGGAATGTCTCAATTTCGGGAAACCGTAATCTTCAAACCGTCACATTTCCACCGCTTAGTACCGTTTCAGTAGGTGACGCGTCGCCTTTTCGCATCCAAACGACTAGATGGAGTCGAACTCGAAGAGATCGTATTAATTTGACTCCCGCCCCCCCCCCCCTTCCGCTCCCCAATCCGTGCCGCCATTACCGCTTCCTTCCCGGATTCTTAAGTTCTCTCGTTAGCAGAAACCGTCGACGTTCTCTTTAGCGCTTCTTGTTGTTTTTTTTCTCTCTAGCTTTTTTTTTCACTGCGTTCGTGACAGAGAGAGAAAGAGGGTATCAGGTTTCCGCAAACGTGGATTTGCATACGAGATTTGATGGAGGGTTCTCCAAAGCTAAGACTGAAATCTTGCTATGAGAAGGAAACCTTTCAGGCAGAGAATTGCAGCTCTGAATTCTGTGTCAGTGGGAGACTGTGATTGTCTTAAAGCTCAGGATGATGCTTTAGTTACAGACAGGTATTCTGAATTTGAGTCCACGTGAAGTTCATTTTGTTACTTTTCCTTATCCACAGGTATTTTCATCATCAGTTCATCAGTTAGAGGAATATGCATGCTATCGCCGCACAATCAATGTCATGTGGGTTCGATTCTCGGTTTGATTTGATTTTTGCTATTTAGCGTCGCTTTTCTGCAGTTTTGTGGCTAATCGCGACGATGAGGATGACTGGTGATATGATGAAATTGATAAAGAGACACTCACAAAGAACACCCATGCCCAGTGCCTGGATTCAAACCCTGAATGCTTGGCCCCTTTGATAACCACTCAGCCACGGAGATCGTTCCATTCTTGGTCAGTGAACACGTTTCCATTATTATAACTTCATATGCAATTAGGGGCCTGCCCGATAGCGTTCTGGCTAATGCCATCTTCAGGTAATTAAGGTGTCTCTGGTTTGATTCCTGGTGAAGGCATGTTGTCTGTGCTTCGAATCTCCAACCCAGATCATTCTGCCCAACACATACAGTAGTGTGTTGTCAGTGTGCATATTACGGCAGTAAATATTGTGTACTTAAAACTTGAATAACCGTGGTCTGGCAAGAGAGCACTTTACATTCGCACCCATAGCCGGTGGATATATAAAGTGAAATTATTGCTTGAATGAAATGAAGTCATGTCAACGGTGCTACGGTTGCACGCATTACGAGTTTTGCACGTTTTGTGTAGATGGTGTGATCAGCAAAAGAGCTATTGTTGTCTTCAATCTGTATCGTCAGCGGCTGGACATCGGAAACACTTAAATTTATACACCAATACCTAAAAATGTGTCCTCATTGTACACATTCCTTACCATCTACTTGCGTATTCGGGGATGTGAGCATAGATAGTACGTAGTGACACCTGTGACACTGTTCACTGTTTGAATATTAGGCATCTGTATATATCTCGCTCGCTTCCTCTATCTCCCTCTTCTCTCCTTATCTCACTCTTTCTCTCTCAATGTTGTTAACGCTTTTATCCTAACTTGTGAAAAATCCATCATCCCATTCGATGACCGACTGAGAAAGACACTTACAACTACCAGTGGGCTTCTAACTAAAGAAATGAACATATCCCGAAATTCCCGTAAAAGAACTGAACCCAAAAACTAAGGGAGACGAACGTTTAAAAGGCATGCATCCCCTCCCCTTTCTCACAGTAGTCACAATATCGAAATTGTTGATCCTTTACCTGGCAAATAATGATTCGTGGTTCGGTTTGCGCACACTGCACAGCGAATGCGTCGTGAAATAAGCCGGCCCCCGTCGCGGAGTGGTTAGCACAGCGCTCTACGACGCCAGGGGTCCCGAGTTCGAATCCCGTCTGGGGCATGAATGTTCATTGTGAGTGACCCTTCATCAATTTCATCATATCATAACTCATCCACATCTTTGCAAATATGCCAAAAGTAGCACAAAAAGGGAAGTAAAATAATGCAAATTAAATAAGCATAATGACATATAAACCGAGACCCCTAAGGTTCAGGCAACCCAGAAAGCTACCTTGAATGCGGGTTGCACATGGATGAGGTTAACACGTTCTCAATAAACGAGTTTACTGTTCTTTTTCCATTGAAATACTTCATTCTTATTGGATCATAAACCTTTTCCTGCTCCCACAAAAATAGGCAATAGTTAGGCTGGAGAGTTCAATGAACTAACCGATCTCTAACTTCACACTAATCTTCATTCTTACTACGTTATTGTTATATAACCTAGAACTAATTATATATTCGACAGTGATCGCGTGATTTTACACGTCTATATTCTTGTGTAGAGACAACTTATTCAATTGCATTACGTATTTTCTAAAACAAAATTTTATTATATCGTTCATTGTCACAACTCGCGGTTCTGCAGAAACTTGTTCGTGGCAAACCGTCAGAATATAATAATATTTCGACCTTAGCGCCATCCGATGTCAGCGCTGCGAACTACGTATCGCCCAAGCTCTGTATTATTTGGATTTCTATTCATGCGTTATCTCCGTTTCGCCTCCTGCACGGTACGATTCAAGCACGTACCTTTGCAGCACTATCTCTCGCTTCTCTCTCCGTCCTTTTCCCGCTTTCACGCGCGTTCCTTCTTCATTGTTTGTGTTCTGTAATAACTTCCATTGTGCTGAATCGCCTCACCCTTTTGTTCCCTTTCAGCTGTGTGTGACCCATCGTGTGAAAACGGCGGCGTCTGCATTAAACCAGGCGTTTGCTCCTGTCCGGCCGGATTCGTTCAGCCCCGATGCTCCCGTAAGTATGAAAACGACGCCAAGGGATTGGTTTTAAAAAAAACAAGGTATGTCATTGTTTTGAGTTCCAGCTGGGGACCTGGGGCAGTCCGAATGCATTGTTATACTTTGAATTTCCCAGCTTTCTGGTGCGTTCTTTCAGTATTGCCACGTGTCATTCATCTTATCTCTCCCTCTCTCGTTACACAGTGACATTTTTTTAAAACGATGCAGTTTGAGCGTTTCTTTCTTCTCTGAATAAAATATGTGGTATAATAGATATGGGCTTTTCTTCTTCGTTTGTGTGTTTCAATTGTTGTTTAAGTCCACTTTATGCAGAGGGGCTAATCGGGAGTGGGCCTACAGTTTAAAATGGAATCCGAACCACTGTGCTATGTGTCTCCACCGGGTATCAAACCCGGGACCCGTTGATTGCAAGGCGAAGACGTTTTATACTTCGTTCATTCCTCCTTCTTCCTTGGCTTTCAAATAACGTTCTAACCTGTCGAAACTCTACTAATTCAGTGGCATTCAATGAAGTTAATGTAAATAGATTGAGAGTTGATACTGTTGCTATGGGTGTTCAGTCAGTCAGTATGGTGTCTGACTGCCATACGGAATACCCAGGTTCGATTCCGAGCATTAGTTATCTCAGCTGGGAATTTTCCCAACAATATCCTTGCTGCTTAAGCAGCTCTGGGATTCACCCAGCTCTCCAATTGTTACCTGGAGGCAAGGAACACGGGAGTGAGTTATAAAGAATATATATGTGGACCCCCTGCGCTAGCATTATGGCGAGAAGCCCTAGTGATAGCTGATACACGTATAATATAAGTTATAACTGTGTGGTCAAGTTACGTTGGATGGTTATTTATTTCAATTTCATTTTACCACATTTCAAAAATCTCATATGGACTTTCATCCCATGAACCCCTTCTATAAAGTATATTTTCTCTCCCAACTCCCTTCAAAATTAAAGCAACTTTCAACTATGTTCAGTCCTAGGAGTAAAGACAACGGGAACATGGTGCTGATCACACTACCTCCGCTATAGCCAATATTTATGTATAGAGAGAATTGTGGCCCTGCCTCCATACAACCTACGTGCTCTTATGACACTAGTATTGATGGTGATAGTAGTGGTAATAGTATTATCGATAGATGGAGCTGAGGCACTGAATCTCTTATTACTTATCTCTTTCAAAGTATAGCAGCAATATAACTAGCAATTTCAAGTATTAGATTGTGCTATTTATAGTAAAAGAGAAGATTATTCCTACATTACCTGAAATTTGCGAGTATCTTAAGTCCAACATAGAAAATTGAGATAGCACGGTAAAATGGTTTAAGTCTTAAAATAAATTAACGTAGAAAAAGGGCGCCAATAAAACGTAATCGTGCTAAAATTGACCATTCTTGTTACTTTATAACCCCACCATAACCATAGATCGATTCATTAGTGGCAGCAATTTGTAAACTAGCATGTTCCTACACGTAACTAACCGCCACTTGTGTTTTTTGCTCTCTTTCCGCAGCTATTTGTCCCGGCGGCTGCTACAACGGGGGATCCTGCGTGGCGCCCGGGAAGTGCTCCTGTCCGCCGGGCTACAAGGGCGACCTCTGCGAAGATCCCATTTGTCATGTTAATTGCCTGAACGGAGGACGCTGCGTGGGGCCCAACCTCTGCACGTGCCCGTCTGGGTGGGCAGGCCCCGACTGCTCCAAGCGTGAGTCGATACTTGTTCTCTTTTATCCTGCATGTTGTTTTCTCGCGCCAAAAAATGCTGTGATTGTGGAATCATGGTTTTTCCTTACGGTTGTGGTGCTCTCTTTAGAAATCAATGTGCGGTGTGGTTTCCCTGTTTTTTCCCTTCATTAACTTCAGCCAAATGTTGTCGACCACTGACGTGTTGGTTTCTTTCCTCAGGGTATGTCTTCATAGGCACTGGTATAAAAAGGGGGAGGAGAGGGAAGAGGGAAGACCAAAGCATTAGCCCCGTCAAGTTCGCTACACTTTTTGACACTAGGTGGAGTGCAGTGTTGCCACAATATGAGGGCACAATTTCCCTTTCCAAGGGGCAAAATTTCCCTTTATGGACCATTTTTTCCCTTCACCTAAGCACATCATACAATAATAATAATATTAGTAGTGGTAGTAGAAGTCCCGTTAATTTGTATTATTATTAGTGGTGGTGGAAGCAGCAGTAGTAGTAATTCCGTTGGTCCATGTCCATGTGAATAAAAAATGTTAAATTATTCACATACATGTCACCTTCATCGCTTCGTGACCAGATGTCTCAGGTTTGGATCCTGGTCAGGAATCCATTTAATCGTTAATCCTCATGGTTACTATTATCCGAGGATACAGAAAAGCGATGTACTTAACAGAAATATAAATAGATGCAGGCTATATTCAAGGGAGCAGGAAAAAGAACAGAGAAGATGAAAATGTGAATATGAAACTGGAACTTAACATAAATTGTAATAATGTAGTCAGATGTGTTAAAATTTCCCTGAAATTGTGGTATTTTTAATCAAAACTCCCTTTTCCCTTTTGGCTAAAATTTCTGTCCGAATTTCCCTGCAAAGGGAAATTTTCCTTCATGTGGCAACACTGGTGGAGTGCAGTTGCAACCCAGTGTTAGGCGTTCAACCCAAGTAAACGCTCTACGCAAGAATAGCGGTGTAGATTCAACAAATGCCTGTCTGCTGCTTTAAACGTACATTTCATTGCTTACCACGCACCATGTGACCCAGTTGCGTGCATACAATGTAAGCTACCGAAGCATTGCTTCGGAATGTAATAACGTAACAATATATTATGTCATTATAATCACACGATTATTCAATAATATCTAAATAAAACCGTTCCATTTCCTCGCTACACATAGAACAAATACCAGCCCCTGCAGGCCTGCACTGAGAAACCGAAGCGATCTTCCTCTCGCATCGGTTCAGCAGTTACAGACAGCTGCGCGCGCACCTCAAGGTCACGGGCCGTGTGCGTGTATTTCTGCAGCAAACGAAGCTAGCATCGAACAGAGAGTTCGAGAGTGTATCGGAGTGTTTCAACTCGTATTGTTTTCGATTTTCCTCAGTTTACGGGGTTGGTTTGACGAATATATATGAAAGTGTGTAAAGGTACCAGGTATTAACTAGTAATATAGAACAATGTGTACTATAAAAGAGCTTTTGTCTAAGCCGAGAGAAGGATGGAATTTCAAATCCGTTCATCTTGCAGAGGTGATCCACCGAAGTGTCAAGGGTGAGTTGAAAGCCAGAAACTAGTTATTTTCTATAAAATTTTGCTTATAGTAAAATTGATATTAGATCTAATTATTTCAATATCTATTATTTTAATTTAACCTATTATCAGTTGTGATTTTTATCTTTGATATTTATCCTTTTACTTTACCAGCTGTGATTTTTATCAAGGCAAGCCTGCCCCTTGATTTACTTTTGTTTACTTAAAAATATATATTCAGTGCTTCGGCTATCTAAATGGTCACCGCACACCACTGATGTGTTCATACACCACTCCAGAACATAGTGCAAACGGTGCAGACAGCAAATATTCTACGTGACACCAAATCGATGAGGTCGACGCCTCGGTATTGCACTTCGTAACCAACTAGACGCGAGAATGCAAAGTGCAGCGAACTATACGGGATATGTTTTGTTTTCATTATGGCTTGAAAATTTTCAGAAAGAATAGCTGTTTTGATAACCAAAGTCAGCAGTTGAATTGGTCACACAAACAATGTTGTATCCAACAAAAAACAAATGCCGCAGAAACAGCAAGACAACCAGTCATGTTCCATTCTTTTGTACGTTTTTCCTCCAATATGTAGTTCCACGGTGCAGAAAAGCTCCATCTGTTCTAGAACATGTCGCTACAATATGCTAGAAGCCAAAAACAATTAAATGTCTCCGTCTGCAAAATTGTTTTTGTTACAATGTTGTTTTTGTGACCGATTCAATTTGAGAAGTTTGCCAACATATGCTCAAGTTACACCACCTCAGTGATCCACTCACGGAGTGATTCACCCACATACCCTCAACACCCGCAAAAAGTTTTCCAACGTCCAAAATTGTTCGCAAAAGCTACGTTTATGGAAAATTTGGCACTAAATTTACCCTTATAGCCCCCTAAGAATGACCTCGCACCCCGACCCTGCTTGGAAAATTCTGGATACATCCCCTATCTATCATCTCCATCAGTAACAAGGATCAAGAATTCGAACAGGTGTTCTCGGGTTACCAGCCAGGTGAAATCGACGTTAGCTTCCAACGTTTCGAGCGCATACATGTGGAACAACATTCCCTGAAGATGAGAGCAATGTATGCACTCGAAACTTTGGAAGCTAACGTCGATTTCACCTGGCTGGTAACCCGAGAACACCTGTTCGAATCACGTCACCAGGAAAGCTACAATTCATATTAAGGATGAAGAATATTTTAAATGGTATCAGAGGCAAAAGTTGCCGGTTTGTTTTGAATCCACTTTATGCTCAGATAGGCTAATCAAGTATGGACCTTCTTTTTAAAGTTGAACTGTACCACTATGTGCTCCCACCAGGGATCGAACCCGGGACCCTCTGGTTACAAGGCGACAGCGTTTCCCCTACGTCATTGAGTTGGTTCCTTTTTTGTCTTCGAAACGCATTTTAAAGTTCCACAGTACAGTTTTAGTTTTCTCTTTGTGGTATTGAAATCATGTTTAAAATTATTTTCTCGGCGTTCATTCTTTTCGACGGACAAAACACTGCAAATGCAAGATCACAATACAGATGGCATCGCAAAAGTATAAAATTTGGTGAAACTTCACAGAAGGCTTAGAGAAATAGTGAAGCGGATCAAGCCACAAAGGAAATATAGTTCGCAGATTCTTTACAAATTCAATTAAATCTGCTGAAATATAATGAATAAGCGAACAATTAATTCAGATATACCTAGCAATCCTCACGACTGTTTCACGTGGCTTCGATATTAACACATATTATACTGATGAAACCCAACTGTAAATTAATAAAATACTTGCAGTATAAGTACAGCGCCTTGAATAACGTAGTGTGGAAAACGACCCAATAAACTGGTTCCCCAGACGGATGAGAAACACAGATAGCAGTGCGATCAATGTCGGTGCTAATTTTCTTATGAAAGTAATGCGGCTTAGTTAGTTTTTTGAATATATTATGTAGATTTGTTTGTCTTGAAAGGCGGTACGTGAATTGATGGAAACAGTTATATTTGTGGAGTGATTTGCAGTCACGAAATGGCATTAATTTGGAAAGAAAAGTAAAATAAAATGAATAAATAAATAGCATGCGTGCGTAACACAAGAAGAAACATCGCAATGTGATTCCGGATGTCAGGTCTTGGACTGTGTATTAGAGTTTATTTTTCTATGTTATTAGAATATAAATAGTATCCTGAGAGATATTTCATACCGAGGCGACAAACCACAAGTGTTGCTTGAAAGCGAGCAGTCGGAAATCAATGCAGCCGTTCGAACCGTAGGGACACAAGCTCTGACTGCACCGTTTCCTCAAGGAGATTTTAGACCAAAGCGACACGCGACAAACGATACGAGGATTTCACACCAAAGCGACACGGGTCATTCGGTCCAAGGCAACTTTCATACCGAAGCGACACATGTTGCAAAGGAGCCAATCAAGAGCAACATTTCACATCGTAGCGGTGACGGGAAGCACAGGCCAGCGTTCGGTTGGTGAAATCCTCAAGCGATAAGTGTCGCGTGCCGCTTGTCGCTTTGGTGCGCAATCTCACTAAAGCAAGACACTCATTGCATCGCGTGTGCTCGAACAACAAACCACGGCAACATGTTGCAAGCTATTGAGGAAATGGTCCAGTTTGAGCGACGCAGAAGCGACAAAGCGACACGTGTGGCTTATCGTGTCGCCTAGATCTGTTGTTGTAATATGCGGTTTACCGTGTCGCCTATCTGTTGTTCGCAAGCAACGCTTGCTAATAGACTGAAGTCACCATGTCGCTTGTCACTTAGTTGGGAACTCCCCTTGTAGCTCGTCGCTTCGGTCTCAGCACCCTTCCTTTAAGGAGCTTTCCGACCGAAGTAACAAGTAGCATGCGAATACGCCATATGAACGTGTCGTTTGCTGTTTGTACCCTCATGTGCAATGAATGCTAGTTTAAAGTCTGGAAGTGTGTGTCACTAGTGTGACAGTGTGAACATCCCGTGTCGCTTGTCCCATTGGTTTGAAAGTTGCCTTACACTTATGTCGATGGCACTAAGAAAGTTTTGTCGTTTCATGCAATCATCATTATCATCATCGCCACGATTAGTTTAAAGCGGAAGAAAAGATACAGTAAATATCAAAAATACAAATGCTTCAGTGTGTATATCTTTAAAGGAAATGATGATGATGATGATAATGAACCTAATTCATACACAAAATTTTAGTTGCCAAGAGCATTCCACGCGTATTTTTTCTCCCGTATTATTAACGAAAGTATGACGATAACAGGACGTGGTCAAACTGTCTAGAATGTTCGTTAATATCTTCGCGACCACTGTACCAAATATCATAGCTTTTATCGCATTCATAGAAATGCTTCATGTAAAAGAATCAGATGTTGCAGAGAAAACTCCATTTACTTCCATTATAAGCAGACGAATACCAAGTACCGGGTCCAACACCAGCGCCTCTAGAGGATCATTTTCGAGTGGAACCAGCCAGAGAGCGCAGAACCGTGCCGTTTTCCACACTACGTTATTCAAGGCGCTGTAGTATAAGTGCGTAGTTAGAGATCCGTTAGTTCATTTGAACTCTCCAGCCTAACTATTGTCTACTTTTGTGGAAGGAGGAAAAGGTTTATTATCCATTTGCCTTGACTCATCTCCTCCAACAGGTAGCTAGGTGCCGGGTCTCGCCCCGAGTTGATAGCTTCCCGGAGATGAGGCCTGCTCGAAAAAGGTTTATTATTATCCAAACACAACTGTAATCATTAAGTTTACAAACTTCCTTGGAGGCTTTTTTCTGGATAAACCTAATAGCAAAAATTGCTCTATACTTTTCATTTAGTCTCTGTACAGTCAACTGCAATGAAAATGATATCTGCATCCTGCAATACTCGTTTCCCTACAGTACAGTGTGTTATGTGTGTTGCATAACTATACAAGGATGGGATAACTTCAATAGTAACTTTTCAGTAGGAAGTTCGGGCATCAACGTAGAGTTATGCACTTAAAAAACCTAAAATATGCAATAAAAAGGTACGAAATATTCACTAAAAACACCTTACCCATTTTAAAATATTTTCTTGCAGTTGCCGCAAAAAAAGTTGTACATGTAGACAGATATTTGTTCTTTTTTTAACTCATACGATTTAATATGTAATAAATACAAGTTACAGTTCTGAATTCTTCCACACACTCTTGCTTACTTTATTTGCTGTTTTGTAAATGAAAGAAAAATTACATTCCGTACAATATGAAATCTCAAATTTTCAATCTTGAAACCCCATCTGTTTTTGCACGAATATATTTATACTCAGAAAAAAACTCTCTCTATTTCACAAGATACAATTGTACAATATTTGAAGACAAGAGTATCTGACACGTCAAGTTGAAGGCTCGTCTCTAGACTGCTCATTGCATTGTTGTCGTTCCTCTCTCAAAAAGAGTAGTTACATTATGTGTTCCCGCGAGAACGACGAAAGAAGTATCATTTCCTTGTCTTGTAGAAGAAAGTGGAGAATAAACAGCAGTGAAGGAAGGAAATATGAAGTTATTTTATTAAGAAGACAAAACGCCCAACGCACAGACGCAAAGTACAATTTTAGAAGTGGTTGTTGGCTCTAAAATATGAAAGAAGATTATACATATGTATGCATTTGCATGTACAATATGAATTTAAGCGTTTAAAATAAACATTTCCATATGCAATATCCTGGACCTATAAATAAGTATGCGCGGTCACACATACACCGACCTTCCGATATTTATTTTCAATAAAGGGCTTTCCAACAGTAACAATTCGTCGAATATTTCGATACCATCTTGACACCAAACTCGACGGTTATCCTGATACAATGTGACCACCATGTCGTCTGAACACTGAACACTGAAACCGGATCCAGTGTGAGCAATATGTGAAGCGGGTATTTCAGCTATTTCAGGTATCCCTTCTTTATTGCGGGTGATTGTAAGAATATAACCAAACCACATGTGGAAAGCCACGATCATAAATAACCTAATCTTGTCTTTTACAGCACTCTGTCATCCGGGTTGCAGATATGGCGGGGAATGTACAAAGCCATACTTGTGTGTATGTCCACCAGGAACAAGTGGTACTTTTTGTGAGAACTGTGAGTATTGTTGGTTTGAGTTCTTTGTTTTTCTTAAATATTAACTGTATTAGTAAACTAACAATGCATTGTAACATCATGTTATGAATAGTGAGCTTTAGCGCAAAAGTGGCACGCTGCGTGCGGCATTGGGTGGCATACCACTTCGAAACGGGATAAGTGTGATGCCACTTCGGCCTGAAACTGTCTTATAGTTACATGCGTTTTTTTCAAGTATGTGGAATGATTGCTCGCTGATTTGAGTACAAGACGCCTCAAAATAACAATGTTATGCGAAGACAAATATCTTCAAGTAATAAGGGCTTGAGATGCAAATAATAAACACCTGAAGGACAGGAGGAACAGTTTGTGTCCAGGACCCTGAACACGGCGGGTTTATAGAGCGACCACAAGGAGAAAAAACCTTGGACGAAAAGTCCCCGAGCAGCTTTCCCTTCTTCCGTTCAGCTCGGGACATAAGGAAGCATGATCCACTCTCCCCCTCCCCTCCTCGCGGGAGTACGGTGCACGGGAGTCGCGGATCTGCGCAGGTTGTTTTGCTTATGGTTCCACTATACCTGGCCTGTTTCAAGGCTTCATGACAAAACATTTTTTAGTGTTATTATTACTTTAAAATATATTGTACGTAAATCTGTTTATTTTTAAACGAAGCTAAATAACAAAAACAAAAAATGCAACACTATTAATACTACTACTCCTTCATCAATTTTATGTAAACGAATCATCTGAACCCCTTGAGCAAAATATCAACTGATGCCCATGTATAATAGAAACATGTAATGAGAATCAATTCTTACCATCGCCTTCACAAAATTTCTGCTGACGCTCTTTGCTTAAGTTATTAAGTCCACTCAATGGCGTCGATTGGGCGAGGGGGAGCGGTAGATGCCCCCCCAAACTTTTTGTCACTTTTACCAAGGGAAAGTAAACTATCATTGCCCCCCTTCAGTTTTATAACCCAATCTCTGCCACTAAGTCCACTTTATGCACAGATAGGCTAATCGGGACTGGTCCTACAGTTTAAAGTGATATCCGAATCATTATGACCCTCCATCGGGTATCGAACCCGGGAGCCCTTAATTATAAGACTGACGACGTTAGCACTATACCATCTGGGAGGCCGTTCGTGCCTGTGTTAGAGTGATTCAATTAAAATATCTCAGCTTGAAATATCTGTTTTCTCGATCCATTCTACTCGATATAATCGTACAAACTTGATCGGGTTTCTAATGCATCAATATTTTAAACTGTGTTCCTTTATAAAAAAAGTATTTTCCATGTTCAGTTTTCAATAGATATCAGTGTTGTGCAGGAGCGTATATTCTAGGCTAGCTAGACTATCTGCGAAGCCTGAAGTCTAGAGAATAAAATAGCTACAGGAGAAAAATCGATCAGAAATTGTAAATAATATTATTCATATCAGTGAGATGATGATGCTGATTCTGGAGTTGGCAACCTGATTTCTTATGAGTTGGCAACCTGATTTCCTATGAGTTGGCAACCTGATTTCCTATGAGTTGGCAACCTGATTTTTTTATGAGTTGGCAACCTGATTTCTTGTGAGTTGGCAACCTGATTTCTTGTGAGTTGGCAACCTGATTTCTTAGGAGTTGGTAAATTTATTTCTATCCATAGCCTAGGACCACGTGACATTGTGAGATAGCCCAGATCTTGGGCTCAGTATACGCCACTGGTGTTGTGTGACCTTTTTGCTTGTATCTTTCCAGATTCTTGCCAGTCAGAGTGCTTGAACGGAGGGAAATGCGTGGGCCCCAATCAATGCGAGTGTCCGAGGAACTTCAGTGGCGCCACCTGCGCTGACCCCGTCTGCGACCCCGGGTGTCTCAACGGAGGGAGCTGCCTAGCTGGGAACAGGTGCATCTGCCAACCCGGCTTCCTGGGACCTCGATGCGACAAAAGGTGAAGTGGGCTTAGGTAGTGTGATGATTTGCGTGGCGTTAAGCTTGCGCCCACTGGTACGGAAGCGGACGGAGCGGTAGACGAGACGGAAGCGTCGTTGAGGAAAAGACATACAAGCAAATCAAAGCTCGCCCCGCTTCCGGCTGCAGTGGGCGCCCAGCTTTAGTGAACACGACGCTTTTGGTGGTCTTGTTTATTAATATGACACTATGCAAGAGATTCTCAACCACTGTAACACGAGACGTTGAGGCAAGAATACAGTTTACGAAGAACACAGCCCCCCCTCTGATTTTTACTTGATATGAGGCTGAAGTGAGATAGATTTGTATTACAGAAAACGGATGGAATTCACTGATCATTGCAGTAGTGTAACTAATGACTTCTCCTCCACCCATCCCCGTACCCCCGCATAGAATCTTAACTTTTAAATTTTGTTCAGTTTGTTCATTACCTCGCCAATTCCTGATCCCTTAATATGGCTGCGATAATAAACACAAAGGGTCTAAAATGCAATATTACCTTAGAAGAAAATTGATGTTAAATTCCGTTTCACTTTTTTCTGTACGTATACGTTTACAACAATCTTAAAAACATTGTTTCTTTCTTCAAGCACTATAGAAAAGTTTATTTTCTTGTTACCAATGCAGTTTCTCACTATTCATCGAACTTTGTCGCTTGAAAGTCGATTTCCCCTCCTTACTTTTATTTGTTCAAGCCAGCACAAGGTCATTTGAAAGAGTGGTTCCTTTCTCGCTGTTACGGATACCTTGCACCACTTGGGTTTTTTGTTTTTTTAACGTTGTTTTTCTCCCACTATTGGTTAATCTTATTGATTATCTTATTAATTGGATAACATTATAAATGCATACTACAAAGATTGTGAGCAAAGTACACGACCAACGTTAAGATTCTACACAAATGTAAGAAAAAAACCACTGCGTTATAAAATAAAGTAAAAGCATTGATTGATTTGGTGTTTTAAGTCCACTTTATGTACAGCAAGGCTAATTGAGACTGGACCTACAGTTTAAAGTGGGATTCGAACCACTATGTGCCTCCACCGGGTATCGAACCCGGTACCCCTTCATTACAAGGCGACGACGCTACCACTGCGCCATCGGGGAGGCCTAAAGTAAAAGTAAAGTGTTCCCCTGTGCTATCCACCACGCCATGAAGCCATACAAGGAGTGTGGAGTTAGGGCTCCATACTTTCTTGATCACGGCTGATGGTGCGGGTGATGTGATCAGCACCACGCCTCTAGCCGCCTTTACCCACCAGAATTTCCTCAATGTAGCTACTTATGAAATCCATCGCAACATTAACATCAACATCTCAAAACTAAACACTGGCATGCGACAGGTCCACCAACTGTGACGACAAATTTTAAAGAAAATTTCAAACTAACAACAAAAGAAAATCAACATATAGAGAAGTGACACGAGCCTGAATTGAAGAAACACGGCTATGGAATGGACAAAACTGTGATAAATCCAACAACCTGGCTTGGACTGTAATAGAAATGTATTTGAATGCCGATCAACAGCATTCTGTGAATGGTGTCGCTGAATCATTGAAATCGATAGGTGAATAATACAGAAATCAAACGGAATTATTATGTATGTACATAAGAAATAATAGTCTCTTAAGTTTCAGTCTAATTTCATATCCTGAAATGCACGTTTATGGATGCAGAACGAGGCGTCAAATTGGTTCCGAATATGCACGAAAGTTAAGCCACCTGATTTTCCAGTCCTCACCTTCCACCTCAGAAGAACCTCAACGCGCGGGATTCTTTGTGGATACCCCCTAACCTGGCCGCATCCCAAAACAAACCACTTCCTTTCCTCTTCCCCGGAAGCCGGAAAGTGACGGGCAACTCATATCGCAGCATATTACACACCGTCCTCATTTTACGCCCGTGGAATCCACGACCTCCCACGAACACCTCACGACCTCAATTTCCACCCTCCGCACCATCCGGGAGATGTTCAAATTATCGCAGGAAGAGTGGGAGGAAGAACGCCACTTCAAATCTCGCACTGACTGAGGTATTAGTGCAACCGGGGTGCGACGTTTTGATATTCTCGCCTTCAACGGGCGGGTAATTTCCCAATTAACACTGGAATTTCCCCTCATTTTGTCCTCGCAGCCAGGAAGACCTCTTCAGCCCTTAATACTGTTTCAGGAAATGCGTTGCCTCAAAACTTGAGAGGGGGCAAGGGGGGAGATTGCCATTACTGGAGCTACCGGGCTCTTGTTATAACCATGGCAAGAAGACATCCAATAGGCGAAAGGACCAAAATTAAGATGGCTGGAGTTCTTAGTCCTCGGCCCTGATGGAGTTTCTTGTGTAGCGGAGGCGGAAAAAGAAGAAGAGAAGATGCTGGCTGATATTATCTTCTCCTCCTTGTCCCCTTTTGATTCCTTAACGTTCCATTAGACCCGAATTCAATTTCTCGCTTCTTTTGAAACATTCCGAGAGAGGAGAGGCAAATATTTTAACACCAGCAGGCAAAGAGACGCAGTTTCGACTGGCTGATATAATTTCTGGAAGGCGCCTTTTGCTGTCTTCTCTCTCAATGAAGTTGCGGAAACTCTTCTCTCAGCCTCCTTGTAATGGGCTTCCCTTCGTTTACCTGCTTGCGACTTGAAAAGATTCACCAATTAAGGAAATTCTCGAAGCAGGTTGACGTATCTTGTGGGTTCTTGCCTTCAGGCGCTGATGACTTGAACAAAGCTTTCGACGTGGTGAACTTCATTACTATGATGTTGGGTGCAGGGAGCCATTCTCAGTCGGAACACGGGTGCAATTATTTGAAGTCTTGTTTCAACCGGATTAATTAATTAATATTCTTGGAAATGTCTGCAGAGGGGGTTTATTCAAAAAGTAATCATGGTGAGTGAAATCGACCACACAGAAAGTAGAAGGCAAATTGTTCATTGTCACGTTCGTTCACCTTGTTTTATGCAAAGTTGGCTCCACCAGGGGCTCCAACTTCAATTCTTGGATAAAATGAGAGCATGAAGATGGCAACCTCTGCTTTAATAATACGTAGGGCATTTTTAAAAATGGTGAAGACGATTGGACTTTGTTTTTTTACCAGTGATTGTTGTAACCGAGGGGTCGCGGCCGGTGGAGGTACGTCGTGGTTCGGATACCACTTTAAATTGCAGGTCCTGTCCCGATTAGCCTATTAATGCATAAAGTGGACATTTTGTTGGTCGCCCTCTTGCTCACCGAAATAGCCGTGGACTTTTCGATCTCTCCACCGAAATTCTCAGGTTTGAGTCCCGGACTGGTCATGGGTGTTCTTTGTTTTCATCAATTTCATTCAATCATCACTTATTTCCATCGTCGCAATTAGTCATGAGTGACAGGAAATTATGTAAAACAATAGATGAAAAAAAAATAGCCATTTAGTGGATCAAGAATCACCCTCTCTCTGGAACGGAGATATGGCGATTTTAAATTTTCGCAAAAACAAAAACAAAAACAAAAAAACGTGAAAATTTTATAAAACCAAAACATTTTTCTAAAGGACGTATCTCTGCCCCTAATTGAGCTAGAGTGAAAGGGATTGCAGATTTGGAATCTGCACGTCAAGACCTTTCAATAGAGTGTATGGGAAGGGGGGGGGTCTACGATCATTTAAAATCGCCATATCTCCGTTCCTAATTGAGCTAGGAGGATGGTTGATAGCTCGTTGGACTCGAAATGAAGTCCTCTTTCCGATTCTACAATACAAAATGGGGGTTTTCATTTAAAATTTCACAATTGCCCACCGCCCCACCCCCAGGGAGCGGGGGTGGGGAATCAAGTGTGATATCATTGAATAGCTTTCTTTCACTTATTAAACACGTATTTTTTCGTTTTCCGATTCGATGTGTATTTTTCACGATATGTGACCGTTCCGGGACTTTTGGACCCCCCCCCCCTCGGTATATAGGCTAATATGTGTACAATATTTAGTTGCAGTCGTCCCTTTGTAATAAAACAACTTCTCTTGAACTTTCAGGAAATGCGAGTACAAGCCCTACCAAGAACCCTACACTCGAGGCTTCCGGCGACTCGTCAACAAGAAATACGAGACGCAGTGCGGGGCCTGGGGATGGAAGACCTGCGTGAGGACCAAACCCGAGTACCAGACGGTGTATAAGACATTCTACCGCACCGTGTACAAATGCGCCGACGAGAATCATTAGCGGCATGTCAATCGAACTGTGCAGAAATAAGATAAAAAAGAAAGACCATTCTTCACGTGTTTTTGCATTGGTGTCAAGTGAAGATTCTTCGTGGATTGAAAAATGTCTGGCTGTGGTAGGAGATAGTTTGTCTCTGAAGGTGGTGACGATGAACAAAACAAAAGAGAAAGGTATGTTCATATCGAATCACAATACTTTTTCCTCCCCCTGGCCACGAGTTTAAAAACAAAGGGGAGTATTCTTTCGTGTTATATCCTCCTTTGTCCTTGCTCGGAGTTACTTTCAAGGGTTTTTGGTCACTGAGGCGACCATATCGTCTTTTCCAAACAAATATGAAATCTGAATATTGAAGATTTGTACTCACTCTTCTCTATATAATAGTTCTAAAGGTTTTAAGTTGAAGATTTGTTGGTGATAAAGAGTTTAGAAATGAAAACAGTCCGTTGTAGTGGTGCAGAGAACCACGGAACCAAATTCGATCCATCGAACAACATATTTTCCATACTTCTTACTGTAAGAAACAACATGCTTTCCATTTACCAGGACAGGATTATCTTCAATCAATTTTTACTGTACTCGTAAATTCAACGAAATATTCTTCCGAAAGTAGCCGAGTCAACCCTTTAGCAACCAAGTAGAATGTGTAGTCGAACGGTGAGCCACATGCACGGGCGTCGGAAGCTGGGGAATTGGGGGACGCGCCCCCCTGCAATTCGTTGCATTGTTGTTTTCTTTTTTAAAAGAAAGGAGGCATAGTGGTCTCCATGTCATTGTATCATAAAATGTTATTTCTGAAAAATGTATGCCTGTAACAAATAATCTCACTTTTAGACACCGCGTGTATGTTTGTCGATATAATGGAAAGACGATATTCACATACTATTCCGACTTCCGTAGAAAGAGTCTGGTCGAATTCAAGTAACATAATATAATCATTTAAATAGTCCTCTTATCTTCCTGTAATCTGAAATAAATAGACCATTGACCTCGGAGTTAAAAAATGAGTGGTTTGTTGCCAAATATTTGAGCGTTGGATCAACTATTGTAGGTTTGTTATTTGATATTGATGAAGAAAATGACGGGCGAAAGACAGGATTACAACCCATGACCCTTGATTCGTAACGAAGAGAGTACCACGAATCCTAGGCTCGAATCCTAGTTAATGCATAGATGTGTTTTTGTCGCATTATCTACAACCTCTGACAATAAAGTTCGGTGAATGATCCTGAATATCGAAAGTAGACGAATTCTTAATGAAACCTACCTTACTGTCCTTCGAGGTAGTCCCCTCCCATGGCTATGCACCGTTGAGAACGGCTGTACATGTCCTGGAAACTTTTAGAAAAGTCTTCTTTCAGGATGGTGTTCAAGACCCTCGTCACGTTCCGTTGGATGTCCGGAATATCCTCAAATCTCTGACCTTTCAAAGCGATTTTGAGGCGTGGGAAGAGAAAGAAATCTGGAGGATTCAGATCCAAATTTCTTGAAATGCATTGCTACAGAGGATGAGAGCTGGTGTGAGAAAAATTCCGCTGGTGAGAGCGGAAAAATTGTTGTTCCCTCCGGCAGGAATTCCTTGTGGATCATGCCATCACTGTCAAAGAAAGTGATAAGCATCGTCTTGATGCGTGATTTTTACGCCTTGCCCTTCTTCCGACGGGGTGATGCAGGAGAACGCCTTTCATGCTTTGGCGTTTCGTTTCAGGGTCGTACCTCACACACCAGTTCTCATCCTCTGTAGCAATGCATTTCAAGAAATTTGGATCTGAATCCTCCAGATTTCTTTCTCCTCCCACGCCTCAAAATCGCTTTGAAAGGTCAGAGATTTGAGGATATTCCGGACATCCAACGGAACGTGACAAGGGTCTTGAACACCATCCCGAAAGAAGACTTTTCTAAAAGTTTCCAGGACATGTACAGCCGTTCTCAACGGTGCATAGCCATGGGAGGGGACTACCTCGAAGGACAGTAAGGTAGGTTTCATTAAGAATTCGTCTACTTTCGATACTCAGGATCATTCACCGAACTTTATTGTCAGAGGTTGTATTTCATCAGTATTCATTCTCATCTCCGCGAATAACCTAGAGAAATGAAAAATAAGAGGCGACGTTAGAGTAAAAATACATATTGAAATAGGCAACGACTTGCCCACGCAGGCCAGCTAATATTTGAAATATTTAGTTAATTGTATTAAAAATAAAGTACCTGTTGGAATTTGACCTGTGCCTCTAATAATTTTTAACGATATTAGTGAACCACAAACTATGAGCAAACCCGGATTTAGGAGGAATTTAGGGGGCTGCATTTCCGAACCTCCATCCGCAAATCTTCACTGGGAAAGAATTGCCTTAAAAAGTACCACAAATTCAAAACTAAAACATTTAAAATTTAAAATTAATTTAAAAAGTGCTAAATTTAAAAAAAATATAACTAGTCATCTGACATAACTTTGTCTAAAAGTAATTTTCGAATTTGTACATAGAGTACGTCAGTATGTTGTTAGCCTTTGGCCTTACTAGATGTGTACCTCCCTCCCCCAATACTTCTAACTTTCGACGCCCATGTCTACATGAGTTATTTCTAGTTTAAATTCAATAGAAATGACAATTTCTTAGTTCGGTAAGACTAGTTTCGTGACATATTTTTGGGGATCAAAACTGTACATGGTGTGCTTTTGTTACCAATGCTTAAAATACACCACATGATATTTTCTCCGTCGACCTCTAGTTCAACATTACCGAACATACACTTTGCCGGAGCTTGTATGTCTTTCAACCTGTAGGCAAAACAAATCTAGCTGTAGTGACGCTGTATAGTTATGTACATATAGTTCTCATGATAGTGTCTCAACAGAACTGTTTCCGCAGGTAATCTATTACAAGAAAATATATTTTATGTTTCGTGTTCATAAGAACACCTCATTGTGCATCACCATCTTATACCATGTAACATTCGGAAGTTTGCAAAGTAAATTCAAGCAATAATAATAATAATTGTGCAAATTCCACTAGTAGTAAGAGTAATGAACAAAAAAGGATTTATTGCTTATTTGTATCTAACTTTGTAAGTTAGTTTACATGGTCCAACCTTGTGTTTAATTGCAATGTTGAGGATGTCAAATGTTTATGTACCGTATGTGATTCTCTGTGAAGAGCGAAATTGTGTAAAAATTTGGTTACATATCACATCCATTTCTGTATTAAACTCTAAACATTAAAGTGATTATGGCACATTTTTCATAAAAAAATTTAATTGCGATATTTAAGGGAGGTAAGATTTGCCTATTTTGAATACATGAAGCTTCTGATCTTAAAACGTTTCACGTAATACGTAATAGCAATATGCACTACTGGTGGAAAATAAGACATGTAAGTATGCCAAGTTAAAGAGAAACAACATTTCAGTTATATGTATGAAAAATATAAACTATCAATATTATTATTAATTACACAGATTATTAAGAAAATAGACAATAATATGAACTAATGAATAAAACCTATGATTGAACACAGCATAAATGGAAGATATATGGAATCCTAAATATAATTAAAATGAAAATAAATTGAAATTTAATATAATTTCATTAAATCTTAAATGAATGTTGCATAATATGATATAATATAAATCATATTATCATGTTACTGTTAACCTAAATGTACTCCGAAAAGTAATAAAAGTTTTATTTCATATGTTGTAAAATATTTTTCAGTTGTTAAACACTATTAAAATCAAATGTCAAACTTAACAAATTCGATTTCTTATTAAATTATGCCACTTTTTTATATATCACTGTTTCCTGAGTGCAACTTCATGATACAGAATCTCGTATTTACATTTAATTGACAGAATTGTACAATTTACAGCTGTAAGTCTTATTTTAGTTGATAACAACATGACAGTTCTTGTTTGAAACAAGTGCTTCTGTAATAACTACAAAAGTTGAGTTTTGGCATGGATGCCTTCATTGTTACTGTTGTTGAATTTGTCAAAATTCGTTTAAAAACAAAATATATTTTGAATGTTTTAGTAAAATACTTATAATATTCTTCATATAACATTGAGAAACAAAACAGTGTAACATTCAGAGCTTCACTGATTGAAATTATCATGAGAACAATTTCACTTGAAAAACTAATATTTAATAAGCACGAGTAATATGAAAGAAGGGAGATGAGTTAAATGCATTGTCTTGTGTTTACAACCTTACAATATACCTAATGAACAATTGACTGTTCTATGATTCATTCTTGTCTAGATTTTTGTAAATAATCAAATGTCGGGAACTGTCAATTCTGTATACATGTAGAAAAAAATACTTGTTTTATGTATATGTGGTTGTAATATAATAAAAAGTATCATGAATGTATAATGTTGAGGAATGTAATAAAATAAACTTTTTGTGTACAAATCCTTTTGTGTGTTACTGTAAACTAAGGATATATATTATCAATAATTTGCAGTGTATCTGCACCGAAACGTGGGCAGAGATCTACATGTTTGCGAAAATTGTGGTGAAGACTATAATCCACATTAACTTGGTAAAGTATTGATTGATTAGATTTATTTTACTTCGCATTTCTGTCACTTTTGGTTAATCGTGAGAATGAGGATAAGTGATGATATGATGAAATTGATGAAGGGGGACACGCAAAGAAAGCCCATGCCCAGGCCGAGATTCGAACCCTGGACCGCTGGCGTCGTAGCTCGCTGTGCTAACCACAGCAGTTGCAGAAACAGGTCGAGATACAATTCTTAGTAATGTATTCACCGAAACTATGAACCTTGTGAAACTTTTAAGTCTACCTCATACACAAATTGACTAATTGGAACTGAATTTGCGGATTATAATGGAACCAACATCCTCATATTAACTTCCGTGTTGCCGAGAATGGCTTCATGGATCTTGTTCCTAGTTGTAATAAAGTTTATAGGGTAGAATTTATGTTTATAAGCACACAAAATCGAGGACTTGCTCGCACTTCTGGACCGAAGGATGTTATGTGAGTGACGAACTCGTATTGCAGTTAAAACTAGACAGATCCTAATGGTTTTGGACCTCGCATCCAGTATTCGAGATTCGGGCATAATATCCAGGATTAGCAATTCGGAGACTGGATCCAGAGTTACAGATCCGCGTATCTCAAGCATGATTCGAGACCGGATACAGAATTCAAATTCTACTACGCTCGCATCCGGGAAATTTTGGATTCGGATTTTAAAAAAATGTATCTTCAAAGAGATACTGTGTTTTATCGTGCTTTCCTCAGCTATTCTAGAAGACTGTTGGGATGATATTTTTAACTAGCCTTTAACTTTAGACGTCTGTTTCCTTCCATGTACGTCGTCACAAGTGCGAAGTGGTTAGCACAGCGCCATACGACGCCAGGGGTTCCGGGTTCGAATACCGATATGGGCATGTATTCTTCGTGAGTGTCCTTTCATCAATTTCATCATAGCATCACTCACCCTTATCTTTACGATTAGAAACTACGTAAAAAAATAATAATAATAACGTCATTGTACCTATCGGTTCGGCAGTCGGACAAATTAAATTGTCGATTTTTCATCTTGCCACTGAAGTTCCAGGATTTCGAGTCGACGCCCGGGCTTGGTTGTTCTTTGTGAACAATCTCATCTAACCATCACTCATTCGAATCGTCGCGATTAGTCAAAAGTGGCAGAGAAGCAACAAAAATGTAATAACTAAAATACAATTGTGTCCTCATACCTTTCTGTTTATAGTCAACCTAACAGTACAAATTATAGGCATTTAATTTAAAGAACATGAAAGGAGAAGCTGAACAACAGGAATCAGAGGCAAAAATAATCGTAACGTGGTCAAAATACAAATCAAATCGACAAGAACTTCAGCGATTTACTGACCTTGGCGATAACATCCAGTTGCTGAACGACCTTCAGAGACCTCTCGTGGCGAATCAAAAAAGCAGACACTTTCTTGGTGGCTGTTCGAGACTGCACCACGAGTCCCATGACGTGTTGCGTTGGTTCCGTTCCACCGTGATAGCTGTCGGCAGGAAAGACTGCGCTTGTCTATTTGACCGAGTTTTTGAAAACATCTCCTTTTGGTTGGTTCAATACCTCACTTCTAGCAAACGTATGTGCTGTTCCAAGGCATATGTTCCAGTTTAGACGACACCATCGAATGCAATGGGGTAAGTAACCTGTTTATACTTATTCTAGCTTCTTGTTCTTAGATTTCCGCTGCCTGTAGTCATTGTGTTACCTGAAAAATGTTCCTGTTTGGTAGAAATTCCAGTGACGTATTTCAAAACACATGAATTTTACGTAGTATGCCTCCAGTGGCTAAGAAATTTTGCATGGTTGGTGAACATACGTTGTCTATGAACGTTTTTTGCTCGCGGAGATATGTTACAGTGAAGCAATCTGCGTTTTATGTAGTATTATTGGGGTCATATCTCTCGGATGATTGTGGATTCATGTGAAACAAATTTTGTTACATCGCCATTTATCGATTTGGAACGACTTAAGATGACCGGACTCCTCTCCGATTTTCTTCATATTTGGCATACTCACTAATTGAGGCATCCTAATCACGAATTTGAAAGTTAAAAGTTGTTGGAAACGTCTAGAAATTGCAAAATAAGCGAAAATAAGTCGTTAGTTTTCGGAATGGAAACCATCGATTTTCGCGAAATTCTTTGTTTCACAAGGAAATATATATATTCCTGATAACTACCACGACACCAAATTTTAACTATGTTTGCTTAACTTAATCGAAACTAACCTAATCACATGTCAATGGTTCGTGGGGCTAGCGTCAATGGTTCGCGAGGCTAGCGTCAATGGTTTGCAATTATTTTGCAATTTTTAGACGTTTCCGACAAATTTTAACTTCAGATTCGTCATTAGCAGGTCTCAATTAGTAAGTATGTCAAATATGAATAAAATCGGAGAGAGGTCATCTTAAGTCATACCGTCAATTTATAACATTGCACTTGTCTCGTCGCTTTTGAGTGTTTTTGCAATCTGTTGCCCAAATTGTTTAATTTCGAATTTATTGTGGAGGACAGTCGGTTTCTAATTATATCTGTTACCATAAACTTCAGAATCTTAGTGATTACTTACTACATATTTTCTGGAGAACCATTTTTCTCTTCCCTATACTGCTATAATTCTTTACTTGCAAGAAGCCATTCGGTACGGACTGCTGCTGCCATCTACTTGACGTGCTTGGGGTGCGAAGGGTATTTCGTCGCTAAATGCTTTCGTTGTTAGGTTAGCCGGATCAGGTTTAGAGCTTTTAGCGTTAATAAAATATCCCTAACTTCTTTCGTTGTTAGGCGGGTCGGGTTTAGAGTTCTCAGCATTAAAATAACGTCCCTATATGCTTTAAACATCTTATCATGGAATATCTTGTCTCAATCACGAAACCACCTTCGAACCTCGCATGAAAATCCACAAAACTTCTGTCAGATTCGACCAGAAATCCAGCTACATTTCAAATCTTAATTTCTCCAGTAAATTATACTTGGCTAAGCTTTTATCTGTGCTAATTAGGGGCCCCGGGTTCGAATCGCGGCCTAGGCATGGATATTTGTGAGTGTCCATTCATCAATTTCATCATATCATCACTCATCCCCATCGTCGCAAATTAGTCAAAAGTGGCACAAACAGCGAAGTAAAATAAATCAAATCAATCAATCAATCAATTAAACTACGTAGAAGGTCAAGAGGTGAGTTCGATTGTACAATGGTATTGCTTATGGATAGGTTTGTGTGCTATTATTGTGAAACATATATATCTATTAGTTTTTCCCTATGAAGCCCGGATTTGCCTGCCATAGTCCTACGGGGCAGATTTTAACAGCCCTGTTGAGGCACATTAGAACAGCACTTTCGGTGCATGTATGAACAGCACTCTTGGGGCACATTTGAATAGTGATCCAAGTTCTACGTAAGTTCATCATAAAAATATGATACAAAGCATTTCACGCGATTTTAAATGGCGAACAGTCCACGTCGTTCATGGATGACAGAAACTTTGTTCACATGCTAGATGTAGCAAAGAGGGCAGAATTACTTTGCTAATGAATAACCATGACTGTCATTCCACTCTACACGTTATTTTGTTTGCAAAGGAGAATGGAATAGTTATAACAACATTTCCACCCTCATTGAACGCTTAAGTCTCCAGCCACTAGATATTGACTTGATGGGACCTTTGTAACGGAAAACTACTAGTGGCACAAAGTACTACACTATTCACGTCTGGCATCTTTAAGAAATACATCCTATTTAACATAATTTACAACGAAGAATATTATATTGACATTTGCAAAACCCGAGATATAGCCATTCTCTAAAGATTTCTAGGGCCCCCGATGGCATAGTGGTAACGTCGTCGCCTTGTAATCAAGGGGTCCCGGGTTCGATACCCTGTGCAGGCCCATGATACAGTGGTTCGGATCCCACTTTAAACTGTAGGTCCAGTCCCGATTAGCCTTTCTGTGCATAAGTGGACTTAAAGCAACAATTCAATCAATTCAATGTAATGATTTCTAGTCATCAATCACTGAAGTGCTTCTATTTCGATTTCAGGATTTTCAAAGCGAAGATCATGTAAAATAATAGTGTCCATACATTTTGGTTCCAGTAAGATTAATAAGAACAAGACATTGTTCAAAGTGCCCCATGTCTGTTTAAATGTACCCCATGCATGAGGCAGATTTGATCAGACAACCTATGTTTTGTTTAACGCAAGTAACTCTCAAAGAACTTTCATTTTTGTGTGTAAAATGTTTACATTTACTAGAAGAATAGTTTTTTTCTAGTAAAAAGTAACAAATCAATTTCGACTATGAAATAAAACAATAAAATTTGTTCAGTGTTCAAATGTGTCCCAGTCTCCCCTACTGACATTCATATTTACTAATAAATTACGTTAGATAACTGCAAAGTATTTTGTGTTCAGAAATGTTTCTTTAGCTCACATGGTACAGTGTCTCTCAAAAGTTTTAGGACAACGACATTTTAAACTAGGCAACCCAATTTACACAAGGCGTTGGTGGGTTGCATGTAGAGTTAGGCTCAATTTCAGGGTTGCCACATGCACAATAGATATTTATAAAATACGCGAAAGGAATAAAAACAAGTAATATTGTATAAAATTAATAAAAATATCACTATTATATCGCAAGTGACAAACTTATTTCTGAAAGAAAAAAAAGTTTTTTAGTATTTCATCGCTGATGAGTCTACAGAAAGGAAAAGAGGTGAGGAAAATGGAGCAAAGAAGAGAGAAGAGGAGAAGAGGAGACGAGAAAAGGGGAGTGTAGAGTAAAGTAAAGGAGAGAAAAGAGAAGAACGAAAAGAAGAGGAGAAGAGTGCAGTGGAGTCAGAAATCTAAGACAGGAGATACGAGGAGTGGAGAAGAGAGGGATGGAGATAAGATGCGAGGAAAGTAGGGAAAGCGATATGTGATAAAAGCAGAGCGAGCAGAAGGAGGGGAGAGAAGAAAGAGAAGGAGAAGGGAAGAACAGAAGGGACTGAAGAGAAGAGGTAGTTGCAGAAAATATCGTCTCAGCGTCAAGAATTGATGCATTGGTCAAATTTATCGACATGAAACATTCAATAACATTTTGAAATGTAATGGAGAATGTATTAGATCGGTTCGAAATGCCTTTTGGCTTAGTTCAGAGCAAGGTAAAACTTCCATGTAAGATCTTTGATTTTACCTGCGACTATACAACTAAAAACATTAATGTAATTTGAATATTTATAAGAATTATCCAATTTTTGTCCACTTCTCGGTTCGTTGAAATGGAGATTTTGTAATTTAATATTTCCCCTCCTCCCATCGTTAATTCCAAACTGAATCATTCCGTTTCACACGGCGTGGACAATGAACACAATGGGATAGGTCTAAAACTTACGAAACTTTTCTGCCACCGGAAGGGTTTGAACCTACGACCAACAGATTGACAGTCCTGAACGGTAAACACTACCCTACAAGCTTTCGCTCCTGAAAGTAAGTAGAAGGAGCTGACCAATGTGAAATGTAGATGCAACTCTCCTCCTACATGTAATGTGCAAACAATACTTGTTTGTAACAAAGAAAACGAAGGTAGTACGACTCGGCGAAAACATTTAATGGAGAATTGCACATGATGAAAACTTTTCATTCGATATTTGCGGAGGTATCCTTGCATTGAACTCGAGTGGGAAAAGGGGTAAAATTAGTATGTCCTGAATTGACACAAATATAAATAGTTATTTCATTAATATTTGTCAATGTCTTTGAAGCAGTACACAATTATCGTTAGAGTGTCATAATTCACGATCTTATACATGAAAATATCCCTTTGAATGTGTGTCAATTCATTTATTTGTTTATTTTTTTTATAAATTCCATATGCAGAACCATATAGCCACTATACACTGCTATTACAAATAATGTTACCATGCTCTTGTTTATAATAAAAGGAGAATTAAAAGAAGAACACATAGTATGGAGGATCGAACCTGGGACCGCAATCAATGCTTTCAAGAACTCTAACCAATACACTACGCCCTTTGTTTCCCTTGGAGCAACAGTTCTTAATTATTCTGTCGCGTCAATATAAACGTTATCCTGCAAAAAGAAGTTCAATACTCCGATATAGCTCTGTACTTCTAGAATTACTCTATACACATGCATTTGAAATTTTACTCTGAATTTATGTCTTCGTTGTTAGTATATCTAAGCTTGTGAATATACTTTATTTGTAATTTTATAACGGTTACATGAACATCTACGAAATAGTTCCTTATAATAACCTCCGGTTGACCAAGTTGCCAATATAAACAAATGGAATACAGATTGTCTTCGAGCTTACATTGTTAAAAAGGAGCGGATGGACGTATTACTATCCCAATACTTACTCAATAAGATTTTTTGTTTGTCAGAAATTATGACTTAACCTATTGCATGTTGAGCTAGTGCCCACCTAGCCGCCTGTGATGAAATCTATCATTCTTCAGATTCTCTTAAAAATTCGACTCTGGTCACTTGTAACTTGCTGGGTGCAGACGTTGTGCATCGACGCACAGTGTTTTGCGATAAGAAGCGGCCTTGAATAGCGTGAGTGAGTCACTTTGAACGCGAGCAAGCTACGCTACCAAGCTTGTCTGCCTTTGAAAACAGTCATTTTTTTTTCACCGTTTCCGAACGCGATTGCTATTGTAGAAGTATATATTCTCTCAAAAGGGCACGAAAGGAAATATGACCAATATTCTCCCGTCGTTTAAAACCAAATATTATCTATTAAACGAAAAGTTCACGATTGTCAATAAACGATTTAACCTATCTGAGCGTAGGTTCGATCCCGGGTTCAGTCTCCGGGAATTTTCGGTCTGTGTATAGGGCCGGTGGCAACCCACTATCGTGAGGAAATTGGGTAGCTCCGAGTGAGTGAGCGTAATCCGGTCGCGAAGTCCTACAACGCCTGGGGGTCTGTCGGGCCAACCACCCGTCCCCCTAGTCTGGCTGCAGATCTCCACGCCCCCTTGATGGCCCACGTGGGAGGGAGGCCATCAGTCGGTACGTAAGCCTTGGCCCAATATTGGGCTGTAGCGCTATAGGATTATTATTATTTAAATAATAAAATTTAATAGAAAGATTCTCCAAAATTTCTCTCCCACTGTCTACGTCAGGCCAGTACCCAGGGGAGGCATGGGGGCCATGCACCCCTCGAACCCTGAAAAAATATTTAAATGTGAACCTATCAATAACTACGAAAATAACATCGTCGATTTTAGAAAAGTGTAAAAATTCTAATTTTGTTCTTACATAAATACATCTGTTTCTTCCGCAAAAGTCTTCAGGCTGCAATATTGGGTAGTTTTAGTTTTATAATCATTGATGCAAGGCTACCAGACGTCCGATTTAGCGATTTTGTCAGGACAGTGCGTTACTTTCAATCCCTGTCACTTTTTCGAACTGCAATCGTGATGCGAGAATGTCTCTTTATTATTGCTTTTTCTTAACTCACAATTAGACATGTTCTTTATTGTAATAATAATTCCAAGTACGCAACATTTTATTTATAAATATATTATTTTCTAAACAGAATTATCATGACTTTTCAATGGCGCTCGCACTATTTGAATTATTTTGTAATATCTGTCTCTCTCTTGTCTAATCACAATAATAAGTTAGAAGAAATAACTCGCATTTTCGCAACTACCAATATCCTCGTTTTTCTTCATCACTTCGAAAATTATTTCTCGAAGATATCTGTTATACTACAAGAAAGCAATTCAAACTTAAAGTAAAAGTTCAACTACAAGTATACCCAACGACATTTACAATATTGGAGGGGCAGAATACTTAAAAATTGTTGTTTCAATCGAAGGTAAGGGCGTGCTGTAGTGGTTAGAGTTCTCGATTGGGCTCCTAGCGGTCCCAGGTTAGATCCTCCATACTAGGTGTGGAGAGCATGGTAACATTATTTGTAATAGCAGTGTAGAGTGGCTATATGGTTCTGCATATGGAATTTATAAAAAAATAAACAAATAAATGAATTGACACACATTCAAAGGGATATTTTCATGCATAAGATCGTGAATTATGATACTCTAACGATAATTATGTACTGCTTCAAAGACATTGACAAATATTAATGAAATAACTATTTATATTTGTGTCAATTCAGGACATACTAATTTTACCCCTTTTCCCACTCGAGTTCAATGCAAGGATACCTCCGCAAATATCGAATGAAAAGTTTTCATCATGTGCAATTCTCCATTAAATGTTTTCGCCGAGTCGTACTACCTTCGTTTTCTTTGTTACAAACAAGTATTGTTTGCACATTACATGTAGGAGGAGAGTTGCATCTACATTTCACATTGGTCAGCTCCTTCTACTTACTTTCAGGAGCGAAAGCTTGTAGGGTAGTGTTTACCGTTCAGGACTGTCAATCTGTTGGTCGTAGGTTCAAACCCTTCCGGTGGCAGAAAAGTTTCGTAAGTTTTAGACCTATCCCATTGTGTTCATTGTCCACGCCGTGTGAAACGGAACGATTCAGATTGGAATTAACGATGGGAGGAGGGGAAATATTAAATTACAAAATCTCCATTTCAACGAACCGAGAAGTGGACAAAAATTGGATAATTCTTATAAATATTCAAATTACATTAATGTTTTTAGTTGTATAGTCGCAGGTAAAATCAAAGATCTTACATGGAAGTTTTACCTTGCTCTGAACTAAGCCAAAAGGCATTTCGAACCGATCTAATACATTCTCCATTACATTTCAAAATGTTATTGAATGTTTCATGTCGATAATTTGACCAATGCATCAATTCTTGACGCTGAGACGATATTTTCTGCAACTACCTCTTCTCTTCAGTCCCTTCTGTTCTACTCTTCTCCTTCTCCTTCTTCTCTCCCCTCCTTCTGCTCTGCTTTTATCTCATATCGCCTTCCCTACTTTCCTCGCATCTTATCTCCATCCCTCTCTTCTCCACTCCTCGTATCTCCTGTCTTAGATTTCTAACTCCACTGCACTCTTCTCCTCTTCTTTTCGTTCTTCTCTTTTCTCTCCTTTACTTTACTCTACACTCCCCTTTTCTCGTCTCCTCTTCTCCTCTTCTCTCTTCTTTGCTCCATTTTCCTCATCTCTCCTAGAATATTTTTCCATTCTCCTCACTACATCTCCTTTCCTCGTCTATCCTCTCTCTCTTCTCTCCTCTACTTTTCCTCTTCTCCTTTCGCTCTCTCTTTCTCCTCTCCTTTGTCACCTTTCGTTTTCTCTCACCTCTTTTCCTTTCTGTAGACTCATCAGCGATGAAATACTAAAAAACTTTTTTTTCTTTCAGAAATAAGTTTGTCACTTGCGACATAATAGTGATATTTTTATTAATTTTATACAATATTACTTGTTTTTATTCCTTTCGCGTATTTTATAAATATCTATTGTGCATGTGGCAACCCTGAAATTGAGCTTAACTCTACACGCAACCCACCAACGCCTTGTGTAAATTGGGTTGCCTAGTTTAAAATGTCGTTGTCCTAAAACTTTTGAGAGACATTGTACAGAGGTAGGCTAATGGACGTACAGTTTAATGTTAAACATGGAATAGAACCTCTTCGCAAACAGAAAGCTTCGTAGCTACTTTCATTGAAGGCGTCGCGCGTAAATATGCACATAAGTTGAACGAAAAATTGCTTTGACTATGAATGCATTTCAAATTGTCATTCATTTCACTAATGTGGGGTATAGCGAAAGAATACTTTCGCTGATTACTTCTTTCCAGTTATTTCTATATACCTTAATCTAGTGTTGTGTATTACTTCGCGCTTTATCCTGTTCGCGAGTTTAATAGTTTTCATTCGATTTAGTTCTTTCGCCGTCCCCTTTGGCACTTAGTAAATGTTGGTATTTTTTTTACCAGGTGATTAGGAATACTATGTTCTAACTATGTGTGTCTCCCTTTCTCTCTATGTTCTATATACTGTTCTTTCTACCTTGACTATTATCTCTCTCTTTCAACGTGTTCCTTTATCTTTCCAAAATCTCTTCCCTTCTCTCGTTTACCATCCCATTTCTTCTATTCTGTTTCTCTCTTTTTTTTCCTACCACTATGTTCTACTTTTTGACCATTTATTTCGCCCCCAGTATATACAGATAGAGAAACTGCAGAGCATTCCCTGACATTCACTACGAGACTTGGCGGCAAGCGGTCCGGCGTCAGAGCTTGTCTTTCCCGGCGAACGGGGTTCGCGATAGTCGGTAGAGTCTGCTATTAAAATTACAGTTTTCATATTGTGTACTAACCTTGACTACAGAAGGTGTTGAAAATGATGTCCTTCTGCTGCAACGCATTCCTGGCATCTCCGAAGAAAATTGGCATTTACACGTGCGAGTTCGTCTACTATAATTCTCCAGATTTCTCGTACAATACTCTCTTTTAACTCACGGATGGTGTGCGGATTGTCTTTGTATACTTTATTTTTTAGATTTACCCATAAATAAAATCGCAGGCTGACAAATCGGGGGACCTAAAGGGTTTTTGAAACACCCGGTTCTTGTGAGAGGCGGCGGATAGATTTCCGAGGAGACTGTTGTAACCTTTGTCCTATCTCATCGAGTTTTTTCTCAGTAAGTACACGTGGGTTTTTCTTTCCATTTTTATTCAGAACTGACCCTGTTACTCTAAACTTTTTCACGAGGTTTAATATATTGGTCCTATGTGGAACGGGAACACCAGGAAATTTCGTTCCGAAACGTCGTCGCACTTCTCCACTATTTCTCTTTCCAAAGTAACACTCGACAAGATAAATCCTTTCTTGAAGGTAATGTAAACTTTTGTGGTGCCATATTAAGCCACAATCTTCAACACACGGACACGACACAACACAACTTCCGAGGGAGGATTATACTGGCGTCAGTCTGCAACGTCGACAGAAAGGGAAAGTGAGCGAGAAAAAGACAGTAGCGTGCGACTGTCGACGAACCCGTTCACCGGGAAAGACAAGCGCTGATACCGGGCCGCTTGCCGCCGAGTCTCGTAGCGAATGTCAGGGAATGCTCTGTATTCAGTGTTTCATTCCATGAAGTCAAAAATGCAGTTTTGAAGCGAAAGTAAATGTCCGTTATTTAGAAGTGTTCGCTATTCAGAAAAAAGTGTAGGATGTTACACAATAGGATAAACATACAGTACGTCAGGCCCGTAGCTAGAATTGATTTCTCAAGGGGGCTCACGGGTGATCGGGGGGGGCTTGGTAAACCAAATCCATTTTTCAAACGTTTAACAGTATTAAATGAAGGTAAATTATGTGTGGGGGTGTCATTAAGTTGTATAAAATTTAGAAATATTACACAAATACTATTTTTTCTATATATCTTTTAAAACATCGCTTGAAGTGTTAATTGACTGCTACTGAAATCATCCCTTACTACACACTCCATACTACTTTTGATGATACAGATATTTATATCACAAGAAAAAATGCACAATATTCAATCATAGTGCCTATAGTACATTCCACCTCCGGCTGAAGTAATTAAACTCCCCTTCGTTCCCAAAACTTGGGAGCTTTTGACCTTTGACGCAGATGCGGAGGGAATGTGAATGATGACGTCAAAGTCACAGATTTATGTCTAAACAGGAGGTCGCAACAAGGACAGCCTTAGCGAAGGTACAGATAAAGAAGCTCCCCTGTGAAAGAACTTTCTAGAGTCTAGAGGAGAGAATTTTGTAAATACTTAGACTTCTTCTTATGAATAAGATAAATGAATGTATTAGCTGTTGATCATGTTCTGTGAATTTATCCTTGACCAAAGTGGCAAGCAAAGTAATATCTGGTGTCTACATTTATTACTCTTAACTGCAAACAAAATTCCACAAAATAGTTTTACCTAGTGTCAAGGGGACTGATGGCAGTGCCTGGGGGGGGGCTGACGGCAGTGCCAGGGGGGGCTGACGGCAGTTCCAGGAGGCTACGGGCTGCAGTACGTACTCTGCGACATCGTAGCAGAGGTGACACACACTTCTCAAGATAACCACAAGGAATACTGTCTAGTGTCTGCACTTTTTACAAGAAAAAATAAATACGTTCGGTGTAACATGAAACAATGCGCGCTAGTTCGAAATACAGGCCATTGTTGTGTCGAATTCCAGGAATTGCGACCGTTCTCTTTCAGGTTGTCCGTTTTAAAGAAGTTTCATTTGCGTTGGGGAGGTATTTTTCAGTGTCCGCGTCCGTTATTGAGAAGTAATATTGCCATTAAACCCCATGTATTGTAACGAGTGCACTCACGGTCCCCGAAATGACGTGTCATTCATACCCCGGCACGGGTCCAAACGTCGTTATGTGTACGAGAAACCGGTCGTGACTCTTACGGTCCAGGTTTTTAAGTTCGGTACTGAGACGGTCGTTTATTGTCGTACTATTGCGAGGCGGAGATAAATACCTTGAAATATTGCACTGTTTTGGTTACCTTGGATATGTGGATTCGAACATTCATAACACACTAATAGCATAATATCAGATACCTGAAAAACATCAAATAACAACACTGACGAACGGTAGAATGTGAATATACATTGTAACAACAAAAAAATATTGCAATCAACAACTGTTTACATCGCCTCCTCAATCACTCTATCATTCTCTCTCTCTCTCATATTCACATATCTGAGGTATTTTTACATGTGAAGCATAGATACAAATCATGGATCTCATTAACATAGTTTTTAGTTTTAAACCTTTATGTAATTTAGGTCATTTGTCTGCCAGCTCCTGTGCTCTTTTAAATTAATTTATGTGCCAGCCCTCGGAAAGCGGTTATCTAAAACAATTGGGTCGGCGTGGTTAAATCTTTCGTTCGAATGAACGTATGCATCCAGTCGTAAGCATGACATTTAACAAGTTTCTCGGACGGGGGTAATACACATAAGCCTCTCTCGTCCAATGAGAACAACTATACCATTGCATAGTGATGCAAAACTTAATCGGCTCCAGCTGCCGGAATACACAAATCAATCGTCGGCGCGAGCAAAAATTACATAAAAAACCACTATGCAACAAATAATACTACTTCACGCGCACGACCTTGCAATATAAATTACGCTTTACACAATTAAAAAGGACTAACCAGTCAACTATTGACAAATTAAATGGCGCGACGGGGCGGTCGGTTACACAAAAATGGAGCACACTTTGACAATTTATACTAACAATTAAAGTAATGGAATGGAGCTTCTAACTCTGAATGCAGACAATTAAATTAGAACATCTGAACATGAAATGACCCTTTTTTTATAACAATACTAAAAATTGTCAGACGCGGAAGTTAGGTTCGGGGTTCCTGAGTCACTTTGCAAATAAGTGAGACTTCGGCGTTAACGTTACGGCGTTGATAGAAACAATGCACGTTTACATGGACATAGACCATCTGAAGAATACTCTACCGGACTCTGCTACATCGTGTGGTCATTCATCTCTCCTGGACGCAGGACTTGCACACGGTTCCTTTGCGGCGAAATTGTTCTCCGAGATCGATCGCGACGAAGGATGATTGCGACGATATGGTGTACTTCCACCTCCTTAGAACTTCGGGTGTTGCTCTCGTCACTAGCGTCGGGCATACGTAGTCACGCGCCGGTCCGGAATCTCTCTAGTGTCGGGCATCAATTGAACGTCGATCTGGAATCATCTCTCTCAGGTAACGGGGTTCGATTTTCGTCGATCTGGAGTCGTCTCTCTCTGGTAACGGGCTTCGATTGGAACGTCGAAGTGGAAACGTTCTTCGGGCTTTGGACAGTGGTTGGCTTTGGCATCGTCTTTGGCGCTGGCTGGCTGGCTTCACCGGATGATGGCGATGCATCGTTTCAGGCGTCAGGGAAGTCGACGGACTCCCTTCTCTATCTACTTTAGCCGCCCATTATTATGTGGTCCACCCTTGGCAAAAACAAATCACCGCGTAATACTTCACCAAAATAAGGTGCACACTGCAATTCGCTCACGGTACGTAAGAAAACAAAGTCCACGGAGACAAAACAATAGTCACGCGAGAGTGTAGCGCGGAGATGCTCTCTCTATGAAATCCGGGTAAAAACTGTCTGGATTTTATATCACTTTCGAATTTGTCCGTTGAGAAGCACGCTAAAGTGGCTTGGCTTTCCGAGGAGATGGAAATGACCTCTGTCCATTGTCTTGAAACGCGGTTATCAGGCGCGTCCTCGATTCTTGCAGGCTTGGGCTCCAGCTGATTTTCCTGGTCATCCGTGAAAAATGGGTTCGCCCACCCGCTGCGACTCCTAGCCCGGTCCCGACGAAAATAATCCTTCCTTTTCTCCGTGACGCCCCGTGTTGGTGCAAATATGTCATGTGCTAGGTCGCAATGACAGTTCGGCTCTCACTCAGGAAAAACCCGTCTCCCAACTCCACGACGTCTGGCTCGGATACAAATTTATCCACAAAATAAATCAAACCTCACACACTTATATTTGAACATAAAATGAATCAATAAACAAAAAATAATTTATATCGAACTGCGTTTACCATGTCACTGGATACCGTGACAGTATTTCTGCCGGGGAATTTAAAAATGTCCGTAATTTAGAGGTGTCCGCTATTCAGAGATGTCCGTTATAGCTTGACAAATTAAGTCCCGATATGCGCAGATCGCTGCGGAGCACTTCCTATTACGCCATCCTCCCCCACCACTCTTCTACGTACTGGTCTGGCCTTGAGACTACGAGTGGTGCCAACTCAGCAAAATAAAGCTAAAACAAATATGACAAACTATTTTTACTGTGTAGATTGTCGGTGCCGGCTCATATCAGTTTATCAGTGGTTCATTTGATTTAATCCGGTCTTTGAAAATGCGTGCGGTGCGCGGATCGTAAACTGTAGTATTACGCACGCGCGTTAAGGTTTATAAGGAAGGGAAATTACTGGGCGAATGACTTCATTTTCTGAATGCGACATCGAGCAGCCAATTTTTTTTAAAGCCGAGTGGGGGTGGGGGTTATTTTGTTTATCGTACAACAATCACTACGAGAAGGAAATCTGATAACACGCTTGCCTGTGTTCTTTTTTAAAGCACTGAAATGTTCTTGCTCATTACTCTTGGCTGCATATTTTTGAAATGCAAAAATCAAATCATGCCGGATCCAACGAAATCCACAATCTGCTCTGGAAAGCCCCTTAGAGGTCAGGCCAGAGAAATTGTTTACAATGTTGCAACATATTTGCGAAATCAGGAGGAGTTACATAAACTTAAGTATAATGTTGTCGAGTCTACAAGCGCCGCCACGGGAGTATCTAAATGGATGGTTTCTCAAGTTTTAAAAAGGATTTAATTGATTTGTTGTTGTAAGTCCACTTTATGCACAGTAAGTATAATCGGGACTGGACGTACAGTATAAAGTGGGATCCGAACCACTATGTGCCTCCACCGGGAATCGGGAAGTTCGAAGCCGGGATCCCTTGATTACAAGGCGACGACGCACTGCGCCATCGGGGAGTTCAAGTTTTAAAAGAAGGAAAAGAGTTGTTGGCGAAAAGTGAGCTGAAGTTCTGTACTCCGACAGGTACAAAATAGTCCAGGAAAAAGCAAATACAAATTTCGTCGAAAATCCTCAGACCATTCCGCTCCCTCCAGATTGCAACACTGCGAATCAACGTCGCTGCGGAGAATGGGGTGGGGAAATGTGGTGTGAGCTGGGCAACAGTTATTTGCAGCGTCTTGTTTTTAACCTTGTCAAGTTATAGGAGAAGTAGTTTTGCTGTAGTTATTTTCGTGATTTGCATAGCAACAACTTAGATATTCATAAATCCGAGATTAGCTATGCATTGCTAGAATGTTATTCGTCATAAAATGAGACTCTTTGAGATTTACTATCTGCAAATATAATGATTTTGTTCCAATACATATTTTTTTTTTTTTTTTTTTTAGATATTATCCCTAATTAGACTGTCTCAAATTGTGACGTTAGGCAAGAAACACTATAGAGCTTTCATGCTCTCACATTTGTCTAAAACCTTAACTACATTTCAACCAGTTCTAAATCACTAACATCTCAAGTCCAAACTTGAGATCCTAACTACCCAACATCGTTACATCGAATCAGGCTGATGGACTGTATATTGTTGACCGAAGAGTAACGCTTCTCCTGTTGCATTGTTGCTGCCGAACAAGAAAAAGTACTCAGGGAACGGCTCCGGTTGTTGTGCTTCTCCCGGGAAACCCGTAGCAACAAACTTCGAGGCAGGAACATGAATTTCTGCGACCCCTCGGAGCGCAATTACCCAGATAGGTTTCTGCCTCCCTGGCTACGCAATCAAATTTATCTCTCTGCTTGACCGGCGTGGAACTTTGTAATCTGAGCTGGCGTGTTTACCCAGCGAGCCTGGAAGGAAGGTTGATACTCGCCGCTGCACGTTCCTCCGCGTTAAGTTTACCAAATGTTCGTAAGATGTTCCTCTCCCACTTGTTACACCCTGATGAGTTGCTGGCCTAATCGCACAATTATGTACTTAGGAGGGAAATGGATATTTAAAGATCGCTGAGAATATATAGAGAGAATGTAGAGGAATAACAAGAAATTGTGCATTCAAACCCATTAGCATATGAGTTACTGGACCTTAAACAACCCTGGTGTGCGCTGCCCGATGTCTTTCCCATATGTGTGATGAGTTTTTGCATACGACTTTTTATTATGAAAATCTTTTATCAGAATAGCAGTTATTTCAGTTCTTAGATTTTTTAAACATTGTTCTTGAACAGAAAATACTTGTAACGATTTACTGACTCAAAGTAGCCTTTTGTCGGTGTTAGGGTGCTTGCGTTCCTATATTGAATAAAGGCAAATAGCATCGGTGCTGATCGAATCAAATCGATTCATTACTCATTGATAAGTTAATGGTATGAAATTTTTACCTACGTATTTACAATATTATTCCCTGATAATTGTAAAAAAAGGGGGGCTTTAATCTCGGTGATACAGAACTAGTGTCGAAAACGAGACGGGCCAAGCGTTTTAAAATTCGAGACGAGACGAGACACGGGACGGGACGAGACGGCTCGTGAAAAGTCTCGTCTCGTCTCGAAAGTCTCGAAAAAAATACAAACAAAATAATTACTCAGTTGCGAATATTTATTTACTCGGAGTAAAGGATATTCTTTGGAAACCCAAATCAGCGTCTATTACATAAAAAAGGGCAATCTTTAGTGCTCGAAAAATTTTCTTCAAAGCTAGGCGCCAGCTCTGAAAATCAGGCGCCAGGAAACTACCCACTAGCAATTGTGCATACTACAGTGTGTTTCAAAAGTCGCACAACACAAACTTTGAAAATGTATATCATGAAAACCGTAAGAGGTATTTACACCAGGTTTTCTGCACTAAACTAATCAAGTGCGCTATCAATGTGTTAATAAATTTATGTTAGCATGTATCCAAATAAAAGCAATTACATTATTTTTTTAAAAATATTATTGTTTTGCTGAAAACATCTGAGAATTGATTTTCAACAATATATACCAACGTATTTTAGAAATTTTCAGCGAAAAATGCAGATTCGACCAGGACTCGAACACGCGTCTCTGTCATTGCTCTAACCACTGAGCTACTGAGCCGGCCTGGCCTCGCCTGATTTGTCGTTGTCGCTGTTTTACATCCGTGGAATCTTCTCTGCCAGTGCTACCGCAACGGGATCTGTTGCTTTTGAAATACAGTAGACTTCGACGTTGCCTGGTTCCTCCCAGCGTAGAGGAAACGTACTACGTAGAAATTTTCAACGAAAAATTCATTAACATCACTGCGCTGGGAGGAACCAGGCAATGTCGAAGTCTACTGTGTTTCAAGAGCAACAGATCCCGTTTCGGTAGCACTGGCAGAGATGATTCCACACAGGTAAAACAGCGACAGCGAGAAATCAGGCGAGGCCAGGCCGGCTCAGTAGTTCAGTGGTTAAATAAATCGTACAGTATGCCAGAGACCCAGGTTCGAGTCCTGGTCGAGCCTGCATTTCTCGCTGAAAATTTCTACGTAGTACATCTTCTGTGTGTGCCTAATCTTCAATAATAATACCAACTCTTAACAATTTGTGGGAGCATTTGTTGGTGTTTGACTAGTCGTAAAACAGTTGCTTTGTGAGGTACAGCAGAAGCAGGGGATTTTTCTTGGAAAGCCTCTTGCACATGAGTGTAAGAATGAGTAGTAAAATACTCTTCTGCAATGCACACGCGCTGCTCCAAAGAATACGCCATGCTGAATCAATTAAAAGAACAGGCATAGTAGCGTCGAAAGTGAGCGAAGAGAATTCAGTGTAACCAGAGGCAGACAAGGATTCTCTCAGGAGTTCAATTTCGGCACAAAATCTTGGTTTATTATTTTTCACGTAAATGTATAGCCAATACTTAGGCGGCACATGTGGCGTGCGTCTGTTTACAATATTTCGACCTGCTAGCATTGCCATATATGTCCCAAAAATGGCACTTTTTCACTCAACCCATAAAATCGCCAATGAAAAATTCATCCAATGTTGCACATGACCAATATTGGTCGCAAATACAGATTGACATGACATCAGTCATCAGACATCTAATTATGGCCCTTCGATAATTTCTTACGTATTTTTCTAATTCAAAGTGCATTTCTGGAAAAAAATTTAACCCTGCTTTCCGCCACTTATTAATTTCTCTAAATTTTCTGTATGGAGAAAACTGATAATTTTAAGCATTGACAAATATCTCAATGGATGAGACTTTATAATGCAGAAAACCCGGTGTAAATATCTCTTACGGTTTTCATGATATACATTTTCAACGTTCGGGTTGTGCAACTTTTGAAACATTCTGTATAAGAAGCTGAGCATCACGGTATTCTAAACATCGCTAAATCATTCGAGAAAGCAGGAAATGGGGTGTTGGCGGCAAAGGGTAAGAAAATGTTACTGACTCTATGGAATGTTCACAACGTTGATAGAAAAAAAAATAATTTGCTAAATTACGCTATACTGCAATTTGAACTTAGATTCATCAAAATTTCGTACATATTACAGCAAAAGATCACAGTCGCCAGGCTGAAATTTTTAGTTTCCATGGCGACCTGGCGACCGGGATTTTTCGAGCCCTGGCTATCAGTAAAGAAGAAAAACGTATTTTTGGAATCAAGCGACAAAGGATCGTTAACAAATGTAGCGGATGAAATCTCCAGTTGCTCGCCAGATGACGCCACAGCGGTCCCGGGAAACCCCTCGCGATGCGCATGAGAATTGTCAGAATGGTGCAAGGAAATGACGTTCAACCAAGGAGACGACAAGCGGTGTTCAAGTTCAGAAGATTGAACAAATGCCTGTCTGCTGCTTTAAACGGTCATTTTATTAGTTAGCACTCACCACGTGATCATACACCACACTGTACACCGCTCCGGAAGGTGGTGCAAACGGTGCAGACACCAAATGCACTACTTGACACCTAATCAACGAAGTAGACGAGTCGGTGTTGTACCTTGTGAGCCAACTAGACGAGCGACTGCAGAGCGAGTCAAGAAGTTTAGCGAAAGATGGAGGCTACTGTTCATAGTTTCAGATTTCTTCCACGAAAAATGAAATATTTACTCTATCGCACGAGTCTGTGGATCAAGCGAGCGAAAAAAGGCCACTGCGCAAGAGGGGTCGAAAGAAAGCGTGAGAGGGGCAGGAATTGCATGGAGGAAGAAACGCGACCAGCTAGCTCCGCCCGCTAGTTCTCTCCCCTTCTCTGTCGCCATGCTCACCGGTTCTTCACAGACTCCTGGGATGTAGTAGAAGTTTTACTTGTGCACCCGTCCGTGTCAACTTTAATTTTCTCAGAACTACTTGACCGAGAGAGGTAACAATCGATATGTTTCTCGGACACTATCAAATATGATGATTTAGTGCCATGTACTGTAACTTCACGTCTTATAAATTATTCAGATTAGCCCGTCATTCTGCATAAGGATCAACAATCTACATATATTGGGCTATTTTCAACATTCCGGTATCTCCGAGGCAATTGGCGCAATAAATGTGCAATTTATTTAGCTGTAAATTCTTCGAAATACGAACTCGATGCAATATTTATATTCTCGATTACGATATAATATTTTAGTCAACAACCGGAAAACCATTCTAATATTGCCTCAGAAACTACCAAAGGTGAAAAACATGAAGTGGATCGGTTGAAATCTCGTTACCAATGGTTCCGGGATCGTGTTTTGGCCTGGGTGTGTGTTTATTTAGCATTTCGGTCATCAGTCATGACACTTCGATAATTTCTTACGTATTTTTCTAATTCAAAGTGCATTTCTGGAAAAAAATTTAACCCTGCTTTCCGCCACTTATTAATTTATCAAAATTTTCTGTATGGAGAAAACTGATAATTTTAAGCACTGAAAAATATCTCAATGGATGAGACTTTATAATGCAGAAAACCCGGTGTAAATATCTCTTACGGTTTTCATGATATACATTTTCAACGTTCGGGTTGTGCAACTTTTGAAACATTCTGTATAAGAAGCTGAGCATCACGGTATTCTAAACATCGCTAAATCATTCGAGAAAACAGGGAATGGGGTGTTGGGGGACAAAGAGTGAGAAATTATTACTGACACTCTGGAATGTTCACAACGTTGATTTTAAAAAAAAAATCATTTGCTAACTTACGCTGTACTGCAATTTGAACTTAGAATCATCAAAATTTCGTACATATTACAGCATAAGATCATTAGTCGCCATGGCGACCTGGCGACCGGGATTTTTCGAGCCCTGGCTATCTTATTTAGTTTTTGTACTCTTCCGAAATCCAGTATTACTTCCAGTTTTCAATGTATTCAAGCTTAGTAATTTTAAGCTGTAATAGTACTCCAGATAAAAGTACTTTGCTAAAATACCGATTCAGATATCTATATGTATAAAAATATTGTGAGAGAGTAGTATTCTCGATAACTTCTTTGAATGGAAAATTTATGAAAAATATTGTAAACCTTACGAAAATTACGAAAATTGCGGGCTTTGTCTGCTTTTCCATAGTAACATAATTTATTATTTGTTTATCCTTAAAACAGCTTAAATATATTTAACGCCTTTAAAGTAAAAAGTACTGCTATAACGCGCAGGGTGGTATTTGTAGGGGTGGATGGGGGATTCCCCCTTCTGGGTACTTGTATCCGCCCTCGGATTGATAAATTTTATCCATGGGGGAAATGTTATATGGCAAAAAGTCATTATCTCATGCTGTCCGTAGACAGTCAGTAGAATTTCCCCCCACTGGGAATTTCTTAAATACCACACTGAACAGTTAAGTGAGACATACAATAGTTGTTATCTTCACAACACGATTATTCCCGCACAAGGAATAAGGAATATTCCACATAAAATCTTGCCATCTAAGGAACGGACGTAAAGCAATTTTTGTAGTCTTTTCATGGAAGGAAGTGATATGATTGTTGACATTAACCTCCCTTGCTAATTGTAATATTTCCCCATCTAAACCCCCTCGCGGTCAGTAATCATTTTCTTTAGGTATCTCTCACCTTTTACCTTTTTATTAAGCATTCTGTCTGTTTAAACATGACATTTCCCAGCGGAGGGAGAATTCCCTCCCTTCAAAATAATCGGCGAAACGGGATTTCCGCTTTCGCCTAAATTTTTACTTGGATGGGAAATATGATATAATGCGCCACTGGGTAATTGGGCGAAACGGAATTCGGCAAAAAGGGAAGACATGGAAACTAAAAATGGAGCAAGAAAACACCTGAATTCTGTGAGGAAATGTAATCAATTTGTGGCATAACTTCCCTGGGTGATCGTTATCCTCACCTGCTTGTCGCTGCGCTTCGGCACGAAGAATTGCATTTATTACTGTTGGTTCGTTCGCCAGCGACACTTATCGCTTTTCGCCTGTCCTGTGTTGTTTGTCGCATAGGTCAGACCGAAGTAAGAAGTGACCAGACCAAAGTAACAACCTATGTCAATTTCCGAACCTAAGTAGCACGATCAGCTGCACGTGTCGCTGGGAAAAGGTATTTTTTATCACTGCCCATATCAACATCTCAGTAGTACAGCAAAGAGAATTCCACGCCCGAAAATGAGGTATAGTGAGGTACACAGTGTTGCCAACCTCTTACTCGAAAAAATAACCAAGGTTTTTCTTTTTCGGTCTAACCTAACCTCAAACAAGGAGCTGGCAACCTTGCTTGAGGCTTTTCTCGCAGTGTTGCCAGCTGGGGCTCGGTGGGGCTCAGTGCCAACCTCTTACTCGAAAAGTTACCAAGGTTTTTATTTCTTGGGCTAATTTAACCTAACGCGAGGAGCTGGCAATCTTGCTTGAGGCTTTTCTCGCAGTGTTGCCAGCTGGGGCTCAGTGGGGCTCGCAGTGTTGCCAACCTCTTACTCGAAAAAATGACCAAGGTTTTTATCTTGGTCTAACCTAACCTCAAGCAAGGAGCTGGCAATACTGCTTGAGGCTTGTCTTGCAGTGTTGCCAATATTTTACTCGAAAAGTTACCAAGGTTTTTATTTTGGTCTAACCTAACCTAAGGCAAGGAGCTGGCAATCTTGCTTGAGGCTTGAGGCTTGCTTTAATTAATTGCATAAATCAAGGTTGCCAACCTACTGGTATTTCTACCATGGTTTTTTTACAAAAAAAAGAGAGAGGGGGAAGAGTTAAACAACCGACAATGCTGCCAACACCTACCTATAGTTTTTCTTACTTGATAAGGGTTTAGCCAATTTATACACTGGCGTAACATACACACACTGTGCAATAGAGCCGGCAACAAATATATACTGCCGTAAAAGAGAGATGGCAACACAGTGCGTGTGTGCGTGTATAATATGTAGCATTATTAACTAGAGTGTGTTGGCAACCTACCTGCAATTAAAAAAAAACTAGAGACGTCAATGTTGCCGTAAGATAAAGAGGGAGACTAAGCTGGCAACAGTGGTGAGCGAATATGCCTTATTTCCAAGTTCTGGGCGTCAATGTATATCGGGATTTTTGTAAAAATCTTATCGCGAGAACGATGTGCTGCACATGCATATGCGCGCACCTGTATTGTGACGCAAACAAACAAATAAATAATTGTTGTTTTTTAGGATTCCTGGCCCCTAACCCCGCCAGGGTGCGTGGTGCCCAACCCAAAAAGGTTCTAACGGCTGCGACTCTAGATAGTCGCACCTCTGTAGGGTTTCACGTGTTGTTTTTTTTTCCCCCCAAACTTCCATGAAACCCTACAGAGGACCTCCGTAATGCATGCAACGTGTACTAACGACTCTAGTGTTATTTTGATGTTGTAATATTTTTGGATATAGAGTTTTATTGTGAGATATAGATAAAAATAATTATGTTTATTATAATATTTTTTTGATGAAGATGGATAATGTATGTGTGTGTGTTACAAATAAAGTTGCATGCTTTTTTTCTAGTGTGTGTGTATGTGTTTTTGATGTTTCGACAGCATCTGAAACGATAAAAAAGAATTTTATTGTTAATTTTCTCGTGTAAAAAAAAAACAACAACAAATTTTTTTTGTGCAAATTTTCTGATTGTCTCTCGTGCTATAGTGCAAAAAAGATATTGTAACTGATAACTAATGAAATAGACATTTGTAACTGATCTGAACTAGTGAAATTTTCGTATTGTGCCATTGAAACTGATTGTGCTAGTACAAAAATTTCTTATTGTGCAAGAAAAAAATGTAAAAAACTTGTTAAAACTGCTCTGTGACCCTCTCGTTCTTCACGTCGTGGACGAAGGACTTCTCTGCAATCAGGATAACGCTGCATACGGTGTCCTCGGGCAGCGCGTCGTGGAACTCGCAGACGACCTTGATGTTGGTTCGATCGTTGACCACCACCTGCTTCCTCTTCGTGGTATTGATGACGAACATGGGTCTGCGGGTTTTGAATTCGCTGGGCGTGTAGTACATGTCCATGCTTCCCTCGGTCACGCGTTTGAAAGAGGTGTAAGCTTCGTAAAGTTTGAGGTAATCGTCTTTGGTCATGTCGAGGTTGTAATTCTCGCGCGGGAACACTTCGTTTCTGCCATTCTTCAGATAAACATTCTTGATCTTGCAGTCGTCGAACATGCTGGAATTTTTTTCCTGGTTGTTATCGCGCCCGGTCTGAAAGAGCACGACGACGAAATCTGGCATGTCGAACTGTATGTTGTTGAACTGCGTCGTCACGTCGAATTCCATGTGACTTCCCGACGCCATCTTCTGCACGCACTGGTAACCGTGAAAGTGAATCGGTACCTGCGGACTCTTCAAGATCTCCGCTTTGTACTTGAGGGCGTAGTTTGTTTCGTATTCTACGATCGGCATTCTCAATTCCATGCTCCGGATGACGCACTTGGCCGCTTCAGGTAATGTGTTGGCTATCGGCGTGCCGTCGGCGTTCAAGTTGGTGTATCGCATCAGTGCGTCGTTGTCGTTGGCCGCTCTTCGAAACGTGACGCGCAATCCTCCCTTCCACATGATCTCCTTGTAGTCCGAGAAGAATCCCGGCAGCAGACGCATGGGAAAAAGCACCGTGTGACTTTTAGTCGATATTTTGGTCCCCGCTTCGAATCCTCCCGCCTGGTAGTATGCTGCGTCTGTTTTGGATAATTTCAATGTTCCCACTGCCGTCGACGTGATGCCTGGATAATCTATTCTGTCTATGACGGTGTTGTGTTTCCTCACCTCCACCTGCGAGAACAGGTGAGGCACGAAGTTGTCCACGAGTATCAAATTTGCATTGGGCGGAAACGCATCTCCGTTTTCCTTCTTCACCACGTCGAATTGAAGGTAGAGGTCCGCTCTGTGAGGATGAACGAACCCATCGCCTACGTCCACGTCGTATTCGATCTCCCTGTTTGCTTCGTTGAGATTGGCGAACGTGCGACGGTTGGGAGGGAAAGATTGCAATTCGTAACTTTCGATTTGCTCCATTTTCACTATGTGTGTTATTTATTATACGTTGATCTCCACGATGGCCGTCGTAGTGGCACCTGCGAAATCCACCACGTCTCCTTTCTCGTTTGTCACCACCAACTCTATGTCGTCTATGCGGTTGCGGCATACTGGAAAATAGATCGGCGAAGAGGGTGTGTAGATGATCGGTTCCATGAATTCGGAACTGGGTTTGAACGTAGCTATGATTCCTGTCTGCTTGTGACTTCCCAGCAGCTCCCCGTCCGAGGATTTCGTGATCATGCCTTTCGCCACGTTGCAGTGAACGTTCAGAGTTTCGATGGCTAGAAATTTAGGAATATTGACTGCCGTGTGCTTGATGCCAGCTTCGAGTTTGGTGTTGTTCTCGAAACCTAGAAGTTCTCCTATGGTGCCCAGGTCCACGGTCTCCGTTGCCGATACGATTTCCACTCTGTGCGTGACCGAATTTTGAGAAAGGTACGTGCCTTTGGGTAACTGAGCTTGCAAAGTGGAAAGATTGTATTGACCTGGCGTGACGACAATGTGTTTGCTTCCGACGCTAATTTTGTTGTTGTGCTGCGTGACGTTAGGTATGAGGTACATGCTGTAGAATGCACGCAGAGCCACGGATTTAGGATAGACGATGTCGTCGTGCAGCGTGAGTTTCAAGATTGAAGATTCGCTCGTGAGATGGAACACGCCCATCGTATTTAAGATTCCACAATGCTTTCTGAAAATGTTCCACCGACGGGTTATTTATTTTAGACATGTATGCGAGAACAGAAAGGCATAGGTGGCCGCAGTTAACATCGGTGAAACCCTGGATGCGTTTGTCATTGTAGTAGAGGTTGGCAACACTGAGATACTTCACCAACCTGGCAGGTGGTGTGCCACCGAACGAATCGAAAACAAATGCATTGTTATCGTCAATTTTGAGGTAGCATATCCAATGTGTACCAGGATTTTTGTAACTGTCCAGGTTGACCACGCCATACTCCTTTTTCTTCACAGCAGAGGGTAGAGAATCGGACATGAAAACACCCCTGAAGTTTTTTATTCCCAACAGTTCGATCAGAGATTCAATATCGAAGTTGGACAGGGCTTCTTCTTTTTTTTATATTTCTTCAAAGCATCGAGGTTGCTTTTTTGTTTTTTGGTTATACCTTTCCCCTTCTTCTCCATAGCCAGGTTGTGACGTTTCTGTTCTTCCAACTCGGCTTTGTTCTTCTTCGAGTCGATGACGGTTTTCGCGATGGCGGCACTTCCGCCGGCCAAACTTCCAACAGCCCCCAATGCTGCCAGGATGGCTGGGATGCTGAATATGAAACCTCCGATTTTTTGCTGTTTCCGCGAACGCTGCAAGCGTCTCAATTGAGGTGTGCTGAGAAGTAATTTCATTCCGTGTCCTTTCATCAAGCAAGAACGTTTCTTCTCGCGTTGTTTTTTGGTGAGTAAACCATCGAGGGTACCTAGATTTTTCAGATTGGAGTATGGTATCTGGTACACGACACCTTTGGGCTTCATGTTGATGCTCTATATGTTATCTTCACGGTATGTTATTTATATATATGTTTTGAGATTTTTTTTGTTTTGTGTAATTTTTTTCGGTATGTTATTTATATATAAATGTTCTGAGATTTTTTTGTTCCGTGTAATTTTTTTTTTCAAGGATATACTTCGCGCAGAGCTGTTACACAAATTCTATTACGTGCTTTGTTTTCTTACCAAGAAGTTCTTTTGTACCCTTGTACACGATTTGAGTTTTGTTCTCGATTAAAATAGCTAGCTTCTCGTCGGATAACATGTTAGCGTATCGATCTGGTAAAAATAGACTGTATTGTGCGTTGAGCAACAAACGCGCCTTGGGACCATACTGGGTAGAAACAATTGAACCGGAAGTTATCGTGTAAGGTTTGTCCACTTCTAATTCCTGAATTTTTACATACTCTACTGACAAATTTAGCATTTGTTTTAATGCTTGAAAGTCACTCATTTTTTCAGTCGTCATATTGAAGAGAAATTTTCAGTGTGTGTGTTATTTATATATCAAGTTTTCGACAGAGGAAAAAAGTTCGTGCTTCGGAAAACACGATGATGTGCGTGATAATATCTTCCGTCTCTTGTTTAGATCTACGCCAATCATCCGTGTATTGTCTTCTTCCCTGCCTCGCCTCGTGCAGTTCGTCCATCCTCTCGTTTAATTTTTCCCCTGCAGCCGAAAGAAGAGTGTCGAGATCACCGCACCTCATGCCACTGATCTCCCGAAGATAATCCTTAACAGCCATTTCACAAGGGATGCGAAATTCCGGCGTTGATCTCGCTATGATTAAAAGTTTATTAACATCTCCGTTTACTGCGTGTTTAAAAATTTTACACAACAGTTCGTGTGGCAAGACGGTTATACCAGACATGATGTGTTTTTTTTTTTTTTTTTACTGTATGTTATTTATATACCCCACCCAAGTTTTTGTTTTGTGTTCATGGCGATGGTGGTGCCCAGTGCTGCAACTCTTTCTCCCAGCGAAGCGTCTCTGCTGACGAATCTTTCGAAAGCTGCGTGCTCTAACTTTCTGTCTGCTTCGTGACGTGCATCCAGTTCGGTGCGAGTGGTGTTGTAAGCGATGTCGTGATCTTTGCATGCGGCGTCCAACGGATTCACACCCCTGTCTCCTCTCTTCAATCTTTTCTCGAGTTTGGTACCTGGTCCGCAGTACTGGTAGCCGGGTAAATGCATCTCGAAAGGTAACTTGTTGATGATGTCGTTCACGAGTCCCTTTCCTTCGGCCATGTTCCAGAATCTCGGAGGCAGCGTGTTGATAATTTTAATGAGGTAACCTATGCCCTTGTCGTCGTTCACGATGAAGTTGGAAAGTTTTGTGCTGATCATGTCCACAATTCCTACCTTCTCGTTGTAGAAATTACGATTGCCTGCAGTCTCCTCTCCTGCAATAACCAACAACCTGTCTATGAGCTTGCGCACGTCGTCCACCCAAACGAATTCTTTGGGCAGGGTGTTGTAGAGTTTGACGCCGCTGCCTGTTTTCACCTGGTTCCATATCGGCTTGATGAGATTTCTGTACTTCTCGCCGCTGCTGGATTTGACCCTATTCTGCGAGGCGTCGTTGTTTTGGTATAAGGCATCCGTCATGATCAAAATTTCCTTGTAACTCTGGTAATCTTCGTCGGTGTAATCTTTCGGCTGCTTTTTGGCAACGAGTTCCCACAGTCCCACCGTACCCGGATACCTGTTCCAACTATCCTTCTCGCCTAAATTAACTTTAATGTCGTTGCCTTCGAAGGTAACTTTCGATTTTCCAATCTTCCAAACCACACCGCCGCCTTCGTTGCTCTCCATGCTCGGATACAATCCGAAAACTTCATCCTTGTCGAATTTCGCCGTGCTCAGGTAGTCTCGTGCCAAAGGTCCCAACTCGATCTTATCCAAAGACGACGACGTGCTACCTATGGCTCGACGTCGTGGCGGTACGTCTCTTAGTTCGAACGGCGTCGAAGGAATGCTCGAAATGGGCGTAGGTACGGTGTAATTTTTAGCTGCAAGTGGTACGAGTTCGTTGATCAAATTTTTATTTTGTTCCGTGACACCTTTAATTTCTTTACCTAGATCGCCGATGGCGTCGATCACAGGTTGATCTTGACGTTTCTTCTCTTCGTAGAATCCGCGATTCTCGGATTTCCAACCTTTGAAGCGTTTCGCGAGGTAATCGCGAAGCTTGAGATTTTCGTCTTCGATTTTTCGTTTCGTCATAGCGTTATTTATACTCATCGTTTCTCACAACGTTGCAACGTTTAGAAAGTCGTTGATTTTGTTTCTGTATTTTCCCTCGTTAGGTTTTCTCGTCATGTCGATCGTCGCGAATCCGAAATCGTCACTGTTCCAACAGTGGGAGCAGCAGCGTTCCGAAAATTGATTGTAGTTCATGTCTCCGCCTACGTAGTCATCGTACGCGTGCTTGAGGTTGGTGTGATCTTGACGAAACAAACATATGAAATTAGCGTTGTCGCGTACTAACTGTTTTGGAATTTTGGAAAACGTTTGAGCTAGGAAGAAGCAATCTATTCCTTTGTGACGACCTTGCGTGAAAAAATTGCGAATTTCATTTTGATTTTCCAGGATGACATCGTCGAACACAACGACTGAATTTTCACGACAATCGTGGAGTGGTTTTATTTCCGAAGAGAACGTTGCAATGTCCAGACCATCGTACAGTTTTATCAGTTGCTGGTATTTCGCTTGTTCGAGACTTTTCGAAAATACGTAGAGGTGCCTGTTCTTCCAATCTAACCAATTCGGTGCGAGGAGAAAATTGTCCACGAGCAGTGTTGTTTTCCCACACTCTGAAGGACCTACGATCAGACAGCGGATGCTGTCGGGAAGCAACTCACCGTTCTTTTTTTTCGTTTGACTTTCCGAATCCGGTAGACGCTTCACCACGTTCCACGTACTCACAAGATCACTTCGTTCGCGTCGATCCAACTTTTTTCCGGAAGTCCCAGCCATTTGACAAACAGTTTGTCGCCTTTCCTACGCAATACTTTCTCGATGAGGTACGTGTCGGGATGTTTTGTTTTAGAGAGTTCCTCTTCGTAAAATCTTCCTTTCAAAATCTCGCCGCTACTATCTTTTATTATATACGTGTGTCGGTTTCCGGGTAAAACTCGAACCACCGTAAAAAGTTCCGTGCTCCAATTTTTTGTGAATCCCTTCTCGAAGGTGCGTTTGAATTTGCTGATCCTCACCTGGTCTCCAATTTTGAATTTTGATTTTTTGGTAGTCGTGGGAGTGTACTTTGGACAGTAAACTGTAGAAATTAAACGCTGCTCGTCAGATTTCGTAACGTCAGCTGGCTTCATGCCTATCGTTCTGTGTACCGTATTATTATAGGTGTCGACGAGTTCCGGCAGTATGTCGACCCATTTGTAATTTCCTCGAAGCGTGAATCGTTTCCACATGTGTGTTTTCAAGGTTCGATTAAATCTTTCCACGATGCTGGCTTTGATGTGACTGAAGGTCGAATAATGTCGAATGTCATGTTTTTGAATAAACTTTTGGAATACGGCATTGTAAAATTCCTTCCCCCTGTCCGTTTGCAAAAACCGAGGCCGTCTGTCGCTTTCGCGAAAAATTGTCTTGAATGCTTCCGTGACGCATGTCCCCGTTTTGGCTTTCAAAGGTAGAGCCCATGCGAATTTCGAAAACGTGTCTATGACGGTGAGGAGGTACTTGTTGCCCTTGTTCAATTTATGCACATTTTTCAAATTGCCGCTACTCATCTCCACGAGGTCACTTTGCCAGAGGTCATCGATTCCCTTGGTTACCACCGCCAAACGTTCGTAGTTGCGACGTGCAGGTTTATGCAATTCTTCGACGATGGCTTGCCTAGACATTTTTAGAGATTACGTTTGAAGAGAAGCACCAGCGTGATGGGATTCAAAGAGGGTGGCACTTCGCTCGTGTTTTGAACGATCAGCTTATCGCCGGCACTCACGTCAAAAACGGTAAGATCTTCGTCTTCGTGTATTTCATATATGTTGCGCGTTTCGTTCCAACGTGCCAGAGGAATGTTTCCTGCTTTCTGGACACCACGATTCGATATCAAGGTCATGGTGGGAACGCTAGCTTTTCTGCCGTGAGACCAGTACGAAAATTCATTTATCTGAATCGTGCCATCGAGGAGAAACTTGTAGTACGGATGATAAGGATGTAACATGTACAGTTTGTTACCTTCGACGAACGTGGAGATTCTCTGTTGATTGGGTACGCTGTTGATTTCGATGGCTTGCAGAGAATGCAGTTTAGCGAATTTAGTATCGACGCTAACAAGGTTGCTGTGAAGCTGTCCCAGTGTATTTTGTACGGGCAACAAATGTTCGACGATGGTATCCGTTACTGTAGAAAATGACGGCTTGATTTTCACTTCCACGTTCAACTGCTTGAAGTTTTTGTTGAGTTCTTGTAATTTGGCACCGAAAGAGGCCAGCGTTGATTCCTGCGTGGATTCCAACACTCCAACTTGATCTCTGATGTTGACGACGATACTCTGAAGGTTCTCGACTTGATTCAATTTCGAACTTTTCTCGGTGAGATCGTTCACGATGCTTCGCATCTCGGTAAACTGCGTGTGAAGGTCGGCGACGCTCTGCGAAGTGGGCAGCGTCGACACCAGCGAAGCAAGTTCGTCTCGAATCTGTTCCACGTTCGCCGTTTCCGTTTCTAGTCGTTTCAGCATACGTGATATGCTCCTTTTCAAAGCGTGTAATTCTTTTGAGGTGGGGAGATTGGCCACCCTACTCTCGAGATCGCTCAATGAACTTTTGATGTCGCTCGAATCGGATAGTGCCGTCACCGCCGTTTTCAATTTTTCCAAATCTTCGCTCGAAGGTACGCTCGTCCGTAACGATTCCAAGTCATTCTGTATGTTGTCCAGTACGTGATGAAAATGAGCAAGGTTTGATTCGACGTTCAAATTTTCTAAATATTCGATCTTCTGCTGAACCGTGCTCAACGTGTCTTGTATGCTCGTCAACGCGTTTGCTTCAGCGTGAATATTTTTAATTTCTTCGTTGATCAACTCCAGAGATGCCTGAAGCGTAGCGATGGTGGTTTGAATGTGTTCGAAATCTTGATAAGCCTCCAATTGAATTTTTATGTTCGCGACGCTTTTGCCGATGACTTGCAGTTCGTCTGACGATGGTAGGTTCGTCATGGTATCTTCCAAAGTCTGTAACTTGGATTTAATTTCTTCCAACGTGCTGGCGAATTCTTCTTGTAATTTGGAAACAACAACATGCAAGCGTTCTACATCAATATCCTTCACGACGGTTTGAAGTTCAGAGAAATTCTTTTCGATTGCCGAAGTTCGTTCTTCGATTTCGAGTTTCAATTTTTCCAAATCTTCATTTTTCGATTGAAATTGCTGCAATTTGGCCAAATCATTTTGAAGCTTATCCACGCTCAACTGTATATTTTGAACGTTGTCGTAAGAAGGTACGTCGACATAATTTTTTATGAGCGTTTTCAGTTCGGAATCGATTTTCAGAATGGGGTCGAGACATTGCGTTTGGAGCGTAGCGATCTCGGACTCTAAACTTTTGTTTAAGGTCTCCTGCAAAGCAATCAAATCGCTCCTCAACTTTTTAATTCGGACGTCCAACATGAGAATCTCTTCTGCGTGGTCTACACGCTTGGTGTTGCCGAAAATATCGTTAGGCATTTTGGTTAACGGTTATTTATAATAGGATAGACGATTCGTAATTCTACGAAGAGAGGAATAAGTTTGTCGTAATCTCCTAGGAGTTCCACGTATAAACAATCTCCTGCAGAAACATCGTACGTAATGTTAGAAAGCATCTTGTTGTGCTTGATTCGAAAAATGTTCTTGCCGGTAGATATTTTGATTTCGCCTACGTTTTCCGGATTCACGGTAATTTGAAGTTTTCCATCGATCGGAATTTTGTAAAAATGTAAATTGTTGTTAAAGACATAAAACATCTTGCCTACATCGTCATCCAATTTCGTCCAAATGCTATTAAGGTGAACAATCAGTAGACCGTTGAGTTTAGTTAACATGGAAGGTAGAAATTCATGATCTGTCGTCGCGCGGTGTACAGTCTCCATGTTGGTTTGTTTTCGGAAACCAAAGAGATTCATAGGTATGCTGGTTATTTAAAATACGGTCAAAGTTTTTTTTGTAATGACAGTCAGTGTTTTTTTTTGTAATAACTAACAAAATGATTTTTTTTGTTTTTTTTGTTTTTGTTTTATGAATCTTCTGTTGAAGATGGGCATATGTTGCAGGTTTTGCTTTCTGCTAAGCGATAGTGCCCCCACGGCAGTGTGTGGATTCCACATTGGAGAACACACCTCTTGTCGTCGTTGGGATCCAGGGCAATCTTCCTCACTTTGTTGGTGGTCAACACATGGTCGACGCTCTGGATGCGCTGTTCTGCTCTTAGAACCGACGACCTGGTCTTGAGGCAATCCACGAAGTCCTCGAATGTGAGATGCTCCCGAACCACCTGTCTGCCGACACCCTTGGCCTTCTTGGTAACGCTACCCTCGGCTTTGATGGTATAGGCCTTGGCGCGAAGACCTGCAAACTCGAGAATCACATCTCCGTCCTTCTCATCTTTGAGTTTGCCAGGCACCTTCTTGTTGCGGGCCAGGATACCGCTCTGGTTCGGTTGGGGATAGCCTGACGTGTCAAAGAGGTTAACCAAAGATGGAACTGTGGCTATATCCCCGTATGCGTCGGCTGTGTGAACGTGGTACACCAAGCTGTCCGTGTCCGTGTAGAGAAGCGAGATGTTGTGGCCGTAGTGTGGACGTAATATGTCGTAGTATGTCTCGAACATGTGGAGCTTGCTCAGATCCAGAACCGTGGCTCCAACGTAGATGGGCTTGGTGAGTTTCACCACACCTTGCCTCATGTGAATCAGAGCCAGCTGCTCGTTATAGATTGTTCGAGACTTGAACAATGGACTCGCGACAAGCTGACGACATCGCTCTTTCCTCGTCACCAATTTTATGTCCACGCGATTCCGTACATTCTCCATGGTCTTGCCAAACACCGCATTATTCATGAGCTTGAAGAAATCCTTATCAAGCTCGGACGTGGCTGCGGTGCGGTGTTCAGTGTTAACTTCAATATATGGACGCAACCACGGAGAATGCTCGAACTTGAGGATACGGTGAACTGCGTGGACTGTGACCCCTTGCTGCATCAACCACCGGAGATTCTGGTAGTGAAGGACGTAATTCTTTTTGGGTTCGAAATCCATGACGAGCTTCTTCTGGTTGCAATCGGGTGGACACTTGAACTCGGGTGCAGGGGGAAGATCGCAGAACGAATCCTGCACGTTCTTGGAGAACTCAAGGTCCACCTCGGCGAAGAACCCATGTTCCGAATCGTCAAAACCTTCAACGTCGAAGTTGGAAGGATCAGCCCACTCGAACCCTCTAAAGGGGAGTGGCTGCATCATGGAGTGCCCGTACAAGTTATTCACATCCGTGTGCATGATGTAGCTCGACGGTTGGGTGGAGTCGTAGCTAGTAGCCATGTGATGGTTGTTGGCGTGCGCGTGCCGTTGCGACACCTGGACCATTCCACCCCGGATAGCGCGTTCCACAAACAGCACCATGTCCACGTCCAAAAGAAGCTCAAGCTTGATTTTCGTTACCAGAAACATGGCTGACCACGCCAGTCCGGGGAGACTATAGAAGTAGGCGGGATCCAGCTGGTAAATCTTCATTGCGGTTGCACGGAACGTCTGGAACACGTCGGCGAGGAGCGTCACATCAAGTTTGAGGTAGGCGTCGTGGTAGTCTCCGAGAGTTCGACAACCCAGCTCGCACCACATGGACTGGGCGTGGTGATATTCTTCGTCGGTGATGCCCGAGCCTCGTAGCTGACTGTAGAAGTTCGCCTGGGGAGGTAGCAACGTCTCCGCAAACTTGGTAGAGTCGGTGACGTATTCGTAGGGGTAGACCCCCTTACGCCTGAAGAGACCGACGTCCAAGTTCGGAAAATTTGCAGAGGTGATGAGTATTTGCTCGTCGCTAAGCTTCCCTGCGAGAGCATCGAGGCTTGCCGGGAGGAACCTCAGGGAGTCGAGGAAGCGAAGCTCGACGGTAGAGTCGGATGCTGGGATCGGCACTTGTTTGCTCACACTGATGTAACGCTCCTCGTTTTGTGCCAGGACATTGATTCTTGCGTTGTCGTACCCAAGATGCTTGATCAGGTGGTGGAAGTCGTATCCCGAGCCATTGTGAAAAAACACAGGGATAAAGTGCGGGTCCTGGGCCTTAAGGTTACATCTGTTGCACCAAGGACCAACGTACCTACCGTTAAAGTGATCGTGGTGATGGACTTTACGGTTGTTGGCGGTGTACTCCTCGACGCAGACAGGGCAAGCGATGGCCTCGTCATGTCTTCGTTGATCGTTGGGGGACAGTGGGAGCATAGGCTTGGGGGTCAACAGTACCCTCCTTATCTCGATGGCCTCGACAACCATCCTCTCGAGGAAGTGTTTGGCTGCGTCGGGACCACGGTACACGTAGGGCTCGGGGGCGATGTGTTGATCTCGTCGCACCACAACATATGCGAAACTGGATGCCTCGTGGAGTTGGTAAGGGGTGGTGGAAGAAACTTCAGGATCGGGATCGCAAGTGGACAGGGGTTTGAGGAAGGCCTCGAAATCCGCGATGATGATAGCGGGGTGCTCCACCATGGCACCGTGCATGTGGAAACGCTCCACGGTGCCAGGTTTGGGTAAGACTGCCACCCCCGGCTCGTTGGCATTGCAGTAGAGCTTGTGGTTAGCAAGCTTCTCGGCAGCGATGTTTTCTTCTTGTAAGCTCTGGTGTTTTTGTTGTTGGTTGTCAAAAGTGATCAGACACTTTCGACAAACTTCTATGCTACCATGATGCTTGCTTTTTTGACTCGACACAAGTCTAGAGAGGGAGCGAATAAGAGTGTAGTGGTGATGGGTCTCGTTCTTGATGAGTAGGAGATGGATTTCTCGAGCATCATTGTTGTCTATGTCGCTCACCCGGATGGGGTACACCACATTTTTGTCGGTGAGGCCATAAACGTTGATGGCCAACCGAGGGTTGTGTGTACGGGCCTCGAACTTGCGAATGTCCGAGACCTCCACCGGGTAGTCAATCCCAGCAATGGCATCTTCCAGCTCTGGCTCATAGGGTAGGTAGTGGTTAACTCGGTGTGGATGGTTTTTCCAGTGAACAGGGTGCAACGCCGCAAGCACACACCATACGAAGCACTTGTTATCTTTATTTTGGATGTTCAGGACGGCCGTCTTTGCCGCAATTGCTTTTGGTAAGCGGACGTAGCTGGAGGCGGAGAGAGGCACAAACTTGGAAAGTTTGACGCGCAGCTCGTGAGGCTCACCACACAGCGAACCCCCCGAGCCCTTAGCTTCATGTTCTTCTTGCTTTGCCAGCAGCTCCTCGACAAACTTGTTGTAGATGTCCTCGAGGTTGTCGACATCCGCCAAATGCAGCGTCTTCGCCTTGGTGTTGTGGCAGAAGCTGTAAATTTCATCAGACGGCTTCTTGTACCAGCAACAAAGCGATGCGTAGAATTTGGTAGAGTGCGTTGCAAGCGCATCGCCGAGAATGGAAATAATTTGGGCTTGCACGTTCTCCAAAAAGCTACGCACGTCGCATGAGTCCTCCGAAGTAAAAGGAAAGTCTTCTAACAAATGCTGGAAAGCAGACTGGTTCGCTTTCGCCACATGCTTGACACGTTTGGCGGGTGGTGCATTGATGGTGGCTGCTTCTGCCTCTCTCTTGGTGGAGGTCGAAGGCTGTGCCCCAGATGTATTTTTGCTTAGACAAGTAAGCTTATGTTTCTTGGCATACGCAATCGTAATATGTTTATTGCATCCGGAACACAGTTCAGTGGCAGCCAAATGCTTGTCTGGCACGCAGGTGCGACAATGTCTTGCAAAATTTTTGCTTAATATAGTTTTTTTGCACACAGGGCAACTTTTCATAGAGGGCATTTTTTCGGGGTATGTTTATTTATATATGGGAAGCGTTGTCTTCCTCAAATATGTGTTTTAATCAACTCTATAAAAAAATATAAAAAAATATATAAGAAAAATATGATTGTAGATGGAAAAAAACACAATAAATATTGTATGTATGTGTAATTTTATTTAGCTTACTTTCGCTAGACACGAATTTTCTTCAGATTTTATTGCCCACTAGTATATTTTTCTACCAATCTAGTAGAGGTGTGAAACTATGAAAATATACTTGTTTATATATATTTTTTTTTGTTTTGGCTGATATAATAGCAAATATATATATAGTTATTTTGAAATTCTAAAACTTTCAGGTATACTTATTTTTATATGCAAACATACATCATAAAAAAATTACACAATCGTATTTTTTTCCATACACATATTTTTTATTTTCAGAAAACAAAATTATTTTCGATCTTTATTTTTTTAAAAAATTTATTTGTGTTTATAGTATTTGTCGGGCAATAGCAGATAGAGCAAGAATCGTTTTCCTACAACCCATAGTTTATAAATTACAAAACATCTTAGAAATTACATCTTGAAATTTTAATCCAAAATAACTCAAAAACAGCAGGCACTAGTCATCATCCCTCCATTAGGTTGTAGAGTACTTCTAATTTTGTATCGAATACTATTAAAATTTTCGAAATAGGGTAAAAACTAAGCCAGCAAATCAAGTTTCTCAAAAAATAAAAAAATTGTCTGTATTTCCGAAACTTGAGGGGGTGGAATTGATTTTATTTGCCAGTCGAATAGTTCTCGTCGAATCCTATCCAACAAACCTAAAATCATCATCCTAGCTCAATTAGGAGCCGAGAAAATCAATGTCTTGGAAAACATCTTAAGATTTTTGTCTTAAGAAAATTTTCTTGACAGACCGGAAGTAACATCTTGACAGACCGGAAGTCGACTTTCTTAAAGATTAAGATATTTGTCTTAAGACATTTTCCAAGACATTGATTTTCTCGGCTCCTATGGGGCCTAGAACCATGTAACTTTGGTCTATGCATATACCAGTACTTGTCCGACCCTGTGGCCGAGTGGTTAGGACATCGTGCTGCGATGCCAAGGGTCCCGGGTTCGAATCCCGTTTGGGTTTGGTTGTTTGTAAATATCCATTCATCAATTTCATCATTCACCCCCATCTTTGCAAATTAGCCAAGAGGCACAAAACGCAAAATAAAATAAACTAAATCAATCAATCAATCAATTAATATACCAGTATTTTTCCTACATGTTCACTCACCTTACAACCCACCCGATCAAAAAAAAATACTCCCTGCACGCATACACACATGTATAAATTTAAAATATAGGTTCGATATTGAAACAAAAATATTATTTTTTTTTCCTCTTCTCCTCTCTCTGGCCAAGATTGCAAATAATTGCAGAAATAATAATACCATGATATTTTTTTAGACTGTAAGTCTAAATAAATAAGATTCGAATAACTATGTACTTCTACTAGCCTTTGCGATGGCGCAGCGGTAGCATTATAATCAAAAAATCTCGGCTTCGATACCCGCACAAGTAGTTCTTGAAACTGTAGGTCCAGTCCCGATTAGCCTTACTGTGCATAAAATAGACTTAAAACATCAAATCAATCAGTACTTCCAACAGCCTCTGCGATAGCACTGCAATAGCCTTGTAATCTCGGCTTCGATACCCGCACAAGTAGTTCTTGAAACTGTAGGTCCAGTCCCGATTAGCCTTACTGTGCATAAAATAGATTTAAAAAACAACAAAATCCAATCCAGAGTATCAACAAATTCAAAAAATAGAGTTTCCCCTGTACACTTGTATAATTTTAAACTCAAAGTTCGATATCCTGCAGAGGTGGTTCGGATCTCGCTGTAGGCTCAGTTTCGATTAGCCTTACTATGCATAAAATAGACTTAAAACAACAAAATCCAATCGAGAGTATCAACAAATTCAAAAAAAATAAAATTTCCCCTGTACACTTGTATAATTGTAAACTCCAAGTTCGATACCCAGTGGAAGTGGTTCGGATCCCACTGTAGACCCAGTTTCGATTAGCCTTACTGCGTAAATTTTAGTTTTATAGCTAGTCAAGCAACTTGTGTGCGTATAACTTATGCTGATATGGTACTCACCTGACAGACCAAACTAATTCGGCTTCTATTACACTTGATATTTACACTTGGTATAGCGTACACTTTTATGCGACTACCCAGTAGCAATACTCGACTGCAACTGATGTGCGAAGAATAGCAAAAAAACTGGCCGCAACTGGGTGGAGTAGACCTTCCGGTGATATTGTGTTGGTTTCGCTGCTGGGCACGCCAGTGACGCAGAAAGCTCCAAAGGCAGCGATCCAAATCATGATGAGCGTGGGAACGTGAGGCGATAATATCTGATTGTCTCCGCCGCCATTATTCCCACCGAGGTCACCCGCACAAAAAAAACTGGCCGTAACTGGGTGGAGTAGACCTTCCGGTGGGGATAATGGCGAAGGAGATAATTAGATGCCGCCGCCTCACGTTCCCACGCTAACTCCTCTAGTTACTAGCAGTATTTTGCCAAATAACCAAAATATTACGACAACAATTAACCCACCCACTATTGCCGACACCACCACTACCATACAAAAAAAAACACGTGAAACCCTACAGAGGTGCGACTATCTAGAGTCGCAGCCGTTAGAACCTTTTTGGGTTGGACACCACGCACCCTGGCGGGGTTAGGGGCCAGGAATCCTAAAAAACAACAATTATTTATTTGTTTGTTTGCGTCACAATACAGGTGCGCGCATATGCATGTGCAGCACATCGTTCTCGCGATAAGATTTTTACAAAAATCCCGATATACATTGACGCCCAGAACTTGGAAATAAGGCATATTCGCTCACCACTGTTGCCAGCTTAGTCTCCCTCTTTATCTTACGGCAACATTGACGTCTCTAGTTTTTTTTTAATTGCAGGTAGGTTGCCAACACACTCTAGTTAATAATGCTACATATTATACACGCACACACGCACTGTGTTGCCATCTCTCTTTTACGGCAGTATATATTTGTTGCCGGCTCTATTGCACAGTGTGTGTATGTTACGCCAGTGTATAAATTGGCTAAACCCTTATCAAGTAAGAAAAACTATAGGTAGGTGTTGGCAGCATTGTCGGTTGTTTAACTCTTCCCCCTCTCTCTTTTTTTTGTAAAAAAACCATGGTAGAAATACCAGTAGGTTGGCAACCTTGATTTATGCAATTAATTAAAGCAAGCCTCAAGCCTCAAGCAAGATTGCCAGCTCCTTGCCTTAGGTTAGGTTAGACCAAAATAAAAACCTTGGTAACTTTTCGAGTAAAATATTGGCAACACTGCAAGACAAGCCTCAAGCAGTATTGCCAGCTCCTTGCTTGAGGTTAGGTTAGACCAAGATAAAAACCTTGGTCATTTTTTCGAGTAAGAGGTTGGCAACACTGCGAGCCCCACTAAGCCCCAGCTGGCAACACTGCGAGAAAAGCCTCAAGCAAGATTGCCAGCTCCTCGCGTTAGGTTAGATTAGCCCAAGAAATAAAAACCTTGGTAACTTTTCGAGTAAGAGGTTGGCACTGAGCCCCACCGAGCCCCAGCTGGCAACACTGCGAGAAAAGCCTCAAGCAAGGTTGCCAGCTCCTTGTTTGAGGTTAGGTTAGACCGAAAAAGAAAAACCTTGGTTATTTTTTCGAGTAAGAGGTTGGCAACACTGTGTACCTCACTATACCTCATTTTCGGGCGTGGAATTCTCTTTGCTGTACTACTCATCTCATTTCTAATTAATTTCTTGCGTCGGTTAAGCATTCTCTTATTTCTCCATATTTCTGAAAGTTCCAACATTTCTTCGATTCTTTAGCAAGCTCTTTCGAGTTATTTCTGTAAGATTCCCCCTCGCAAAACGTAATCCGTCGCCACACGATGCCCGTAACGAATTTGCCCAGTTGAAAAATCCTGAAATTTCCTCAACAACTGCTACCCCAAGGGCTTCCTTCCATTCATCCTTGCGCTAAACGATGTGGAGGTAGCCAGTGCCATTGTTTAGTGTAGGTCCTCTTCCAGCCTTATTGGGGACAATCGTCATAAAATTCTCTTCTCAAAATCAACAGCTCCATCCTCAGTACTCGTTGCAAACTCTAAAGATTTCGCACCAAAAACCTGGTAATAGGCCAATATATTTTAGTTAGATACTCTGCGTTGACGTAAAGAATTTATATTGCCTGAAGTGAAAGAAGTAAAAAGCGATATGCAAGAGGCAAGAAGCGACGCCTACCACTTGTAAATGAACCCTCAGTAATAAATATAACCTTCAGAACCGAAGCGACATGACGAGCGGCACGTGTCGCTTGTCGCTTTCGTGTCGCTCGGACTTGGCCGTGTTTTAATGTAGTGCATCGTGTCGCCTCTATCCGTTGGTAGCGCGTGCGTGGGAAAAACCTGCTTAGAGACTAAAGGTGCTTGTGTCGCTTGTCACTTCGGTGCGAAACACTTGTGTCGCTTGGAGATTCCACCGATCGAACGCAGGCTTGCACGGTGTGCAATACTGCTGTTGATGTGCTGGTTCCCAAGCAACATGTGTCGCGTGTCGCTTCGGTTTGAACTCTTCCTTACATGAAACCTTGTAACTGAAGAGACGCAACAAACTGTTCGGGGTCGATTGTCGCTTGCGTGTTGAACAGATTAGATCGTTTTCTGAATACCGTGCGTCATGTTGCCTCGGACTGTGAATGCTTGCTAATAAACTGAAGTTGCCTGTGTCACGTGTGAACTATCATGTCGCTTGCCACTTCGTTCTGAACGCTCCCTCAAGGGAGCTTGCAGACCAAAGCGACAGGCGAGAAGCGACAAGCAACCGCTTGGAATCGAACTCTCAGTAAATGTGACCTCCCGAACCGAAGTAACACGACAAGGTGTTCGTGTTCTTTATCGCTTAAACTTAATATCGTGCATAGTGTAGCCTCGGTCTGTTAGTTGGTAGTGCACACTATAGGGTGAATATTTACCTATATACGGAAGGGGCTTGTGTTGATCGTAACTTCGGTGCAAACTCCCCATGCGGCTTGTCACCTGTTGTTTGTTGCTTCGGTCTGAAAGCTCCCTTAGTGTACGATGGATAAAAGAGTTGATTGAAGGCAGAAAAACAGCAAGGTAGATTTCATTCTCTACCTATTGGTAATTAACAAACATTATATTGAATACTAGCTGATTGCCCGTCGTTGCTCGGGTATTTATTTATTTCAATCTTCTATTAAACAGGAAAACATTGAATTCTAATTATAGTGTAAAATGAACTTGGAGTTGAACGGCATTGGAAGTGTCCCTATTCATCTTATCGATCCCAGAAACTATCGATTCCACACTAATATCGGTCGTTTTCGATTATTTTTAAATGTCACCCCTTCCCACCCCCGACCCTAGGGGTGGCAGGGATGTCTTACCCCACAGTATTTCTTTCCAGAGTGTAGTTCATATGTGTACTAAGTTTGGTCATCGTTAATGTCACCAATTAGCTTAGCGACTCCAAAAATTATGGATTCCACACTAATCTTGGTAATTTTTGACATTTTAATTTTCACCCCCTCTCAACCCCCATCCCGATAGGTGATGATCTTGGAGTTGAACGGCATTAGGAGTGTCGCTATTCATCTTAGAGACCCCGAAAACTATGGATTCCACACTAATATCGGTCGTTTTCGATTATTTTTACATGTCACCCCCTCCCCCCACCTCCAGGCTGTCTTACCCCACATAGTATTTATTTCGAGATTTCAAGTGATACACGTACCAAGTTTGGTTGAAATCGCTCCAGGCGTTCGAGAGTTATGCCGGAACACACACACATTCACACACACACACACCCACACACACACACACACACACACACACACACACACACACACATACATCCATTTTTATATATTAGATTGATGTCCTTATGGTTAACGAACCTTATTTATTCTCACTATACAGTGAACAAAATATTTTAAGGTTTTACCCACTTTCGGGAATAATATTTTGTGATGTCTTCCAGTTTTAATGCATAATATCCTGCATTACTTTTACGAGACGAGACAAAACGAGACGAGACGAGACGAGACGGGACAGAACCCTTCGAGACGAGACACGGGACGAGACAAACATATATTTTCGACACGAGACGAGACGGCATTTTCACGAGACGGGACGAGACAGACCAAAGTCTCGTCTCGTCTCGTGGGCAACACTATAACAGAACTATTGAACTCACTATAGACTTCTGTTAATAGACTTTCATTTGATATGAGACTAATGCAAATTTGATTCAAATCGTGATATTATTTCATTTTCAAAATTTTGATGTTAATTCAAAGCTTCAAAAATTATACTGTTAGTTCAATCGGAAAACGTATATGTTAGAATGTCACTTATCATAAGTTTGTATGCAAGAATTCAGAATGGGACGTAATTTGGATCATATACCATAAAATTTTCAGTGATCTATCCGAATACAATGTAAACAGTAATGATTACTATCCATCTGAGTTAGTCATGACATGGATAGATGTGCGCATGCGCTAACTGGACGAGCCCATTGCCAAAATGGGGGAGACGGCTGCAAGTGGAACGCAGACCGGAAAGCAGGTGAAAACTGTTTGCTGCTGACAAAACATCGGAGTTTCAAATGCAGCAACATCGATGCAGTAAAACGCGAGCAATAATTAAAGAAAACTGAACTCATTCAAGCGAAATACTGATCGGAAACCCACAGTGCAGTTCCATGCATGCTTCTACATACTTCCCCATTCGCTTTTGGATTCGTCCGGACGAATCCGCTGTAGAACTGTGCCGACGCTTTAACATGTATTGTGAACGATTAATTACCTTTTTATCGACGTGAATGAAATTATCTTTCAATGTTATGTTTTAATTTTAGATTGACTACTTTACGTAATTGTAGTGCTGAATAAAAGTTCAACACATAATCCACACGATTATATTTGTATTTTAATTCGTTATTTTGTTTTTGTTTTTAGACGTGACAGTCATCTTTAATGCTGGGTTACGGGCGAGCGAAGGTGTTCTTGGGGAGGAGCAAACTGGTTCCCATCTGCAAACTTATCCGCACTTAACTTGAGAAACAATATTTTGAAAATGTTTTATAAGCGAGATATTTGAAATGTGATAAAAATATTTTAAAATGTACTAAACACCTCAATTTGAAACTGAAATTGTATGTGGGAGGCCTCAACATATATATCCGTGCCTGGCAGGGTGCGAAATCCTGGGGGCGGCGGGGGGATTTCCCAACTCCCACCAACAGTCTTGGCCTCAAAAATCCCCCCACCAAAAATTTCCGGGGGGAGAGTTTTTTTTACAACAAACAAATGATAAGTAATTACATTTAATTTCAAATAAAATGTACTAACAATAATATCGAAAGCATACGTACACAAATTAGTGTAGTTGTGAGTGTTCAATGCTTTTTCTCTCTCTCAAGTGCAGAATAAAAGTAAAACAAGAATGCAAGACAATAATATCAATAATAATAATTGATTTATAGCTATTAACATAAACCAAAAACTAAATAAAAACTTACACATAATAAAACCAATTCAACTATTTCATAATTTATTAACATCTTTAACCAGTTAGATGCTACTTTATAATATCTGAAAATAACAAATTTATTTCTATCTTGTGTAATTAATAATAATAATAATAATATTTTAATTTAGTAATTTATTTTTACTTTTAATGACATTATAAATATGTATATCGTATAATTTATATGTATGTTTGTGGAGGAGGGGGTTTGTTGATTAAGATCTTTCTCCCCACCAGTCTTAAATGATTTCGCACCCTGGTGCCTGAATATACTGGCAACTCAAGAATTGTTGCTCTCTTCGTATTATTGTGGGCAGACATTAGTAGCAACATTTATTTTGCCCAAATAACATTTTTTTGCACGCAGTGAAGATGCATTTTTCTCCAGTTTGTCAGTATATTTCTAAAGAATTAGAGGTGAAGGTAAAATATCAAATATAATATTTATTCATTTTGGTATGTAGGTGCAGAGAGGGAATTTTATTTCCATTCGATATCCGTGGCGTTTAAAATAATGGACGAAATGAGTCGAAGTAGTTCCTTCTTTCCCCGCGAGATGGCTCTATGAGCAAACACAGAGCTCCGAAGGAGATTTCTTGATACAAGCGCCTCCCGTGGCCCCATACTGAACTCGATTGTCAGGTTTTGTTGCGAGAAGCGTCAAAATGTGTATTTTTAGCAAAACATTAAATTTAATAAACAATATGTACTTTCTTTTACTGCTCTTATAGACGCCCACAGCAATGTCCTTTCAAAGAACTTTGCTTCAATTTCAAAATCTGGCGACGACACTGTGCCTGTGTTGCTTGTAATTATCTATCAATCCTTTACAATAATTAACACAAATTGCTGCGACTGACGTGACATGTGTGAAATTAATATTTTAGCATAACTTTATTTTTCGAGGGAGATGTGAACCCCCCTCCCCCTTCTCATTTCGGATACTCATGCCTGTTCTACACACTAACTGGTTAATTAATATCTGCAAGTGCTTTGTTGTGTAAAACTCGATTAAACAGTTGGTGGAACTGTGCTTCCAGCAGTAGGGACGACAGAATATTTTCATAAGGAGCGAGGTAAAAGTCTGCTTGGGGTATATAAAATTCTCATGTCAGAATATTTTCATTAACATTTTATTGATTTTCATTTATTGCCCTTTATAGACATCACCTAGGCTGAACAACATATGGTATTATTTCGAAATATGTACACGCATGAATGCATTCTTGCAACAACTGAAAAAGACTGAATGTTTAAATAGTTATCTCTTGTCGTATTTATACCCAACAACACGTGCTCATGAGCTCTACTTTATGGCAAAAGAGCTCCCACATCCTGCTCGTACACAACTTTGCACATTACATGTGAGAATGTGTGCGAGAGCGTTGACGTTATCAGTGTTTCAAAGGCAGAAGATCTCGTTGCTTTAGGCAGAGACAAATCCACACGGAAAAAAAACAAGAGCGAGAAATCAGGCGAAGCCAGTGCTGGCTCATTAACTCAGTTGATAGCGCAACGACGCTGTAGGGCAGGGATCAGAGTTCGAGTTCTGGTCAAGCTTCAATTTTCTATTTACTTTGTACGTAGTACATCTCCTGTGTGAACCTAAATCGACTTAGTGCTGAATAAATTAGTAGAAACACATAACTAATCTTCATTAGCAACTCATCGTGTAATTTTGAAGTTCAGTTGCAAGATTTCCCGTTAAATTTTAAAGTTACGCAGAATAATAAATATATAAAATATGTCATTCAATATTTACAGTAAAATTATTTTTCTTTCTGAAACTGGGATCACCGAGAAACTGCTCAATTTTTTGGCTGAGACACAGCTCTTCTGACCCCCATCTGGTGGTGGTATGTGAGACAAGTACGGTTTTCCACAGACTATAGAGTTGGAGTTGGCGTAAGTGTGTGTGTTCTGGTTAACCAGTATTACACCATTCATACTGTGGATTTTGTGCGTATTTGTTATTTCCTAGCTGTTTTACCTCACTACAATGAGTCAATGTTTGTAACGTATATGATACCCTTAAAAGGTGAAAGCCTAAAAAGGCGACATCGAAAATTATATAGGAAACCGAGGATCCAGTGACACCTTGCTGAATAGATCTGGTAACTTCAAGCAGATTCTACAAGGAACATTTTCTCTATGAGCCACTGTATTTGAATAAAATCTGCAATCAGTTTCTGGCCGCCTATTCGAATTCAGCATGGGATTTCCCATTAAATTTAATTAGAATGTTGATACATATCCAACATTTGCTATTTAAAAATTTCGAGGTACGTACATCTCACGGTACTCGATTTCCCGGCACCACATATGTTCATAATAAGAACCCTCCACTCATTCCACACGTTTTCGTGAAGTACTTTTAAGAGTTTGTGCAATTTAGTATTCCTTTCGGCACTGAGGCTACCACAAAATTATATCATGTGTAAGATTTTTTGATATCGATACAATTGTAGGACCAGACTTCTAACAAATGTTCTTAAAATATATTAAGTTTAAAATGGAGATTCTGTATCGTTGATCCATAAGAGCAAAGATGTATTTTAATAATGAAAAACGTGTTCGATATCCGGTGAAGGCACATTTACAGTGCTTCCGATCCCACTTTAAACTTCCAGTCCAGATTAGCCTATATGTACATAAAGTGGACTACAAACAAAAAACAAAACTAAAAAAAAATGCGTGAGGTATCTAAGATAACTTACAATATGTTTATCTGTGCTAGTAGTCTGGGAGGCAGATCTGGCTTGACGGTCCGGCAAGTACCTTCAACAGACTTCCTCATACAATACTAGAAATGTTTTTGTGAGTAAAATATATTCACCAATGTGAAAATTCAGGTATGGAAGGTGCATTCACAAGACAACGCTGTACTGAGGATGTGCTGTAAATGTATAGGCCAAGAAAATGTGGAAACAACCGAACGAGGAAACTATGGCCTAACACAAAAACACATAAGCCATATGCTCAGGGACAGATGGAGCAGCCTGAGATACTTCAGAAGGGACACTATTCGAAAACAACCAAACATCGGACCGATGAAATGGAAAAGAATATTTTTCGCCAAGGTTCGTGCGAAACGCACAAAAGGGTTGTGTATCTAGAGCTTATTTTTAAAAGGTTTATTTGTGATAAGTCTTTCAGGAATGAATAACAAACCGAAAATACATGGTTCCAGTTCTCGCAGCAAAATCTTCCTTCTCGGCTATCCACGCGAAAAGACCCAAAGGTTCGTTAAGATTTCCTCACATAATTATAGATGGCACATCCTTCAACTAACTTTAAAATTGCAAGAGAGATACCCTTATGTTTTGAAACAAAAATGTGTAAGCTTCTCAATTTATAAATTAATAATATTCTTTAATTAAATTCCATTTGCTGCTAGTTTAAGATATCTTGTTTGATTTTCTGAAGTAATTAGCAGAGTTTGCACGGAAGAATTAATTCCAGTAAATTTATTATTGATTCCGTCCACCATAGATGAATGGAAAGCTAGAGAATTGTTCAGTTTATCACTAACTGTTGATTATTTCTCGGAGAATGAGTCCTGCTCAAAGGATTAAGTTACAAGTTAGCACAAAGTATCGCACTTTTCAGTGTCGGTAAAAATTGGCACAAGTTCATTACAGCAAGTTTCACCTGTTTAAAGCTGGACTTCGGATCAGCCAAATACTATCTGTTTTGCCCTATCACGTTTATTTCAGATTGTCATCTTTAATTTACTTTTCAGTTTCATTAATTTTACTTGCTACGTAATCTTGCACCCGTGGCGCCACAGTCCTACCGGCTGCCAGCCTTACTCCCACCTGATCCCACTTACTTAATCACTCACCCGATGTGGGAGATCATCCAACCAGTTACGGGGTGACGTGTGGTCAGCACGAAGAACCCCGAGCCGTTGTTTGTAGGTTTCCATAACCGGGTACGCTACTCATTTCCTCTCGATGGTGGGTGGCCACCGGTCCCATACACAGGCCGAAATCTCAGGAGAAAAGTTGTTACTCTTCCCCCAGGAGACTCGAAGTTACGCGCGTCCCGTAGCCGGAGTCCAAATCAGACCGCACAGTGCGGGACCTTATTTACATTTGCTCCTCTTTAATCTATTCGTCATCATTTGGATCGGTTTTTAACGTGTGGTCCGCGGATCACCAGGTGTCCGCGAAGGTTTGAAGAAATGTTAACGATCTTTCATACACTATTAGACTGTAAATCATTAATTAAACAGATATACTTTCCACAAGTTGCTACAGGTGAAAATATGACAATATGTTTATTGGTTTATATTAATATTAGAGATAGTTTAAACAAAAAAATCTCTTCACACAGAATCTACTATTATAAAGTTGTTTTCAGATTGTCAGAGATCTTTAAGGAAGTGTCTTCTCCGAATTTCTGGGTTAATTTACAGATTTTATGGTACTATTGAAGCCTTTCGTAACGGAATAGTTGTGTGAAAAATCGTTTTCGTTTCTATCGTCACCTTAGAAATAGTTTGATCAGCTTCGAGTCGGACCTCAGAATACAAGTTTCAGCTACTAAGACCAATATAACGAGATATAAGTCGAATATAAAACCAGCCTTATGATTGAAATAAGATCAGGCGATGATTCACTGATCAGTATTAGTATTATTATTATACCGACAAAAAGGTTTAGTTCTTTTTATTATTGGAGTGGTATCATGACAGTTAGTTGGAAAGTAGACTCCTTGTAAATGTCATAACATTTTATTTTACAATTGTAATTGTATGTATCCTTTGTGAGTAACTTTAAAATAAATATTTGATGCATTTTGGAGTTACATATATTAAGTTCTGGGGATTAGGAACAACAAAAGCTGTTTAAAGGAAAGTTCACGGTAAATGAAAGATTAGGAGCAGTAAATGTAGATCATTTAGTTATATCAGAATATCAAATCTGTTTGACAGCTTCATCTGGTGACCTTTCTTAATACTAATAACTACTTACGGAGTACATTAAGATTAATTGTCCGAAGCCTCAATTTGTTTAAAAGCTCAACTATTTATTTTCCACGGGTGTTAAAAGTCTGGAGAGTATTTTCCGACGAGACAAGTGCTTATCCTTTGCGTCAGACCTCGCTGAAGTAGATGCAACTGGCGTCGCATCTCTTGTGTATGATTCACCTCGTAGGCATTTGCCCTCGTAAGCTACTAGAAATATGTCTAATTTAGGTGGACTGAGGTGGGGAAAAAAATATGCGAATTTTATTTAGATCATTAGCACCATTTTTTGAGCGCACGGTTCTTTCGTTTTATTGCAACGTTGAAAGCAGCAACTGAAAAAAAATAAAAGTTACGTCAGTTTGTCTTTCCGTATAACTGTAGATAGAAGTTGAGAGAGATTGAACAAAATGTAATGCTTGGAAAAGGTTAGCAAATAGGTGCTACTTTCCACGTGTGAGTCGATAGTCAGTGTTATATAGCCTTGGTGCACTTCAAAAACTAAAACTAGATGGAACCGTGTCCACTGCGTAGCCGTGATATATTCGGAGGCTGGAGGAAGAGAGAGAGAGAGAGAGGAAGAAATGGAAAGAAATAAAAAGAAATGGAGAGGGAGAGAGAGTTAGGGAAGAAGAATCAGAGATAGAGAGAGAGGAAGAGACTGGAAAACAAATGAACGAAGGTAGATGAAGAAATGGAAGAAATAGACAAAAAAATTGGGAGTGAGAAAAAGAGATAGCAGGACAGAAAATAGCAGTAGGGGCATAGAGAGAATGAAATGCGTAAAAACAATTAAGGTGCTGGGACAGAGAGACGAAAGAATTGTATTAAGCCTTGTGTATAAAAGGAACTCTGTGCTCATTCGTCTTGGTTCCGTAAGAAGGACTCAAACTCGTATTTATGTGTATTTCGAAATTAATCCATATGTCCTTGACAGAAACGAAGGTCAAACGATCCGCGAAACGCAACGACAGGAAACTGTTACGTGCCACTGTGCAACAACTTCATCGCCAAATGATCTCGCACCGAAAGTTCAGTAGCAGTGTTGCCACACCCTATATAAAAGTAAGCGCTGGTGAAGATCTGAAGTCGCGTTGTGACTGTTCCACTTGCTATTCCACAGATATTGAGGGGAGGGGATCAAGATTATCCTCAACTGAATTGTATGTTATTCTATCCAAGTCATATTATTAATATATCTCCACGAAGGGGTGTACTGGTCACGCTATTACCTTTAATGAAGCGGTGACGGGTTCGATGCAAGGGGGAGTCATATTGCACAGTGGTTCGGTGCCGACTGAGTTCAGAAATGTAGACGGTCGCAGGCTCGGGTCCTGGCATGGGTGGTGTTATGAGTTTTTCTTCATCAATTTAATTAAATACTCATTAATCCTCAGCGTCATGATTTGCCGAAGTTGTAGAAAAGTGACGTTAAATGAGAAAATACAGTACCCACTTTAAACTGTCTGACAGATACGATTACCCTACCTGAGCACAAAGTCGATCTACAACAAACTTGTTGACATATTACTAAGTCGTGATTTTTTGTGTTTTCATCCGTTTCATCAATTCATCGTTCGTCGTCTTCATCACGATTAACCCAAGAGATAGATAAGCTACTTAAAAAAAATCGAAAGAAAAGTTGTTCACTAACCTCCCCGACGATAAACCGGTACTTGGTTCGATTCTCAAAATATATTCTCAAACATTACGGCTACCACTGTGAGGTAGGTAGACAATAAACTCCATGTCGTCGAAAGGTCAGCTCTCTTGCCTTTAGTGCGAGTGGTCCAGGATTCGATCCTCGGAAGGAGCTCCAAAAATTTCGCCCTTGACCCAGCGACGCGAGGACAATTGGGGAGATGCTTGTAAAGTAGAGTTGAGTTGTTGTTTTAAGTCCACTTTATGAACAGTAAGGCTAATCGGGACTGGACCTACAGTTTAAAGTGTGATCCGAACCACCATGTGCCTCCGCCGGGTATCGAACCCGTGACCTCTTGATTACAAGGCGACGACGCTACCACGGCGCCATCATGGGAGGCGGAAAGTAGAAGTAGCGGGCTCCGGTCTCAAAAAGCAAGTAAACCGCGGCGATGGGACTCGAAGAGAGTTTCTGAAAATAGTGACCATTTGTGAACGTAAGTAATATTAAGTCAGAAAGTAACAATAAACAGAGTTATAGACTCCAAAATGTGATGAGATTCCTGAATTCTAGTTCAGTCCAAGGCCTGTTCGAATACAATAATGACTTAGTCTCAGGTTTGATTCGGAAGTGATATTCAATTTGACCGATGTGATTTTACGGAGTGTAACACATCTCTAAGAAAATGGTCTTTGTTCGAATTCACTTGAAGCTCTTACTTTTCCTGTGCTTCTTACATCGTATTCTTTATCTGGTTATTGTTGATGAATGTTCGATTTGATTTGATTTTGTTTATTTTACTTCGCTTTTCTGCTACTTTTAGCTAATTGCTAAGATGAGGATGAGTGATGAAATTAATGAAGGGACACTCACAAAGAACGCCTATGCCCAGGACTTATTCGAACTCGGGACCTCTGGCATCGTAGCGCGCTGTGCTAAGCCTTTTGATTTTGCATTATATTTACCTGGCTTGCATGCCAGAAAGGAATATAAACTACAGAGATTTTGGTGTTTTAAATTGCTTATCTAACTTAAGCAATATTATATTGACCGAACAATGACGATTATCATAATTAAATAAGTTCTAACGCAGAATTTAGCTCTTTTTCACGCTTATGAACTTAAAAAAACTTAGTGCTTATATTTTTGTTTGTACAGTAAAACCTCGTTAAGCTGGACTTCGCTTAATCCGGACAGGCAAAAGGCCACAAAAAAAGAAAAAGAAGAATGCATGGTTTTAAATGTGGCTAGAAGTCAACAAGAGAACTTCCCAAAGAAAAGGAAGTCAACCCCTGATGAAATTCTGTTTCCCGCAGACTTTGTACTGTACTGTATAATGTATTTGGGCCTATGCCCTTTAATTACACCATAATAAACGTGTTTTGTGGCTATAAACGGAGTTTTAATGCACTTTCTACTGTTCTTTTAGGTTATTTCAGTTAATCCGGACTTTCGTTAAACCCGTCAACTTATCCCCCCATTAAGGGCCTCCCCGATGGCGCAGTGGTATCGCCGTCGCCTTGTAATCAAGTTGTCCCGGGTACGATACCCGGTGGAGGCTCATGGTGGTTCGGATCCCACTTTAAACTGTAGGTCCAGTCCCCATTAGCCTTACTGTGCATAACTCAATCAATTATCCCCCCATTAGTCCGTATTAATGAGGTTTTACTGTACTTTATTTAACGTAGCTTATCTTGTATTTTATTGTCCAACGGCGCTTTTCTGCAATTTGCGGATAATCGAAACGATGAGGGTGAGTGTTTATGCGTAATTGTGGGGGGACATTGACAAAGAGCACCGATGTCTAGGTCGAGATTCGAACCCGGGGATATCGAAAGTCGACCTCTTAAAGCGCAGTCAATCTACGTCGCTGGTTAACCTAGATTGTGAGATGAAAGAACAAACCAAATAGAACAAAGATCAGACTCGAACACACGGGGTTAACAGTGAGTACATAAAAGAAGCTGAAATGTGTTAGAATTTTTTCAAAGCATGCGTCAGAGGTGGTTAAATCTTACCAGGGGCAGTACAATTAACTTGAGGCTGGAAGCACTGCGCGGCAGGCACCTGGAAGTGCGCCAGGCGCATGCGCGCAAGCACACCCCGTGCATCATCAACTCCCAAAATACGGGATGTCAGAGGAAGGATGTACAGCGAAAAAAACCATGAACGTCAAATCGCAACGTTAGAGGGCGTGTGCAATTTCTCTGTACTGTAACATGCACACCACCGTCCGATTCTTGGGGCTTCTTTAAAAGCGAAATTGTCGTGGTGCAAAAAAAAAGATAATGAAAACTGGGTAGGGTGTAAAGTGCAATGGAGTTGAAGTTCCCGTTAAACATAGAGTTAAAAATAAACTGTCTGGGGTAAGAGTCGATTGAAGGAGAACTAAATTTAAAAAAGAAACAGGAAGGCGTGAGACGCGAAAGTTAAACTCCTGTGAAAAAGCCCAGCATTGTCCCCGCTCGTATAAAATACCACGAGCGAATAGGCTCCAGTTGCCAGTCCCTTAGTTCAATTCAGTAGATCAGTATGTGACTTTCTTTTGTAGTGTTCCGTGTGTAACATACGCGTGTGCGTATATGCTTCTTTTACCTTACCGGTTTTCTTTACATTGTAACAGTTTTTTGTGTAACGAAGACAATTTTTTCTGTCACACAATTACCATGTACGACGATTGATCGACTTAGAAAGTTTGATCTCTTGAAACGAATCTACGAACTCGATTGCTTAAATCGCTTCAGTGAGTTTCTTCAGAACTATGGTGTAGCAAGCAGATTCACTTTTTCCACCATGGGTGTCTTAAGGTAAGGTATACCACCTGTTTGAAATGTGTAGCGAGGGAGGGTTGTGATCGTTTAATAGTTTATTTACTTTTAGATATTACGTGGGCAACTAGCAAGAAAATAGACATGTGATAATTCTTCTCAATTGACATCATATTTGGCAACAAACATAAGCCTCGTTAGGGAATTTCGTTCTGGCGTTACTTATAGTAGGAGCTTATTACTGCTACTACTCTTTACTTCTCTCTCATAGTCGTGCGCACGGGTGTGGGGTAAGGGGGCGCAGTTGCCCTTCCTAATACTGCCAAATAGAAATTTAGTGTAGAACAATCTCATCGGCGACATTAAACAATATTATACTATTAAAGGAAAATGTAGTATTTTCATGTTAATAAGAGTTGCAAGCAATTGCATAGGGGTACATTATTTACTATGTATTTGGACTATCCCATTTTATTCTCTAACAAATTTCTTCTTGTTAACATTCCAGAATATGTATTGTTATTAGCACTTCCTCATACTTAGGTGGTTGAATGATTCTGATATTCTGATACTACCAAAAATGTGACACACACATTATTTCTAAAATTCTGCAGATGGGTGGTAACGATTAGGGGGCAGTTGCCCTTCCAATTTTTGCCCCCGCAACATTGCCTCTTAGAGCTAAGCCTTGTCTACTAAGAGAAGATAAACTTTCCTTGCCCCCCGAGTTTTGGCATCCAATCACCGCCACTGCTGAATATATTTTATGTTTTTCCTGTGACAAGTTGTTCTTGTGAAAGACTGTTATCTAAGATGGCGCAATATCAGATACCTGTTTAAACAGTTTAATTCATCTGTTCTTGCCTTACGTTGAGCAAACATTTGTCGCACAGGTTCGTGTCAGCGACACATTGAAGGTATTTAAAACTCTTCTACCAACTGAAAGAAGATGAAGAGTAGTATATCATTTCACGTCTATTCAACCAAAAAAAGGGGATTTTGGAACCCATGCTCTCACATTTTGATGAAACTTGGCACATTTAATCCTTCCATGGTGGTGAGAAACTACATTTTCTTTTGTCTCTAACTTGTCTGGTTTCATTTTTTAGTAGCCCCTCAAACTTTCAGTGATTCATCCTTTCTTCCATTCCCAGAGCCTCCAAGTGTGACCTGCAATGTCTTGGGAAAATAATTCTTTCTCCCTTATAAAATATTTATTTTTAAAAAATTCACAACAATATTAAGCAAGCAATAAGGATTCCAGAAAATAATATGTTAACATTTATATTTTACTACACTAATAAATTAATAAAATATTATTATCCGATTTTTTTGGACCGAAAACTTGGTTTACTAAAGTTTCAATTATCATGGAAAGGAAAAGATGCAACGTCAACACAAATATTTTTAAAATGAACTTAGATATGTGATCTAACTTACCCAGAAATAAAATTGATTGGTTTTCCATTCCTTCTGAAAATATGACAACTTATTTTTGATTTTTTTTTAAAAAAATGGCTACCAGATTCTATATTTTTTTCAAAATAACTTAAAATCCAAGAATCTAGTTTCAAAATATCATTGAAGCAAATTTTTGGAGCATAAAAGTTTATATAATGTTTTCACGGACGCCCAGAAGGCGGGACAAGGGGAACCGTGTCCCCTTTCCTGGAAAATGAATGCAAATATAAAAGCATACGTACATTTCACACATATAATTTTGTTTCCGTCACAGTCGTTTGTGTTTATTATTAAAAGGATATTGCATATCAATGGAGTGCTTCTTTCAGAGAGCGACACTATTATTTTTCCCTAAGAGACTGCTGAAGTTCATTCTAATGTTGGACGAACAGTGTTTACATTATCCAACATACCGGGTGGTCCAAAAGTCCCGGAACGGTCACATGTCGTGAGAAATACACATCGAATCGGAAACGAAAAAAAAAAGTTTGTAATAAGTGAAAGAAAGCTATTCAATGATATCACACTTGATTCACTACCCTCGCTCCCTGGGGGTGGGGCGGGGGAAACTGTGTTATTTTAAGTGGAACCCCCATTTTGTATTGTAGAATCGGAAAGAGGACTTCATTCCGAGTCCAACTAGCTATCAATCATCCTTCTAGCTCAATTATGAACAGAGATATGGCGATTTTTTTAAATCTACATTTGATCGTAGACCCCCCCCCCTTTCTATATACTCTATTGAAAGGTATTGGCGTGCAGATTCCGAATCTGCAATCGCTTTCACTCTAGTTTAAAAAAAAAAAAGTAAAAATTTCATAAAACCCAAAATATTTTCGAAGGGACGTATATCTGCCCCTAATTGAGCTAGAGTGAACGCAATTGTAGATTCGGAATCTGCACGTCAAGACCTTTCAATAGAGTATATAGAAAGGGGGGGGGGGTCTACGATCAAATGTAGATTTAAAAAAATCGCCATATCTCTGTTCATAATTGAGCTAGAAGGATGATTGATAGCTCGTTGGATTCGGAATGAAGACCTCTTTCCCATTCTACAATACAAAATGGGGGTTTCCATTTAAAATTTCACAGTTGCCCCCCGCCCCACCCCCAGGGAGCGAGGGTGAGGAATCAAGTGTGATATCATTGAATAGTTTTCTTTCACTTATTACAAACTTTTTTATTAGTTTTCCGATTCGATGTGTATTTCTCACGATATGTGACCGTTCCGGGACTTTTGGACCACCCGGCATGTAAAAATGCGTCTTTCATTTGCAAGCATGTGTGTAGTGAAAGTTTTAGTTTAAGAAGAGCCGCGAATGTTTAAATTCAGCTTTCCTTCAGTTGGTAGGTTCCATTTCTACATTAGGGGTTATTCATATTATTAGGCGTAAAATTACACTATTGGGATTTTCGGCGCACGTCCGTGATTCGTATCCATCAATACAATAAAACATGTATGGTACCCAGGCGAGGAACCATGGCGCTCCCCTTGAATTATGAAATATTACAATGTGAGCTATAAAATCCTGCAAAACTAATTTTGAAAGAATTTATATTTCGTTCTTGTATACCACAAATGCAAAATTCTCTTTGTACCACATTTCCGGATCTGCCCCCGGTAAAAAAAAAAAATTCTGGGTAGGAGCGTGTGTGATAGAATGAGGTTTTTCTTTCCCCCACCGGACTTCCTTCAAGGCTTTTGCCCCTCCTTAATCAGAGTGTCTGCCCACGCCTATGATCTCTCTATCATTTTTCCTTCGTTTTTTCCTGTGTCTTTCTATTTTTTCATTCCTTTGTTCTTCTCTCTCTCTCTCTCCTCTGTTTCCCTCGCTTTTTGTCTCTCTCTCTTCTTCTCACTCTTCCTCTGTCTCTTCTCTTTCTTATTTTCTCTGCTTATCTCTTTCTTCCCCTCTTTCTCTGTTTTTATCTTTTCCTTTGTTCTTTTTTGTTCTTGTTTGTCCATCTCTCTCTCTTTCTCTCTTTCTTCCTCTATTTCTTTTTCGTCCCTTACTCTGTTCCTTCCATATTTCTATTTCTCCTTTTTTCAATGCCTCTTTAATTTTGTCCCCCACTTCTCTCATTATCTCTCTACGTGTGTGTGTGTGTGATTCTTGCCCTGCTACTAATGAATCGGAAAATTTCCCATGCATAGATAGACATACAATATTTCAAGGACCTCAACACTATCCTGCGATGAGGTCCTTGAATAACAAAATCATATATCATAATTTATGTGTAATTATCACTCTAGTATGTCATTAATCTAATAATGCATATGTATCATTTTGGAATCCAATAACTATTACAACATATGTATAAATTATAGTTAGACTTTCAAAAGTGTACGAAATCCATAGCAAGAAATTTTCTTTCAGAATCGCGACATCTATGAAATATTAATGTTAATTCATATGTACTGTATATATGTATGGCATTTCTTGCTTTCTTTCATCGTGTTAAAATCGTTAATCTCAAATCCTTTTGCCTGCAAGACATGTAACTAAAAATTTCTAATGGATTGGGACCCGGCCCTAGAGAGTGACAACTAGGGCACTCGTCTGAGGTCCAGTGCTTTCGGGGGCTTCACGATAATTGTTCGTATACTGTATATTATACTTGTGCTTCCAATTAAGCAACTAATCTAATTTTTCATAACTCCATGCATTGTTTTGAAATACAGTAAAACCTCGTTAATCTGGACTAATGGGGGGATAAGTTGACCGGTGTATTTGATATGGTGTATTTAAAGGGCATACGCTTAAATAGCTACACTATACAGTCCAAAGTCTGCAGGAAACAGAATTTCATCAGTGGTTGACTGCCTTTTGTTTGGGAAGTTCTCTTGTTGACTTCTAGCCACATTTAAAACCTTGCATTCTGCTTTTTTTTTATTTTCTTGCCTTTTTCCTGTCCGGATTAAGCTAAGTCCAGCTTATCGGGGTCCGGATTAACGAGGTTTTACTGTACTTAAAAAATACAGAAAATTACTGAAATCATATTCTATAGAAAATGCTACACAAAAATTGTGTTCAAATACGCAATGCAATCTTGAAGTGAAAATATGATTTCTTACGAAACCGTAAATTCACTACACCATAAATGGGTTCTGGACCGTAAAGAACAACCTGTTTATCTTTAAAGTATTGCAATTCAGTCCCGGAACTTTTTTTTATTTTTTATTTCGGGCTCAAATTAAATTTTATTCAATTTCGACATTGAAATAAAAGAATAATCAACTTGGACCTAATTTAAATTATGCGAGAAACAAGGTTCCGGTCTTGTTGCGGAACCCGCAATAGAATACATTAGAATCCACTGCAATCAGAATGTTGGTTCTAGATTTCTTTCACACAGTGATTGATGAGGATATGTCATATCTTGTCAAAATTGCTTACGAGTTTAATAGCCAAAACTTGTTTCCTTTATATTACAAAGTGCGTATTAGCCGACATGTTCTAAGAAGTAATGATACTCGTGAACTGTGCTGAATACCTATGCACCAAATCCATCCATATATAATTCTGTGTAGTACTGTTTGTTGCTGTGGACTCTTTGGGACAAGAAAAATGTAGATTTATATTAAACTTGCTGATTATCCGGCGTTGGCCGGGTATTTATTTATCCCAATCTTGTATTAGACAGGAAAATAATGAATTCTATAACTATAATTGTTACGACCTTGCTTATTTTGTAACTTTGAGATTCCATGTTAAAATAAAAATTGATAAAGTGTTACCTCGAGTCATTGTTAATGTCCGTGATACTACATGTTGTGACGCAAATATGAACGCGCCAATCAAGGCGTTGTTGAACTAATGTATTCACCTTTCTGTAACTATCTAATGAAGACAGCTCGCTTAAGACAACGGGTATTTATTATGATGTAAATATAGATTTGCCAATCAAAGGTCATCCATGTTTGATGAACTAACCTAATTGTAATTAAATAATGGCGGAACATTTAAATTTGTATATTTCCAAAATGTAAGATTTTATCAACGTTAAAGAAATAATTGTTAACTCAAATGAATATGTAAACTTTCTTTGTAAATTATTAATTGCCAAACTATGTATTTTTCAAATGTCTTTATGTTGTAATTTAGAGTATTGTAATAAGAAATTACCTAAAGACAGGTGTTCGAGGCTGGAACTTTGGGTATAAATACGAAGGAGTTTGGTCCGTGAGGAGGTCTGTTCTGGTGTCAGTCTAGGAAGAAGTGAATAGGTGCAAGACGCTCTTCTGTAAAATCTAGACTGGCCAAATATGAACGGTCCAATTTAGGAAGAAGTGAATAGGTGCAAGCCGCTCTTCTGTAAAACCTATGTTTGGGCCACCCTAGTTTGACCTTTCTAGTAAGTTCAAAATTATCTATTAACAATTGATCTCCAAGTTCCAGTTATGAATTACCTAACCACTGGCTGTAAGTACTCAAGCAGTAAATAAACATTTCATTAAAACTTCACGACGTTGGTTGGATTTGTTCTGCACCTACCCTGAAGATAGGTTTCAGTGTAGACCCTTAGAGCCTCAATGCTCCCGGCTATAGGAGTAAAGGGTGAGGAAAGTTGCTAGGAACGTAACATAATGTAAAATGTAACTAATTTTAAATGTGATCGTAAATGTCACCAATTAGCTTAGCGACTCCGAAAACTATGGATTCGACACTAATCTAGGTCATTTGTGGCATTTTATTTTTCACCTCCTCTCACCCCCCATGCCGATATGTGATGAACTTGGGAGTTGAACCGCATTGGGAGTGTCACGAAAACTATGGATTCCATTCGCAACACAGCCTGAATGTTATACATCCCGAGAAACACTATCGTTGTGCGGAATGCATAGAGTCACGGATGTCTGTTTGTGCGGAATTTAATATCGGTGGTTCTCGATTATTTTTACATGCCACCCCTTTCCACCCCACCCCTAGGGGTGCCAGGGGTGTCTAACCCCAAAATTTTATTTCCAGATTGGAAGTGATACGTGTACCAAGTTTGGTTGAAATTGCTCCAGGCGTTCGAGAGTTATGCCGGAACAAACAAATATACACACCCACACACACATACATCCATTTTTATATATATATAGAAGACAGATCATTTCGTGCTGTTTTTAAATACATGCACGATACTACGTAGTAATCTAACCGTGTGTACAAATTAGAGGTGCATTTTGTGTTTTATTACTTCTCTTTCTTGTTCTTTGCGTAAATAGATATTATCACGTAGCCGAAATGCTAAATAAACACACACCCAGGCCAAAACACGATCCCGGAACCTTTGATAACGAGATTTCAACCGATCCACTTCATGTTTTTCACCTTTGGTAGTTTCTGAGGCAATAATCGAATGGTTTTTCGGTTGTTGGTAAAAATATTATAACGTAATCGAGAATATAAATATTGCATCGAGTTCGTATTTCGAAGAATTTACAGCTAAACAAATTGCACATTTATTGCGCCAATTGCCTCGGAGATACCGGAATGTTGAAAATAGCCCAATATATTGTTGACCCTTATGCAGATTGACGGGCTAATCTGAATAATTTATAAGACGTGAAGTTACAGTACATGGCACTAAATCATCATATTTGATAGTGTCCGAGAAATAGATCGATTGTTACCTCTCTCGGTCAAGTAGTTCTGAGAAAATTAAAGTTGACACGGACGGGTGCACAAGTAAAACTTCTACTACATCCCAGGAGTCTGTGAAGAACCGGTGAACATGGCGACAGAGAAGGGGAGAAAACTAGCGGGCGGAGCTAGCTGCAGTCGCGTTTCTTCCTCCATGCAATCCCTGCCCCTCTCACGCTTTCTTTCGACCCCTCTTGCGCAGTGGCCTTTTTTTCGCTCGCTTGATCCACAGACTCGTGCGATAGAGTAAATACGCGTATTTCATTTTTCGTGGAAGAAATCTGAAACTATGAACAGTAGCCTCCATCTTTCGCTAAACTTATTGACTCGCTCTGCAGTCGCTCGTCTAGTTGGCTCACAAGGTACAACACCGACTCGTCTACTTCGTTGATTAGGTGTCAAGTAATGCATTTGGTGTCTGCACCGTTTGCACCACCTTCCGGAGCGGTGTACAGTGTGGTGTATGATCACGTGGTGAGTGCTAACTAATAAAATGACCGTTTAAAGCAGCAGACAGGCATTTGTTCAATCTTCTGAACTTGAACACCGCTTGTCGTCTCCTTGGTTGAACGTCATTTCCTTGCACCATTCTGACAATTCTCATGCGCATCGCGGGGGTTTCCGCGGGGCCGCTGTGACGTCATCTGGCGAGCAACTGGAGATTTCATCCGCTACATTTGTTAGCGATCCTTTGTCTCTTGATTCCAAAAATACGTTTTTCTTCTTTACTGATAGCCAGGGTTCGAAAAATCCCGGTCGCCAGGTCGCCATGGAAACTAAAAATTTCAGCCTGGCGACTGTGATCTATTGCTCTAATATGTACGAAATTTTGATGAATCTAAGTTCAAATTGCAGTATAGCGTAATTTAGCAAATTATTTTTTTCTATCAACGTTGTGAACATTCCATAGAGTCAGTAACAATTTCTTACCCTTTGCCGCCAACACCCCATTTCCTGCTTTCTAGAATAAGTTAGCGATGTTCTGAATACCGTGATGCTCAGCATCATATACAGAGTGTTTCAAAAGTCGCACAACCCAAACTTTGGAAATGTATATCATGAAAACCGTAAGAGTTATTTACACTGGGTTTTCTGCATTATAAAGCTTCATCCATTGATATATTTTTCGTGGGCCTCCCCAATGGCGCAGTGGTAGCGTCATTGCCTTGTAATCAAGGGCCCTGCTTCTGCTGTACCTCACAAAGCAACTGTTTTACAACCAGTCAAACACCAACAAATGATCCCACAAATTGTTTAAGAGTTGGTATTTATTGTTGAAAATCAGTTCTCAGATTTTCAGCAAATTAACAATTTTTTTAAAAAATAATGTAATTGTATTTATTTAGATAAATGCTAACATAAATTTATGAACCCAGTGATAGCCTACAGAATTAGTTTAGTGCAGACAACCCGGTGTAAATATCTCTTACGATTTTCATGATATACACTTTCAAAGTTTGGATTAAGCGACTTTTGAAACATACTGTAGTATGCACAATTGCTACCTGGCGCCTGATTTTCAGAGCTGGCGCCTAGCTTTGAAGAATTTTTTCGAGCACTGCTGATAGCTTCCTTAAAGGTGAGTGGCTTGTACTGTGTTTGGGTGTAATAAATACAACAGAAGGACTAAAGAAGGAGATATTAACTCAGATATAACTTACGAAAACAATGGAATTCGCTTTGCTAGAGCCGACAATATTGACACTAGAAGTCACAGGTATTTTTTCTGCTTTTCTTCTTTCTCGAATGCATGGAAATAAAGTATTTAAATATGATTTATGTTGTTCGTGAATGAAAATGCATTAAATATATGGTAGGTTTATACAAATACAGCGGATGCACTAAAACAGTAGCCTACATACTCTGTTTTACACTGTGCCAGGGCCGGACTGGGACTGCCAAGAGAGCGGTGGCAACTTTCATCAACAGGGCATCCAATTGTGAGAAATAGGAGGGGTGGGTGAAAGGGTGCCAAATGTGCAAATATGAGAGGGTCCACCGGGATATTGCCTGGTGTCCCGGTTGGCCAGTCCGGCCTTGCACTGTGCCACCTACTTTTTACCAGTTCTCAATTTACTAAGTTGGTGCACAACCATAATATACAATGTTCAACCTAAGTAAAGATTTATTTTATCCGTTTAGTTCACAAATCTTTATGTACTTCCTCTTTTCAGCGCGAATTCACATTTCTGAAGAGTGTTTCATCAGGTAACGGATTTGTATACGAAAAGTGTTAGATAAGTAAATTTATATATTTAGTTATTTTATGCGCCTCCCCGATGGCGCAGTGGTAGCGTCGTCGCCTTGTAATCCAGAAGTCCTGGGTTTGATACCTTGTGGCGGCACATAGCGGTTCGGATTCCACTTTAAACTGTAAGTCCAGTCCCAATTAGCCTTACTGTGCATAAAGTGGACTTAAAACACTAACTCAATCAATTAGTTATTTTAATTAAATTGTGGAGTTAAACATAGACTTACCATTGTGAAAATGGCAAACCTGCTAAATAAAATCTATAAGACTTATATAGCATAATCCTAATGCAAATTCAGTTATAAAATGTGCTTATCTTTCTTCTTTGTTGCTAAAACAATGGAATACCAAACCAGGCTTACGTGGCACGATGGCATTCATTGTGTAATGCAAAATTCAAATAAAAAATATGGTTTACTTTTATTATGAAAACAATTTATTTAGAAATCTGCTTTTATGTGCTGAGACGTTAATCTCCTCCTGTGATCCAAAGACAGATTTATTTTGAGTAAACTCTGTTTAATACCATACGATGTAATGGGAGGATATTTAATATATGCAATGGATTTCACCGTGAAAGCGTGAGCTTCTCTATTGTAGACAAGAATGTTAGAATAACGGATGCAGTGGCTATTGTCAAGATTTAAAATAAACAAAGTACAGATGGATAAATATTACAGGAAAACCTTTGGTATTTGGCTAGTCGCGACGGTGAGGATGAGTAATGATATGATGAAATTGATGAAGGGACACTCAAAAAGAACACTCATGCCCAGGACGGGATTCGAACCCTGGACCTTTGGTGCCTTAGCCCGCTGTTCCACTTCAATGGTCCGATAAAAAGTGAACATGTAGTAATAACATGGGTATGGTTCTGAAATGTTTGAAAATATAGGAATTACGTGTAAAAATTAACTAAAATATGTAAGACGTAAAAATATGGAAATTTGTATTTTCTGAGCTTACATACAACAATTCGCAAAAATAAAGCAAAATAACATTGATTTTCGCAATATACGAAGATATTTATTTACATATAAAGACGTTCCCTGCTTATTATAAAATCTTGCAACAGTTATTGAATTAAGTTCTGAAGCTTTCCTGGCAACGAATGACGAAATGATTCTCGCGGGCTTTCGACCAGGTGAGTTGCGGAAAAGATTCCAAGCTTTCGAGAGCTAACGTCACTCGCATTGAGAGAATATTTTCGTCAGTTATTGAATTATTCACCTGCGAAAACGAGAAGACTCAAAAGTTATGTAGTGTTATCCTTAGTACAACCCAGTGTTGAAAGTAGAAGCCTTGGTCGAATCTGGGTATAAGAAGGGGATTTGATTATTGTTGTTTTAAGTTCATTTTGCGCACAGAAAGACTAATCGGGACTGCACCTGCAGTTTGTTTAAAGTGGGGTGCGAACCACTGTGCCTCCACCGGGTATCGAACCCAGGACCTCCTTGATTACAAGGCGACGGCGTTACCACTACTCCATCGGGGAGGCAGGATCAATATGGAGACAATGCAGCAGGTGGAAGAATGCTTACGCAAATTATACTAGTTCGGGGGGGAGAGGATGCTTTATGAAAATTTTCAGAACTGAGGGATATCATCCTCTCGTGTCCTTCCCCCCCCCCTCCCCAAACTTCGAGCACTGGTACTACCGAAATGTAATGCAGTGGCACTGGATGAAAGATGTTATCGTTGATATTTTAATATTTAACATTTCCTTCTTCCACCCTAAGAACTGTATCTTGGGATGACTGCTCGACTATCAGTGAATAATATTTAACTTTTTTACTACTGTTCAGAAAGACAGAGGGCAATCTGCAGGATTTTTCCAAAGAAGGGCAAGAAAAGTATTTTTTTCCAGGGAGGAAAACTAGGTATATTCCCCCTATAATAGTGTTGGTCCTTCAAAAAACACGCATCATGCTCCTAGAAAGCCCTTACAAGCCTTAACATAATTCAATGTAACTGAAATTAAATTGTATGTGTGAAATATATACTTGAAGGTTGCAATTCGTTTTACAAAGGGTACCATGCCCCCTTCTTCCCCCTCCGGACGTCCATGGTAACATTTATATTTTAGAAATATACATGGGGTTCAATTTAAATTTACGTTTCATTGGATAAGACATCATTTAGTAAACAGCAAGTAGTGTCTAGTGAGTTACGAAGGTAGGGATTCTGGGTTCGAATGCAGGGTAAAACGTTCCTATTTCTTATCTTTGAGAAATATAGAAGAAAATACGAGCAGCGACGGTGAAAATACAGAACTATAACAATATTTAAACATTTACAAGGAACAATGCAACTTTGCGTGCTAACTTGAAGCACAGGAAAAAGCTACTAAATTAGCTACAGGTTTTATGCCGCGCCATCCACTCATACCTATGCTTTTTTCATTCCCTCTTTCACTGACTTTGTGGAAATAAGGTTTTCAAACCTTCCTCCGAAAGACTTTATTAAACAGAAAATGAACCCCGGCTATGTTTTCCCTACCCTCTGGCTGTGACATTTGCTCACCAGATGACGTCATGCGCTGAAAGGAACGAAAGCCGTCCGGGGAAAGGGCCTACCAGGTAGTCTTAGTATCATGATCCTGACACCGGGATACACCTGTACTGCGCCTGGCGTCAATAAGTGTAGCGAACTAGACCTTCTCTACTTCTCCCAACAGATGGAGAAGGGAGCATAGATTGGGGCTACATTTACGACGATGCTATACTCTGTCCCGGATATCTTTGGAGCAAGCGAACGAAAACAAGTCTCCGCGTAAGTAGTGACGCGAGACGGCTCCACCAATGAACACGTGAGAGGGAACTGGATTTCGTGGAGGGGGGGGGGGGTGACTGCAGTTACCAGCCTTCCCCTAGCTCCACAGATTCCGGGTATAGAGTTTGTGTTTCAGCCTCCGCCTGGTCTTGTTCCCCTTTTTGAACTTTCCTTACTAAAGTGAATTCTCCACCGACCACACTGCGATTTAGACATGTCTGTCTTTAGACGAATTAGCAACATGGAAGGAACATGCTGTGGTCACACGCCATATCAAGATTAACTTCGTCCGGGGCTTTAATTTTTGTTTCCATTTTTTGCTGATTTGTATCCCAAAAACTGCAATGCAGACATACCTTTGGTCTGAGAGATGGTTTAGAAGAGTTTCCTACCAAGTGCAAATATTTGTGGGTGGGTGTGTTTTTTTCAATTTCAAACAGATGTACATACACATCGGGAGGGGTCTACCTTAAACCATTGTTCAGTAAACCAAGCGATACTTTAAGTTTAAAATTCGAAATTACTTATGTAACACACAAGAATGAAATAACAAAATGCAGAAAATGTACCGTACTTCCATCATATTTTTAAATGTCTCTAAATAAAGGAAGCATTATAGACTTCTATTTCTGCCATCTAAATATCTCATACAAATGTATCCAGTTATTATTGGCATTCTTAACTAATTAGGATCAGTAGCGACATCTTCCGAAATAATTTGTAAACTAAGTCGGAAGCTTCCTCTCGATTTTTTCTAAGGGTGAAATCGATATCGTTGACATTTATATTAACATATTACAAGGACATGTTACTCTCTTTCATGAAAATAGTATGGTTTGTCTGGTCATTTTTAACGACCTCTATGTGATGTCATTACGCGACAACCAATCCCCTTGCACTGTCTGAAATCGACTCTCCTGCGTGTATCGTTATTGTTCAGCGGGAACTGTGGGTAATGAACAACGTTAGCTTGCTAAAATTCTTGCAAGTCCAGACACGCATTGTGTGCATGTAGACAGGCCCAATTCCAGACAGGTCATGAAGAGACTTTTATCACAGTATAGTGTTGTAAAACTGGCTATTCACAAGGATATTTAGGAAAGAAGTATGGTAAATACGTTGACGAACAGTAGGAAAGCAAAAATACATTTATCAAAAATGGAATGACTATGCTTACTTAAGTCCTGGAAGCGGTAAGCAGAAGAACAGTGTAGTACAGTGGGATCCATGAGTATTACCGTGCAAATTGTCCATCCCCATGTTCGTGAACTTGCTTTCAAGAATTAAAAGAAAACTCAAAACTAGCTGCTGACAACTTTTGAACTCGCATACATAAAAATCCATTGCTTAAAAACACATTAGAATGTACGAGAAAAATTAATGAAAATAGTCATGGACAATTTGCACGGTAATACTCATGGATCCCACTGTACTAATAACCTTTATGTACTAGTTCAAATTAAAGCTGGCTAGATTAAAATACTTTGTGTCTTTGTGTTCTGCGAATATTAATTCTGCGCTTGAGCATGGGTAGCTAGTATGAAAGAAATCCAAAACACATCTTTCCAAAACCACTAATATTTTGTGAAACACGGGTGCACAGACGGGCGTGACTTGGGGAAGTCATAATCCCTTTCCCTCTTAATTTCATTTTCATCTAGAATATAGAGCAATTATATTTGTTTCATTCATTTTACTATTCATACGAGGGTCACTATTTATATTTTGAGCCTAACAATTTGGCATTGAAAACTGCTTTATTGTTTTTCGAAGTATTCTCCTTTATGGTCAATACACTTTTGCATTCGTTCGAACCATTTGTCAAAGCAGTTTTTCCAATCTTCTTGAGACACCTCCATAATATGGTTTTTGAACGCATCAACGGCGTCTTCCGCCGATGAAAATCGTTGTCCACGCAATTTATTCTTGACATTCGGGAACAAGAAGAAGTCATTGGGTGCCAAATCAGGACTGTACGGCGGATGACCCATCAATTCTATTTTTTGACTGTTCATAAAGTCGGTTGTTAGACGAGATGTGTGACAGCTGGCATTGTCTTGATGAAGAATGATCCGACGGCGTTTCTTTGTTTTCCGTATTTGACCGAAGACCTCTGGCAAACAAATTGTTGTGTACCATTCAGAGTTGACCGTTCTACGTTCCTCTAATGGCACAGTTGCCACATGACCAGTTTTCCCGAAAAAACAGGCAACCATTTGTTTCGATGTGCTTCGAGCGCGAACAACTTTTGTTGGATTGGGTTCATCTTGACACACCCATACAGTCGACTGCTGTTTACGTTCCGGCTCATATGCATATATCCATGATTCGTCACCTGTTACAATCTTATATACGTCTTTTGAAGCACCACGATTGTATTTATTGAGCATTTGTTTGCACCAATTGATGCGAGCGTCTTTTTGAGTTTTTGTCAAATTGCGTGGGATCCAACGAGAACATACCTTTCTCACAGCTAAATGATCATGTAATATTTTATATATGCTGGTGGAACTAATGCCTATGGTTGCCTCAATATCACAGTATGTCACATGACGATCTTGCAGTATTAGATTTTGCACAGCATCAATGTTTTCTTGAACAACAACTGATTTTGGACGACCTTCGCGAATCTCGTCGGTGAGTGAATGGCGGCCACGATTAAATTCGTTATACCAGCGTTTCACAGTGGCAAAGGATGGGGCTTCATCGCCAAATGTGGAAGTAAGTTGATCGATGCACTCTTGTCTTGATAATCCACGTCGAAAATCGTAAAAAATCATCGCACGAAAATGTTTACGAGTTAATTCCACTTTATTGTTGTCGCGCAATCTCCAAGGCAACATAAACAACACAAATCAAACTATTGACAAAACATTTGAAGTACGTTATGGTCAATAATGCCAGACGATTCCGTGCAAACGTCAAATCGCGCCTAACTTCAATCAGTGTTGCCAAGGCTCAAAATATAAATAGTGGCCCTCGTAATTGCAGTCAATTTTTCAGCAGTTGAGCCCCATTTAACTTTTCTGTGTACACTTAATCTCTTCCTACATTTTGCGGTTAAATTGCAAATAATGAAGTGTTGTACACGAGTATATTAAGCAACGTCAATGTAAAGAAGCTACTTAATACTGAATGCTACTTAATGCTTTAATGAGGGGAATACAACATCTAGAGGTGAGGAGCTCTCCCGTCATGTAATCTTCCTGTGCGTGCGTGCTTGTGTGAGAGAGAGCGAGAGTGTGATTGTTACATGAGATAGTACTTTGCCGACCAAACATGTACAAATATTGATTTTTTACAACTAATAACAGCCCTACATCATGTTAGTATAATTTCCATAGGATGAAGCAAACATCTGTTGGTTAAGTTATGACGAACAGTCGGAGAGAGGTAAGAAAAACTCCAGTGTTTCATTGTCTTTTATTTAATGAATTTAGAGAAGCACTAAGTAACACGTTTCAAAAAGAGGTGACATACTGACCATCTCCATAGGCATTATCGTTATTCCAAGTTAAAAATATATTTGGCTGTGTAGGGGAGAGAAATACAAATGCAAATATTTTCTGATAGAAATCCTAAAACTTGCATTACCATTATACATGCATAAGGAAAGTATATTTAATCCTGTTTATGAGAGATTAGGAAAGTCATAATTTGTGTAATTGTTGTAGGTTTAGATAGTAGTAAAAATTCGTAATTACTCAACCAACATTGCTTCTATTACGCCAATTGAAACAAAGAGATTGTAATGTTGACTCAGAATGACCTGAACATCTAGCTGTAAACACTGAATTTTCTCCCATAGTTTTATAGAAGTGAAAATACTTAAATATGGTATCTCTATGTAGTCATTGCTTTCTTTTTTGTATCAATTGGCGTGCAATCTGGAAAGAACAATCGCATGTCCTTATTGGTCAACAACAATTTCAGGAACTGTGACCTCTTTCCCGTATCATTTCGTTAGACTAATTTTGCACCGCATGAGAATACGTAAATGCGACTAAAATTTGGTGAAGGAGGGTATAATTAGGTCTTCAATTTTCAACGACGATTGTTAGCCTCTTTGGTGGCTTCCGGGTTCGAATTCCGACCTGGACAGGGACGTACCTTCGTGTCACTTCAATTTCATGTACGTAACCAGCTTCTATCCTCATCGTCGCGATTATCGAAAACTAGCTGCAAAGGAACTGATTCTCCACACATTTTCGTCAAATAAGCTCAAACGAGTCTCCTGGATTCAGTAGTTTGTAAGTTAAATGGACTTTCTGAAATATCTTGTACACTCACTTCACTTGGTAGAAGCGCAATTCGCATCGATTGTTTTTTAAGTCAGATTTTCTATTACCTTGTGTAATTAGTGTTTAATTATTCTTAGTAAAGTGTAAATGTATATTATTAATTTTACAAAACGTTGAGTGTATTAAAATTGTGATGTATAAATTACATAGCACTGCTAAGTTCGTTGAATATGAATGTTGTTTTATAGTGGTATTGCTAATTTACTGAAAATTTCATTTAACAATTCTGGAGCAAAGGATTGTTCGATCACATTTAAATCGCATATCTCATACATAGATAATATGTACCTTCTTACAGAATTAGCTTGCAGCATCTCTATTTTAGACAATTCTTGATCATTTTTCATAGTCTTAACTCAAGTTCAACCATTTTTCACTTTCTGTAAAAATTAAGTGCACAAATCAACTAAGGTAATCGGTATCACAATGAAGTTTAGTAAGTTAACAGTAGTTTGAATACTTTTGGATAGGCAGTAGCCCCATCTAGTTCTTTTTACTCTATTTTCACTCGCATGTCTAGTTGGCTGAAAAGAGTAACACTGAATCTTCTATTTAGTTGATTTGATATTGCATAGTGTATTTGGTGTAGGCACTGCTTGCACTGTGTTCTGGAGCGGTGTACAATGTGGTGTGTTTTCGCGTGGTACGTGCTAACAAATCAAATGAAAGCAAAAGCCAAGTCTTCGTTGAATCTTGTCAACTTGCTATTCTGCGTACAGCTTTTACTTGGTTGAACTTGATTTTCTTGCAACAACCTGGGTTGCATCTTCACTACACCTAATCGCACGGCGATGAAAATAGGCGGCCGGGCAGAATTGCGCTGGTGCCACATATGGGAAAAGCAATGCGAGAGCGAGACAAAAGTAGCTGGTTCCTGCGCACTATGTGGCAACGTCAATCGAGCTGCGTTGCTTAGTTCGAGCGTCAGACCGACCTCTTTCCGGGGCACTTTTGTGCCATCCCTGACCTATCGAGCAAATACTGTCAGTTTGTGTCACATGCATTACAAAGACCAATTCTGCAACGAGATATTTCAGTCTCTTAAACCTCCGAACACACGGGCTTGTGCTCTGACGTGGCAACAGTGGGAACTTTTGCCATCCGCCTAATTTCATGGCCGTATCAAAAACTGCAGCGAACTAAACGGTGATAAAAACTCTCTTGTGTTTACTAAACACAGATTCTTTCAATATAAATCTTTAGGGAATCCCTGGTGGCCCCAACGTTGGTATCCCCATCGTCGTCGCTTTGTAATCAAGGGGTCCCGGGTTCAATACCTAGTGGAGGTACGTAGTGTTTCGGATACCACTTTAAACTATAGCTGAAGTTCCGATTAGCCTATCTGTGGACTAAAAATACCTCTAACATTAAACTCTTGAGTTTGTCATATTATTTGAGGCATATACAAAAGGTAAAATTTGAATCGAAGCGTTTAGGGACACTACAGAACTTTTCCAGAAATTTGCTGAGCACAGTGTAGTACAGTTCCTATAAAAATATCTTCCAATACAGGGCTAACATTTTTCCGTCAATTAAACTCTGATATGAAACTCCTTGCTGTTTCTCGTTGTAAACGGTAAAACAGAGCAATTGCAACCGTAGCAGTGCGCCATAAATTGTCAACTGCTTCTTCCCCTCCCAGGGTCTTTTCTCTTCGCGACATTCCTACCTAAAAATACCATCCCTGTTTGGAAATAACATTACGGAGGGATCGAGCATCCGATCTGTACTCTGGGAATAGTTGGATTGGGGTTTCTTAACGGTCCATGTCACGCAAATGGCGGTGAGGAATCACTCTTTCTCAAAGTCAGGATTTGTTGTCGCTCGAATGGAGTAAATTCCACAGGGGTTGCGCTCGACTGGGCTTTTTGTTCGACGCCTACTGGGAGGGGAAGACGCTCAAGACATGCGAGGAAGGGTTCGGGTGTTAAGAGCTGTGCCATACAGTTATAGGGTAGTTATCCATCTTGTCAAGGCTTTCAATAGGATAATAGATTCCCTCGGTGCTTAATTTGTACCAAGAAATGTGAGGAACCTCTCCCCTGTCCCGTATCTCCACCATAAAAAAATTGACACTTATGTTCAGGCGTGTGCCCAGAAATTTGATAGAAAGGTAATATCTCTTCTTTTTTCTAGCTATTAGGTGCTGTATTTTTATATTTTCACGTATACGAGGCTCTATTTTTAAATGATTGAAATTTCAACTTGCAGGATCGCCAGCATATTAGCTTATCTGCACCCTTCATAACACACGGTTACAAGGTCCTTATCACAGTGAAACAGACGTAACATGTCTGAGGCTAGAGACTATAGAGGAATTCAGTACACTCAAGAAAAAAAATATCCCCGCAGAGGGTTATTCGGGCTGTGGATCGAGGCACCACCAGAACCTTGTTAGCCTGCATATATACCATTCCCAGGATATGCTACGCGGAATAAATGGTTTTTTTTTATTATTTCTTTAATGTCGTCCTTAAAAGGTCACCCTAAATTGTGTATGATTAAACAAATTGAAACAAGAAACTGCCACCATCTTAATAGAAAAGCTACGTTAACACAAATTGACTGCCGAAGCGTTAAATATAACAAGAGTACAAAGTAGAAATAATAAAACTCGTAAGTTTCCAATAAAGCGTTAGGTTTCACTTAACGAATAACGCCTCCCGTTGTCGAGTATAATTTTTATCTTAGGGCCGGTTGCAACATCTCCGCTTAACTTCACGCTTAATACCATTTTGCATTTGTTCAATGTCCGCTTAACGTTAAGTGGCACTTAAAGTCTCGCATAACTTGAGTGGAGGTTGGGGTACCACTTAAAACGTTAAGTGGCACTTAACACGCAAACGAAGTATACTGTGCAGTCGATATAGCTGTTCAGAAATTGTGAAAGGTTGCTACGTGGTTTGCATGACCATAATAATAATAAAAATTGAGAATATGTTAATTATTCTATTTATTTCACAAATAAAGCACTAATCTATAAATCTATATGTTGAAGAAATGAATGTATTTACGTGCGTATACTGAAAATGTTATGTATTAACAGTTACATTGTATTTTCCTAAGCATAACGTTGGGCTTGAGTATGCTGGTACAGTTATTAACATAAAAACTACGATTCTTGGTTAAAGTTTTTTAAGCTTGCAAATTTAAATTATATTAAACATGGCATAAAGGTGGAAATGAATGTCTGGTAGCTATATCAAATTTTAACAAAACAGCACAATACGCGAAATGTACGCCGTGATGTGCTTCTCCACAATTCAAATTTGTAGTCTCGTGAATTGAAATATACAAATATTACTACGAGTCACTTTCTTCGATATTGATGTGAATATAAAATTGCAAAGATACAAGTAACGTCCTATTTCCGAATAATAACTGGCAAGAAAGAAGGCACACACAAGAGATTTCCCGAAATTCGCCTTCTAAAGGGGATGTTACAAAGTTTCTCTTTATTTTGATGCGTTTATAGCCCATACCCTTCGACCCCGATGGCGTAGTGGTACAAGGGCCGGTTTCGATACCCGGTGGAGACACATAGTGGTTCGGATCTCACTTTAAACTGTAGGTCCAGTCCCGATTAGGCTTACTGTGTGGACTCAAAACATGAAAATGCTTATGTGGAAATGCTAAAGAAAAGTAGTCAATAGATCGCACCGTGTGCCATCTTGGTGGGCAAAGTCCAGGGCAGGACACCAGCATAGGTGGGGTTCTGGAGGGGCCAGGGGGGCCTGGCCCCCCAACTTAAAGAAGACTAAAAAAATAATACATGATTAAGTTCGGTTACTACATTTTTGTTATGAAGCCATACAGCAAATCTTGACTTTTGGCATGTTGGCATGTTGCGCCGCAATAGCGGGTCTTAGACGATTTGATTGATGTGTACAGTTTGAAGAAAAAATAACGTAAAATGACTTTGTGTTGAGTCAAGAGTTACTGCTGAGGCATCAAAAGAACTTTTCAATTTAATTTTTCTAAAATTTCTGAAGCTTACTATTGTTCCGTAACTTTTTAAAAGTAATACGAGTATTGTATCAATAAAAAAATAATGAAATGCAAAATGCAATAATCGTACTGTTTTGCTTCTTATAAAACTGACAACCAATATACTAATTAATATTTGTTTACTTAAGCGAGGAAATTTAACATTTTCAAATCTAAAAGGCCTAAAACTCGGTGTTTTTAAGTTGTTGTTTTTTTAAATTTCCGGGGGAAGGCCTCCGGACCCCTTATAAACTATGGGATATTCAATAACCCTGAGGTACATCATATGCTTCTCCCAGAGTCTAACTCCCCAAAGTAATGGCTCAAACTCCGCCCATGGACACCAGTGTGGCATATAAAAGCATAAAAAATGTATTGAGACCTCCCCGCCTCCCACAGAGACACAATATTCTTACACCTCTGTCAACACCTCTCATTCTTAGCCGATATTCATTTATAAGATAAAAACGAGAGAAACCAAAGATAAACATGATTCCAGACATAGTCCGCCCCCACTTCTTTTATACCCCCAGCATTCTTTGAAACTAACTACCCAGTCTAGCTGTTGTTAATAACTTATTAACAACAGCTAGACTGGGTAGTTAGTTCCTTCACCACAATCATGACCGAAAGATAAGAAAAAAATGAACATAAGCTACCGTGATTTCTGCCAATTTCCAGTCTTCCCTCGTGAAGAGGGTGTCGAAAAACAACCCTTTGCTCCACGAGCCACAAAAGGCGAGACAGAAGAAGTGAAAATGGTCACGTGACTCGTAGCAGGAAACGCAGAGGGCTTGCTACCGTACTATATAAAGAGGGACAGCAACTATAGCGACATCTTTTCTTGTCTGCTCGAACTTTTTTCTTTTTCGATTCTTGTGGTGTCGTCGGAACGCACCAAGTGAAAGGGGCTGTTAAAACTCCGAAACATTTCCGGCCCCCAAAGCATCGCAAGTCATTACCTGAGTTCACTGCCCCTCTATAGGAAAAACCCATTCAAAAGAGTCCTCCCTTTTCTTTCTATTTTTTTTTTTAACTCAAAAATAAAGCTTATAGACAACGCTGTATAGAACATCGAGTAAAACGTGTCTCGCAATTGGAAACACTGGCACTCGGCATCCTAAATTACGTCGAACTCATTATACGTGTCTTGTTACCATGTATATGTAACTTTTTACAGGTAGAGGAATAAATGTTCCGTAGATTTATTTCGATGTAAAATCGTGGTGCCATTTTGTTCCTGGAGGAGTTTCCGAAGGAGATGAATAGCAAGGCAAGCAAGCAAATGGGGACAAGACACTTTCTGCCTCCCCAGAATTCATGTAGAGGGACAGATATTATATGTATTTACATGCATAAAATATTGTTTATGCCAACCTTTCCCCCCTCGCCCCCTTCACTCAAATTTAGTTAAGTTGACGCCTCTGATAGCGAGGGTTTATGATAGCTCGAGAAGGGAAGGAGAGGCAGAAAAAGGGTCTAAGATAAAAGAAGACAGAAATGATTAGAAGAAACAAGAGAGAGAGAGAGAGAGAGAAAGAAGAATGTATGTGTCTGAGGATACGGATAAATTGTAAGAAACGGTGTGATAGTGTGTGGATGAAACTGGAGAAGGGTAGAGTGTGTGTAAGAAACGGTGAGAGAAAGTGTGTGTAAGAAACAGTGAGGGAGAGGGGAGAGAAACGGTGAATGAGACAGAGAGAGGGGGAGAAACTGTGAGATACAGAGAGTGCGTAAGAGATGGAGAGAGAGAGGATATGGAAGAAATGGTGAGAGAGAGAGTATAAGAAACTGTGGTGTGAGAGTGAGTGAGAGAGAGAGAGAGAGTGAGTGAGAGTGTGTGTGTGTGGAGAAAACTTTACAACTTAATTAGCGTAATGCTCTATGAAATCAGTGGTTCTAAGTTCGAATCTTGAATAAGCATGAATGTGTCATTGGTTTTGTACCATCATTCATCCTCATAGTCACGATTAACTTAAAGAGGTAGAAAGGCGATGGAAAAAAAAAACTGCTCATAATTAGCTGACGTTAATACTCCGATTAAACTGCTTGTATTTTAAATCAATTATCTTAAGATTCAATAAAAATATTTTACCATAGATCAGAGTATAATATTAGATCTACTACAGTCTTTGTGCTAGATTCAAGAGACGTCTCTGTGACACGTGTGCTGTTTCCGACGAACAAAAAACCGTCTGTGTTCTTGAAGCCAAGACGATTTTTCAGCACCTAGCTCGAGAAGTAACAAAAGGAATCGGGTTCATGACCTGTGTTGTCTAGTGCAGTGTTGCCAGTAGGCTATCTGGAAAAGTTGGTGTTGTTTTCCCCAGCGATATTATGTTAGGGGAAGAACAATACTGTTACATCACAATGTGTTGTTATTGGAGAAAACTGCATGTGTAAGATGCAAGTAATGAATGGGTGTTTGCGTTGTGATTAAAGTAAGTATTGGAGTGGTGATTACGACACCACATGGCTTAATCACTGTACACGTTCTTTAGATAATGTCAATATTTTTGGAGCAGCAGCAACACATGGCTTGTTTTTAAATACTCGAAGAACTATGCTATTACACAGCATAAATATGGATTCGATCCTTGCTTTTAGCGTCGTTATTCTGCCACTTGTGGATAATCACGGCGATGAGTGATGATATGGTAAAATTAATTAAAAAGGTACTCACAAAGAACGCCAATATCCAATTCAGGATTCGAACCCGAGCCCTGGCGTCGTAGAAAACTATGCTAGACTATTCTTTCTTTGAGATTCGGTTGTTTATTGCCATTTACCAATGCATATTTTGCTAATAAAGTTTGCTAATAAATAATGTTAAAATTTATTGATAATTTAGCCTATCAGTTGATCATGAGAATTTTAATACTTAGAAATATAACAGCATAACTGAAAGAAATACTTGTAAAACCGAACACAAAGCTGGCTTGCTATGTTTATATAATGCAAGTTATAATGGATATGTCAGCATTGAAGGCATTCGCATCCTTCTCTTAATACGAGGACGTAAAAGTCTTAGCAAAAACTGACCCTACCAAAAATTTAAGACCACCTTGTCATGTGTTTCCAGACAAACAGAAAAATTACATATGCGAGTGCTTTTCATGAAATAAACACTTTAATACAAAATTGGAATTATTATGTAATGTTATCGAGATCAAGAAAGTGTAAGGTCATATTAATGCACTTATTACTAATAGATGTAACTAAAGGTACAATTTGTAAAATCATTAAATCTGAACTTCGAAAATATACTCGGAAAGAAACATTTCTCCTGAAATTAGATGAATGAAGTGTGAAATTTTAATAGTCAATAGGTCCACCTTTAAGTTTCAAGTACATTTGCACACGTTTTCTCATGCTGCGGACCAATTTCTGGCATTCTTGGGGCGTAATCTCGTTCCTGAGATCCGTTCACGAAGTTTCTGGACATTCCTTGGCTGGCGTGTGGCTACACGAAAACCAATGGTATTCCATAGTAAAAAGGTATATAGTATAACGTGCAATTAACTTATCTCCATCCTCCTTGATTTCCATCCTTTTGTTTAAGCTGTTATGATTAGTGCTTTTGTCGTACATGGACTCCACAATACTGTTAGGTGTGAAATATCGTTAGGCTTCTGTTTATGTTTTGTTGAAATATGGAGGTGTCCATTGTGGGAGTTGTATGTTAAGCTGTCTGTCAGTAAATCTATTGTTAAATGTTAATTAGTGGTCTGTTTATATCTCAAGTTTAAGTAGGCCTATGTATAAAACGCGTGCGTATTAGCCTGTCTGCATACACGACAGCTTACAATGTGTCGACGAGAAGGTAAATTTGAGTAATTACAAGTTTGTTACAAATTTAGTAAAATGGCTTATGAAGTACCTTTCGATAAAAACGATCCTCTAAATGGATCTGTTTCTGCATATTTGGAAAGATTTGCTAATTATTGTCGTATTCAGCACGTTGCACCAGAGGTTAAAGTTTCTACATTGATTGTTGTAATTGGATCGCAACCGTATGAAGTTCTTCGAGAATTGTTTCACAAAGATTAATTTCTTACTATAGTCCTGCTAGTAATTGCATTGTGCAAAGGCTGAAACTACGGAACTGTAAACAACAAGATGACGAACAGATTGAAGATTTCGTGAGACGGTTAAGGAAAATAGGTGAGCAATGCGGTTATGATAACTTCTTGCCAATTGCTTTATTTGATTCTCTAATTAGTGGCATTAAATCAGAAGCAATTAGAAAGCACATAATTTCTAAAAATATTATGGAATTTCAAAAGGCTTTCCAAATTGCTAAACAGATGGAAAAATTAGAGCATGACATGAAGGAATATTACAAGCAGGCTAATGTAAATCACATTTATCATCATAGGCCAAGTAGTTCTTACAATAAGGAAGATGACATACCACAGAACGAATTAAGTGCAAGGGCAAATGAACGTTTCAGCTCAGATAGGATGCATGATACCAACAAAAGGCACTTTGCAAGTAAGAATTCGCTAAGGTTCAAAATACGAGCTCGAACACACCAGGACAAGATCATTCACGTAATTTTAGCAATTATGAAAAACAATTTACAACTTTTCATAAAAAATATCAACCTAGAACACAATGCAAATATTGTAAAAAATATGGACACGAAATAAAAGATTGCTATAAATTGTTGAATCAGAGAGATAGAAATTATGTCAATTTGAAGAAACCTTATTATACATACAAATCAAATAATGTTACAATGCCAAAAGATCCAGTTTCGAATGAAGTGCAGTTGGATATAGACCTAACAGACTTGAAATTTGTATAATTGAAGTAATTCCAAGGAATACACATCCAGTAGATGATGTTACTTCAAGTAAAGAATCTGGAAATGTTACTTCTTCCAGTACATCTAATGATGAAGGACGGAAGCAATTAAACAATTTCTTATCTGAGACAAACATTTCATATTGTAATGGATTTGTAACCAAATTAGCACCTTCATCTGAGTATTTACTCAATTTAAGTATGAATAATATCATGGTAAATTTTGAAATAGACACTGAATCATATGTGTCAATTATGAGTAAATCTGTTTGTGAAAGTATTTTGTCTAATGTACAATACGAAGAACCAAATTGTAATTCTATCCTGCCATTAATAGCAAAGATAGTTGTTAAAGTTGAGTTTCAACAAATTTCACAGATGTTATACTTGTACATAGTTTATTGTAAAATGAAATATCCTTTAATGGAACGTCAGTGGATTAGACAGATTATACCTAATTGCCATGATTATTTAGTTGTACTTGCAAAAAGAGATGGTAATGTACGCTTGTGTTGCGATTTTAAGAACACAATTAATAGGTTTGTAGAAAATGTAACACATCCTTTTCCAAGAATTGATGAAATTTTTCCTAAGGTGAATGGTCACGATACATTTGTTTCTTTGGACCTGAAGAAAGCTTATTTACAAATAGCGTTAGACAATCAGGCGAAACAATTGCTCGTTATGAATACCCCATGGGGTTTGGGTCGACATGCGAGACTACCATTTGGAGTTAGTGTATCTTCCCAAATATTTCAGAAGACAATTGAAGATATATTTCACTGTTTGAATTATGACATACCATACCAAGACGATTTGATCATATCAGGGAAAGGAATACATGAAACGTGTGTAAGAAAACTGGAAGTTCTGCAGTGTTTAAAATAACACAACGTTAAGATTAATTGGGACAAATGTGTATGGTTTGTACATGAAGTAGAAGTAGAACATGAAATGCAATATCCTATGCACGAAAAGGAAGCATTGTGCATTGTATTCGCGGTAAAAAGGTTTCACAAGTATGCTCAAGGAAGGTTTTTCGAAATTTGGACAGATTCTCAACCTGCAAAACAGTTACTTACGTTAGATAAGCCAATACCCTTTCTTGCGTCACCATGTATTCAAAGATAGTGTCTGTTCCTAACGTATTTTTCATACAAGCTGATATATACCAAGAAAGTGGAGTTGGCTGACATGTTGTCTAGATTGCCGTTAGCAGATGTATGTCATGAAGATGCTCTTCAATAGGAATTCGTTTATCAGGTGACGCTGACGCCTAAAGTGCAAGCAGTTATGAGAAAATGTACAAGTGAAGACAGAATACTGAGCGTAATTATGAACTTAAGCATGGCTGGCCTAATGAGATAAAGGATTATAATGGAGATGATTTAAAGGAATTGATTGTCTTTAAAAGGAGGCAAGCAGAATTGAGCATGCTTGAAGGATTGTTATTTTTGGGTTATAAATTGGTTATAAATAGTTCGGAACATAATACTTAAGAAAGCACACGATAATCATAGTGGCATTGTCAAAATGAAGATGATGTTGAGGCAAAAGTAATGGTGGCCAGGAATAGACGCGGCTGTCGAGGCATGTGTTAAAGATTGTGGAATATGCGCAGCAGTAAAACCAGATAATTCATCGAGAGAATACAGCTCTTGGGATAACTGTCAATATCCATGGGAAAGAATGTACATTGACTTTTTCTCATACAGAAATAGTGCTTACATCATAATAGTAGATGCGTACAGTAAATGGATAGATTGTCAGAGGGTCTCTTCCACGTTTTTCAAGGAAGTGAAAGATTATTTAGTAAAAAGTTTTGCTATATTTGGTTTTCCAAAACACATAGTTTGTGATAATGGACCACCATTTTCATCTAAAGAATTTGGAGCTTTCTGTAAAAAGCACAGCATTACATTATATCACTCGCCGGCCTACCACCCAGAGAGCAGTGGTCAAGTGGAGAGGTGTGTCCAGACAATTAAAACTAAATTGGATTGTGCAGTACGAGAGTGCCTAAATAAAAACACGCATTTTGACATCATTCATTCGCTGCAAAAGGTCTTGCTGGCCGTGCGGAGTGAATGTAGTACAACGACGGGAATATCTCCGCAGCAAGTTATCTTCTCATATACGCCGGTGAATACATTTGACGTGAATATGGAAAAGATATCTAAAGAGGATTATGAACAGATGAAGGAACCTCAGAAGAATGACGATGATAATTTAGGAAGTAATGTAGTGTGGGTGAAATTACAGTTCAAAGACAAAAGGAACGCAATGAGTTATGTTCAGGGCAGAATAATGAGAATAAACAGCTATGTCACTTGGATGGTAGAAGTGGACGGGAAGAGACGAATGGTGCACGAAAACCAGCTGAAGTGGCCGAATAGAAGAAAAGGTACTGAGGAAAATGAAATTGAGAAACGGCAAGTGTTTCCTGGAACTTCTACTGGATCAACGTTACCAAGATTTTATGACGATGAACTTTTGATGGATTTCCCAGATCCAAGTGATGTAAACGACACCCCGATTTTGGATAATGGGGCAGGTTGAGAGACCAGAGCAACATCAGGGAAGCAAAAAAGACGCCATTAGGAGATCAATCCGGGAGAGAAGACCTCCTGATAGACTTCAATATGATAAGGACTGAAAATTTTAAAGGAAGATAGGGGAATGTTAGGTGTGAAATATCGTTAGGCTTCTGTTTATGTTTTGTTGAAATATGGAGGTGTCCATTGTGGGAGTTGTATGTTAAGCTGTCTGTCATTAAATCTATTGTTAAATGTTAATTAGTGGTCTGTTTATATCTCAAGTTAAAGTATGTATAAAACGCGTGCGTATTAGCAGCAAATGCCTTACAAATAGCCTATACGTTATCCATTGCCTAGTGCTTCTACTTTTAACTATTATGACACTACATTTCGAGAGAGATTTTTTTCTCTTGTAATTAACATTTAATACTAATAAAGAACCATTGTCATTAATAGTAGAAAAATACTGAAACCAAAATGTGTGTTAAAGTTTCAAAGCAATTTGATGGAGAGACTAGTGTAAGAAAAATAATGAGTTTGTCCTGCCATCTAGTACCAAATTTCGAAGTTATTTGATAATCACAGAAGTACTGAATTAAATTTACCTTCGAAGTTTAATACGTACTCCCAATCGTTTGTTCAGGATTGTTCAGATGAAAGTGGCATAGGGATGCTTTTAGGAGGGTGTGGTGGTAAATTTAGTGCTAAAATTAAAATAAATTAGCCCCTTTAACGGTTTTTGAATATGCGGAAGGTTAGGATATATGGATAACTCGCTGTACGTCCAAAACTAAAAATTAACATTTTTTTCATAACATGTGCCTTATCCAGTTATATCGTTACATTGATTAACATACAGTGTTTGGAAGTAACGGTTACTTGTTTACGAATTCTCACTGTAACTACTTCTAAATGCAAGTAACTGTAATAGTTACTTCTTGCAATAGAAGTAACTGATCAGCAGTTACTTTACCACAGTTGAATTGTTAACTTGAAATGTTGTAACATGGTGGAAGAGAGATTACTTATTTGTTGTAATAATATAAAGACAATATGCGCACCAGAAACATAAAATAAAAAGACATGTAGGTATTTATATATTTATTTCATTACTATTAATGAACATTAATTGTATTTAATTTAGTTACTTTTCAGGTACAAGTAACCGTAACTGAGTTACTTTTGAACCAAGTAACTTCCATCTCTCGATCTGGATGAATGCATGATAAGACGGTTGAGTAATGTTTCATGATTATAGGGCAACGTGTATCAGAGGTAAATTTGTTTGCTGTTGCAAAACTTACGTTACATCACGGATACCACGCCAGGAATCAAACCCTGGTCCGTTTTAGGATAAGGCAATGTTTGATTTAATGTATTTTCGCCTTGCGCCACCTTAAATCAGATAAATATTAACAGGAAGGGACAAACGCCCTTAACAACGTAACCTGATCGGTAGGAATGCAACCATAGCAACTAGACTAATGAGGTGGATACACTGCAAAGGACTTTCAGTCTGTCGGAAGCAAATGTACGCGACAAAACAAGGCGGCAACCCGAATATACACGGAGACATGCAAGAACTTGTCTAGGACTGCTCCTAAATATAGCGGGATCATTCCTAACCTCATCCTCCGCTGCTGATCTTCAGGATGTGACGTCATGGGAAAGATGCTAGGTGTTGCTCGTGTAAGAGAAGGTGGGCGGGAGCTTGAGGGGAAAGGGGGTGGAGGTGTCATAAATAACAATGGGGGTGCATCTTTATTCTGAGACAGTATTATTCCTGTGGTGTTGTTTCTGGCTTTAGTGGCGTGTGCACAAATTTTAAAGGGGGATATTTATATTTTTATTTATTGAGGACATTTATAATTATTTTTACTTACATATTTACATCAAATATTATACAGAAAAGAAGCATCTTCAGTGGCTGATGGCAGTGTTGTTAAAGGTTCACGAATTTTAAATAAATTCAAATTCATTTCCGGTCCAGGAGAGAGAATCAGGAAGAGTAAATGGGTTCTGGACCGTAAGGAACCTTTTTATCTGTAAAATATTTCAATTCGCTCCAGGAACCTTTTTACCAGATCAATTTAAATACGGTTTTGGAACCTTTTTTCAGACTGAATTATAATTCGGTCCAGGAACCTTTTCCCCGGATGAATTTTTATACGGTCCAGGAACCTTTTCTCTGGCTCAATTTAAATTCGGTCCAGGAACCTTTTTTTCAATGAAACAATACGGAACTTGGACCGAATTTAAATTGTCCGAGAAAAAAGTTCCGGTCCTACAGCGAAACCCAATTAGAATTTAGGTTCCTAGACATTTAACAACCCTGGTTGATGGTGTTGAGTGAACGATTCGCGATCACGTTATCGAAGGGTTTGGGTTCAGCTCCAGGCCTGGTCATGAGCGTCCCTTTGTGCCTGTTCATCAATTTCATCTTATCGTCCATTCTCACCCCTTCCATTATCCAAAACTGGTAGAAAAGTGACCGAAAAAAAATTACAAATGCATATAAACACAAAAACACTACATCTCGGCCAAGCTATCTTCCAGTTCCCATGCACAGAACAGAAAGGTTATTTTGATAAAATCCTGTTTCCCTGCTGGCCGGTTCGGGGAGGAGGGATTCTAAGGTTGCCGCTTGTTGCCCAAACAGGGGGCAGCGGCAGTCCTAATTGGCTGTTTGACCACGTTCGTTCGTAGCTAAACGCGGCAGCAGCGGGTCACTGCCATATTGACGGGGTCTCCCTTACCACACAACACTAGAGCAACTTTGCGTTGTGACGTCAGACGAGGAATGCCTACGTTGTTAGGTTAGGTCTGTTGGGATTGGTTCTATTAGCATATAGTAACTATACACTCATAATTTATTATTTATGTTAAGACAACTAAACCTAGCTAGCCTAAACTAACAACTTAGGCATTTAGGCTAATAATAAAAGCATTCCCCAGTTACGTCAGAACGCAAGGTTGCTCGAGTGTTTGTGCGATGAGGGAGACCCATATTTTGACAGTCTCCGCGCCGGAAGTTATCTTGGCCGCTCTCTAAAGCTTAACGCTCACTGAGTCGCGGAGAAATGCAGCAACATAACTTCTGTTGTCTGCTATTGAAATCAAATAGTGTAACGCCCACTACAGGGAAACGCGCAGAACCGAAGCTCGGAATTTCCATGCCAGACGTCTGCAGGTTATCTCAAAGGTTATCGCCCACTGAGACGCTGAAAACGGGCTACCGCGTTTCTCCGCGTCTCAGTGGGCGTTAAGCTTCTGTCGGCCTTAGGGTAAGGCAACTCTGGCCCCACACATCAGAACGAGCTATTTATTAAATCTTTCATAATTATTTTTTTATAAGCTGATAGGCCAACCTTCAAATCGAGCAACTCCGATTTCAGATTTTTCATGAAATAATGTAAACATTCTTTTGTTGGTTCCAAGTCCTGTAGTTTGTAATTGAACACAATACAGGGTAATTCAAAATGAATGGTACAAAAAGAAACAATTCCTGTGGCTGCTGTAACGAACTGAATTCACAGTTATCGATATAATATGATAGTTTACTCTCCAGGTTTCATCTGGCAACACTGAAACAGAATAAGCTCGTCATCCAAGATGGCAGCATTAAGCGAAAGAAAAGGCTTACTGTATGCTACAATACGCAAAATCGGTAACCGTTGTGGCCTCCCCGATGGCGCAGTGGTAGCGTCCTCTGCTTGAAATCAAGGGATCCCGCGTTCGATACCCGGTGGAGACACATAGTGGTTCGGATCCCACTTTGAACCGTAGGTCCAGTTCCGATTAGCCTTACTGGGCATAAAGTGGACTTAAAACACCAATCCGTAACCGTTGTTCAGAGGCATTTCCGAAATTTGCCAGAGAAGAATGTCCGTAAAACACGTGTAGTTTGTGTACCAAGTAACTTGGTACTTTTTGTGTACCGTTCATTTCGAATTACCCTGTACTTCAACTTTTAATATATATTTGCAAGTTTGTCTGCTAATTAGTAAGACACTATATTTTGAACATTTCTCAGTTGTAGAAGTACATCGTCACCAACCTCTCCCATGGAATTGTGACATTTGAAAACGCAGAGATGTTAATAAGTGCGTTTTATAAGGTACAGTCACCGGCAATACAAATGGGTCATCTAGCTCCTGAAATACTCCCTTCTCTGCAAGGCGTTCAGTGTGTTGCCTAACTCTACAGCGGTGGTAGAAGTTGCTCCTGAAAAATTGCTATTAAAATCCACTTATTACCGTAGAGTTAGGCAACACACACAACACATTGCAGGGAAGCGAGCATTTCAGGATCTAGATGACCCATTCTTATTGCCGGTGACTGTACATGTACCAAAAAAAGGCCAACATAACATTCGGTAATTTTTTTTAATTTTTATGATCGAGATCCAAGTTTGAAAAAGAAATAGTAAAGTGTACACCAACGTGTTGGTTATAAAGTGCAATTACTAATGTTGTATACAAACAGCTTTTCTGCAATTGACCTTTTAAAGAACCTATGATTCAGATAAAACCTCTGCCTGATGCTTATTAAGGTCCAACCTTAGAATGAAAAAAGTCTGCAAAAGTGGCCTGGAGTTTGGCATGAAAATAGTTTTCCTGGCCCGATGCGATACAGACACACCTAGCGACATATCAGGGAACTAGAAATTCTTAGCTGTGTTCTAAACCAGAGGCCAGAGGACCTTCCTCCCTTCACCACCTTCCCCTCCTGCGTGACTCCCGCAGTACACAAAATTGCCTAGTCCTTTATGAAGGCTTATTTTCAGAGTTCAATTTAACTTCAAATTCTTCAGTAATTAACATAATTTCAAAGAGAAAAAAGAAAACGCATGATGAAATCAATTGTTGGCATATTTGTGTGATTTATTGCACAAGGAATATATTTTATATTTGTTTTGTGTGTTAACTTTATTCATTCTCATTCTACTTGATTTGTCGTTTTAAGTCCACTTTATGCACAGGAAGGCTAATCGGGACTCGACCTACAGTTTAAAGTGCCTCCACCGCGTATCGAACCCGGAACCCGGGACCCATTGGGTAGTCCTCTCATGAAGTACTGTATTGTATTTGTAGATTTATTTCAAAACTATTTTCTGCCACTTTTGGCTAATCGCGACCACGATGATCATTAATAGATTGAGGAAAACCCAAAAAAGACACCCGTGTCCAGGACGGGATTCGAACCCGGGACCCCTGGCGTCATCCGCTCTGTTCTACCTACTCCGTCACAGAGGTCGTGGGTGTGTGTGGAGGTGTGTGTGTGTGTGTGTGTGTGTGTGAAGGATAACCTGAAGAAATAATCCTGGTCTCTATATAGGTTGCGTTGTGTGTATGTGTGCGTGTCTGTGTTTGCCTTTAGGGTGCGTGTTGGACACGCAGTTTTTTAAGAGTTGACTTTATGGAAAACGGGGTTACTTTTCACCCGAAATTGTGTATTTTCACGTCGCTCAATGTGATCGTGTGGCGGAGTCTATTTTGGACTTGGGAAGAAAAGTCCGGCCGTGTTCGCTGAGGGCGGTGTTTATGAGGAGTTGATCAAATACGGAAGACAAGACTGCCGAAGAAAGAGATGGGGAGCGGGGGAAAAAGGAATATTAAAGAAATGGAAGAGAAAGAGATGTTCCCCGAAAAAATACCACGTGCTGGGGTGTGGAAACTTTTATCGTTTGCTTTTCTTTTTCGTAAGGAAGGCCATTGACTTCAAACTAGGCACGTGCGCATGATTTAATATTATAGATTTTTTAAAAAAAACATATTTTACTACTTCTTTTCATACATCGTAGTTGTATGCATTTCATTACCGCGTGAAAATATATTAATTTTACTTGCGCTTCGTTATTCCAATATATATATATATAATATGTGTGTGTGTGTATGTATGTATGTATATGTATATATATATGTGTATGTATGTATATGTATATATATATGTGTATGTATGTATATGTATATATATGTGTATGTATGTATATGTATATATATATGTGTGTATGTATGTATATGTATATATATATATGTATGTATGTATGTATATGTATATATATATATATATATATATATATGTATGTATATGTATATGTATATATATATATATATATATATATATATATATATATATATATATATATATATATATATATATATATATGTATATGTATATATATATATGTATGTATGTATATGTATATATATATATGTATGTATGTATATGTATATATATATATATGTATGTATGTATATGTATATATATATATATGTATGTATGTATATGTATATATATATATATATATGTATGTATGTATATGTATATATATATATATATGTATGTATGTATATGTATATGTATGTATGTATGTATATGGGGAGGCGCTGTAGTCCAGTCAATATGGTTGGGTCAAGTGGTCAAGTGGTATTTCTTCCTGAAATATAACTGCATAAAGCGACTCTGGGGTTCACTAACCTCTATAGGTCTTTTCAGTTCTTATGGCGGGCGCTCTAGAAGATGGCGAGTGGAGCGGGGAATGGGGCTGCTCATTGCCAAACTTTTCCGCTAGAGACGCCACCCGTGTTGTGTCCCTAAAGAATTTCGTTCGTCATCTGCTCGCCCTAAGCTTTACATTGGAGCACGGTAGGGTGGCTATTCAAACGTTATTTTCAACGAAGGTAAGAATTTCTCTTGTATATCGATAACAAAAATGTGTTTAGCAAACCTTTAAGATTATGTAGCAAGTCATAAGTTTCCGAATATTACAATCTCCTGAACCTAAGAATTGATATATTAAAGCACAACGACAGGGTAGCTCAGACGGGCTAAATATATATGAGTAAATTTATGCACAAAGAGCACTAAATGTCACGTAATTTTGGTCGTCTCTAGCTGCCATGGGTCTATAATTTTAAAAAATGGATTTTTACACTACGCTTTTATGTTTCCTCTTGTTGCGACTTGCAAGTATGTGTAATTCAACGGAGAAACTACCCAAATTACAATGAAAAAATTTATTAAGTGAGTAAGCACATGATATTTATTATTATACACTACGCCCTATCAGATAACTTAATATTAACATATGTTTTCTTTGTATTAAGCAGACATTTTCCCCCCGTATTTTCGTCCTTTTTATTTTGGGTTACAACAATTTTAAAATTATAATTCATGTTAATAAGAAAGCCCTAGAGTTTGCGAGATATGAAACAGAATATAAAATATTTCTTGTAATAACTATTCTTCTCGATAAATGTGTATGTATAAAATAGAAAACCATATTTACTAGCCATGAGGAAAAGTATGATATCACGTAAGAAATATGAGTCAGGCATTACTAACAACTATAAAATTAAAAGTACAGTCGCGTGGAATTATTATGTATTATTCTTTACCAGATTCAGAAGAATAAAGCAGTTAAATTGTGAAAAATCGAAGTGACGTAAACAAGTGCTGTGCAAATTTTAAGGCTTTTTTAAGTTCCGATATCTTTTCTGTTGCTGACGATCGTCTTATTATCATGTTCCGACATAATTTCTGAGGTTAAGATGAAATTAAACTTGCAATTTAATGTAATAGCTTCACGTTCAGCATCAAATTTCTCATGTATTTAAATGGGAGAACAAGTGCCCATCAAAAGCGTGGGGACACATCAGTGGTGCTGCCACTACAATAGTTTGCTTTGACCAGACCCACTCGACGCAGACCAACCAGACAACAGCGGTGGCGCCGAGGGATATTATGTGGCGGAAATAAGTACTACGTGAACCTCGTTCTACAGTCTGCTGAGTTTCTTATCGCGCTGCATTGGTCGCTTCCTCGCTCCCCACTTCGCTTGCCAGCTTCTAGAGCGCACTCCGTAAGAACTGAAAAGGCCTATAATAAATGGTTACCTTATGGGGTAAAGGCGGCTGAAGCTTGGTACTGATCACACCATGACCGAGATTGCTATGGTGTGTGGCTCCACCTACATATCCCTTCAGAGGCATTTACGGCATGGTGCAGCGTTCATGGGGTAGTCTTACCTTAACAACCCCCACCAAACACACATAGCTTATATTCTAGGCCATGAGTTCCCAAACCTTTTAGTTTCACGGTGCCCTTATTGTTTCAATATTTTTCCACGGCGCCCAAGTCAGAATGTAGGCTTATCTATAGAGCGACCACAAGGGAAGAAACCTTGGACTTAAAGTTCCCGTGCAGCTTCCGTTCAGTTCGGGCCATAAGGAAGCATGATCCACTCTCCCCCTCCCCTCCACACGGGAGTACGGTGCACAGGTGTCGCGGGTCTGCGCAAGTTTCTTTGCTTGTGGTTTCACTATAACACTTGCAACGCTCAGTTAGTGTGGTTAGGTTGTTAAAAAATAAACACATTTCAAATTCAGAAACCTTTTATTTGTAAAAAGTACTAAATTAGCTTGGAACAATCATATCATTGACTGACAAGTATGTGTAGGGTTACCAGATCCCTGTAAGGTAATTGTGGGACATGCTGTCCCAAAATGTAGGACATTAAGTCAAAATGTAGGACACAAAACATTCTCAATAAATAATACATATTTCTATAGAACACGTTAGAAAGTTGTTGAAAAATGAAACTTTTCAGTTTTAAGAAAGAATTCTTAATGAATTTTTAAATGCAAAGTTTCAAAACTTGCAATCATACTAATAAATGCACCTGTTACTACATGATTTAAGTTGTACTTCTCAGAGGAGACAATTTTTATCAAAATCTCAGGTTTAGTCAAACTATATTTATATTAGAGTGGACAGTCAATTTGAAATTATAGGGACCAGTACGAAACGAACATTTTACAGACTTTATGAAAAAATAATTTCTCTCGTGAGTCTGTTGTGCTGATGGTAATGAAAGTACTCTCTCAACATTTGAATTATGACCTGTAATGGCAAACAAATATTCAGCAATTACCGTAATTTAAAATGGTTTGTGAAGTTTCATTTTGGGTAGTTTTTAGATCAATAACAGGGTGTCTACCAAAATTACACATCCAGAATTCTTGAATTTTTCTGGACTCTTCTAGACCTTTCTTCCGTTTTTCTTAACGTTTATTTACTTAGGTAAAGCTGGAAATTAGTAATTAAGAAAATTAATATTTATTTAATGAAAACCCCTACCAGAGGGACAGTTAAGATAAAATCTGAAGCTGAATTTAAGAAGAGAATTACATCTGCTTGCTCGTATTAATGCATCCTGAACTGTGTTTGGCAGACAAGCGAGGCTTTGGCGTCTGGACTCACAGCCAGTATAATCTTATGTGGGGCTTGTGTCAGTTTTCCCTATATGCTTGTGACTGTCCCTTCATCCATCTTATGTTACCCCCATTCATCTTCATCTTCGCGATTAGCCACAAGGACAGAAAAAGTGAAGTAAAATAAACTAAATCAACCAATCAGTCATTATGATAGCAAACATTCTTCACCACAAGAATAATGTATTGCCTTTTTATTGACTTCTTGACCTACTTCTTGATTTCTTTAATATTTCTTGATTACCATGACATTCTTGACTGACAGACACCCTGAATATCTTTCTTCTCTATACTTCTGCTTTACAATCAAATTATATTGAATATTGAATAAGAATAGCAATACCTTGTTCCATCAGTATAAACCCTAAGGCAAGAAATTCTGCTCAGGCATTGAACAGTGACGTTTTCAGAAAGTGGTCCCAAAATTTTATTCATTAATTGCTTCCGTTTTCCCGTTTGTTTAATAGCAGGGCAATTTTTTTTCTTTTTGGGCAATGACTGAATCAAAATAAATTTCACCATTGAGTTTGGAAGCGCAGTCCATAGACTTCTAACTTGCATGATTTTTTTTCTGTTACCTATTTTTATAATTAATATTATGTGACGCTCAAAATGTAGGACATTTATGATATTTTTCAAATTCCTCCCGGGCGCCGGACATAAGGCTAAAATGTAGAACATGTCCGGGAAAATCCGGACATCTGGTAACCCTAAATGTGTCATTTCAGTAAAAATATTTGAACATTTCGCGGCACCCCTGTAAGCCAGCCGAAGCGCCCTGGGGCGCACGCCTTGGGAATTACTATCTAGGCTATTTGAAAAGCCTGAAGCCAAGAGACTATAATACGGAAGAAAAAAATCGATTAGTAATTGCGAATAAGGGTGTTCACTTCAAAGAGAAAATTATGGTAATTCTGAAGATGGCAACCTGATTTCATAGGAGTTTGCAACCTGTCTGCCGTTGGCATGGGAATCTTGCTTCCTTGAGGATGCCAATAATGAGAAAAACGGATGGGTCTAATGACATATACACGGTATTTACGTGAAGCTAATCTTCTTGCTTCCTATATGACTTGGACCACGTGTCATGCTTGTCTGTGTTAAAACTGTCCAGATCTTGGACTCAGCGTACGCCACTGACACACAGACACCACACACACAGGCATCAGATATCTGCAGTCTTAATTCAAAATCGATTAGCGCTTACTTCTTACTGAAGATCTATTTTAACTTCCTTCTCTTCAATTAACCAATATTTGAACATACAAAAGTATACTTGTTGTTTTAATATATTTCCTAGTATTCTGAGCAATAATATAAATGAATATGTCGTTATACTTTGCTCAATCTTGATTATAAAATCAAGATGGCAGCACTTATTTCATATCGAATATGAAATGTTTCATACCATTTTTGACTCGAAATCTTTTGCAGGTTGATCAAACGAGTGAAAGTAAATTGAGGAGTAAAAACAAATTTTCACATATGCTTCAAAATAATTTTTCTTATTGAATATTTCTCTTTTCTCTTAATCTGTCCATATCTTATATTTTGTAATTGCCTCAGAACTATCCTTGATTCCGTAGTTAAGAGATCGGTTTGTTCATTGAACTCTCCAGCCTAACTATTGCCTATTTTTGTGGGAGCAGGAAAAGGTTTATTATCCATTTGCCTTGACTCACCTCACTCAACAGGTTAACAGGTGCCGGGGCTTGCCCCGAGCTGATACTTTCCTGAAGATGAGGCCTTGCTCGAAAAGGTTTATTATCCATTTCTTTATTTGTGTTTACTTCTTTCATGCCAACTCATAGAAATAACCTTTATATAGATTACTTACTAGGCCTTGGGTTTTGATTTCCACATAAATAACATCTGAATTATTTATTAATACTCCTATTTCCGGGACGTAAAATTCTTCTCCTTCAATGTGTTAAAAACGAGAATATTGATATGACTCTAAATAACGGTTTTATTCCTATGATAAGATTAGATGGCTTTTAGTGTAGAAAGTATATTTTATGGTACTACATGTACTACTGTACATAGTGTCTGAAATTGCATATTTCCGCTGTGAGTGCTTTTCTGCCACTTTTGTCTAGTCGAGACGATATGGATGAATGATATGATGAAATTGATAAAGGGACACACTCAAAGAACACCATTCGAACTCGGGACCCCTGGCGTTGTAGCTAACCGTTGTGCTAGCCACTCCACAACGAAGGCCGGCAATTTTATTCGGCTAGCACTTTCAATGTGCAAAATAAAGCATGTTAGTGTTTATTTGAAATATTTTTGAACATTTTTTTTCTTCTCTGCCATCTTGTATTGTCTTGTTTTGTTGTTGTTGTTTTTGTTATGTTGTTGCACTGTTTCAGTATGAAATGGTTTTTTAGTATTGTATCTGAAAATTTAAGTAAATATATAGCTAAATAAACCCCAGTAGCTTCTTGCTAAGATGAGACGATTTTTTCTGTGTACGTAAAAATGTACGACTCCAGTGCAATTGTTGATGTACACTATACGTATTCTATTATTTCAGGTTAGAACAGATAATTTTCAAGATTCTTCTGCTTTCATTGCTTAAAATCGCCCCCCCCCTTTTTTTTTATTTTGCGTGGGAGTATAACAGGCTGTCTTTAATAGAAATCGGAACAAATGGCAGAAATTTAAGCCTTCAATGCAGTCATTCGTAATTCCTTCACGAACCCTATAGTTTATAGTTTCCACATATGCGACCTTTTCTTCTTGTCTCTAGGTCTCCAAATTTTCAGCATGAGCCATCGTCTAAGCTGCGTTTCGGGGGCTTGACGTCATATCCTGCGTGCAAGCGGAAGCCGGTGTCCCAAGTGGGATGTCGGTTCCACTTGTTACGTCTCTCTCCACATATTAAAGGCTTGTTTGTGAATCCCACATAGGATCTCTCCGATGTCTGTCGCCCTTTCCCCCTTCTTCTGCTCTGCCCACAGTTGTAAACGAGAGAAATTATGGAAGCAGAGACTGAAGAGGCCTGTAAAGGGTGAGCAGGAATAATGAAGGCAATTGTAAAAACCGAAAATCCAAATAATGGAAGAAAAGGCACAAATACAATTGCATGTAGTTTCTGGTATGTACAGAAAGTAGTTTATTTTTAAACATGTCATTAGAACTACACTAGTGTCCAAAATTAAAGCAATAAACAGAAATCCTTTCCTAGGGTGATTTTTTTTTTATTTGCCAAGTTTAACTTGTTACTTTCGTGATTTTTTTGTTGATAAATCCTGGCACATTAAGGTTAGTTTATTTTCTATCTTAAACCAGTTGTCTATGACATCATAAATATTACTATCACCGGATCGTATTATGTGGTCAAATGGACACACGGGAAAGAATTTCCGTTTGTTGCTTTAATTTTGGACATTAGAGATAGCAGAAGTTGCATACAACTCTTTTCTTTCATCTGAGAATTGATTGAATAATATAGCCTGATGTCAGAAACACATGGTACTGCCTCTGACACGACCAATGTTGCCAGTACACCTTGGAATTTCGAAAAAAGAAAACATTTTTATGAATATGCCATAATTAACCCCATAACTCGTCTGTAATGCATAAAATGCGTAAAAATCTATCGTTCCTTTATCAATTCAATAAATACCCCCATAAATACCCCTTCGATACAGATCGAAAAGTTTTGCAAGCGACTCCATAGCTGTATTTTATCCATGCTTCTTTATACTTCGTACCAAAAAAAAATACACCTTAGTATCTTTTTCCCTGTGCTGAAATTTCACGTAGATAATCATTTTCTTTTTTAATGTTTATATTTAAAACATATCCACATAGACAAAGGAAATATCCAGTGCAAGCTTCAAGTCTCTATCGTTTTTTGTTCAAAAGTTATGTACGTTCAAAATCACGCTTGCGTGACTTTTTGGACACCCTGTACATAAAGAATCCCTAAAGGCGGATACAGAAGAAGTCTTTGAAATATTCTCATATTATTTTATATTGCTTTTCTGCCGCTTTTGTGCAATTTCGACGATGAGAATGAGTGATGAAGGGTTGATATTGATGAACACGCATAAAGAACATCCAGTCCCAGGGCTACTCCGAAACATTGGAATAAATACTAAAACGGTGAATAAAAGTAACGTCATACAATGTAATCGGAATTGGGTTTACAGATTTAAACCCATCGTCTCATTCTTGCTAGTGCATTAGCTTTCAGGTGCTTCAAAATGTTGTCTATTTTCAACCTCTCAGTGCCAAGCCCGTTGTCAGATGAGCACCTAGCCTCCCCGATGGCGTAGTGTTAACGTCGTTGCCTTGTAATCGAGAGGTTCCGGGTTCGATACCCGGGAGGCACATAGTGGTTTGAATCTCGCATTAAACTGCCAGTCCCGATTAGCCTTTCTGGACATTAAAGTGGACTTAACATCAAAGTCAAATCTCCTCAAAGATGATCGGATATGAATGCTGACTCATATGCGAGGTCGCTGGTTCAAACTCCGAAGGGCGATAGATTCTAAGGCTTTTCTGTGATTCCCCTAGCTCACTTCTCACGAATGGTTAACGTAGGAGGTCCAAGGCTCGTATCTTGTGTGACAGTTGTTCAATCTAATTGTCGCAATTAGTTTAGACACACACAGAAACGACGTGATATATAATCCTGATATGCCACAGAAGCTTTCTTAGTCTCAGTAAGCATATAAATATTTAAATATGCATACCAGGATTATTGAAAATCTTTGGAGGCATCTTCATTAAGATTTCTTAAAGAGAAAGTCAAATATATATATGGTCCGCAAATTTTCGGTAAGACATCTTCAAGAGAAAACTCAAATTCATACGCTTATCAAATCTTCAGGAAGACTTCAAGAGAAAACTGAAATCATACGCTCAGCAAATCTTCAATAAGACTTGTTCAATAGAAAACTCTGTCGTATGATCCGAACGAAATCTTCAGTAAGACATCTTGAAGACAAAACTCAAAATCGTACGCACAGCAAATCTTTAGGAATACTCTTTTCTTCAAGAAAAACCTCCGCAAAACGTATGTTTATTTCCTATATACTAGTCTTCGGTACAACTCTAAAACATTCCTGAGGCTTATAAGCTGCATAAACGTACAAATTTGCACTGCTGAAAACTTTAAGGCCCAATATTAAATTCGAAATACTTCACTGCATATACGCATACATTTTGGGAGTGTGTGCAAGTGGAAACACTAGCGGAATCCTAAAGATGTAACCTGACTGCCAAGGAAAACACGCGTAGGTGGTTACATGTAGCTTTCGCAAACACACAAATGAAGGTGAAAAATCATGGACAAGTCTCCTTCGCAAGGCACCTGATATATTTAACCAGGTAGGATCTCTTGCTCGCTAAAAGAATATGCAAAATCTGAACGGACTTTTGATGTGGCATTCCTTCATATAGGAACAGAACAGTCAACCTTAACTCCATGCTGATAGTGTGTTTCTAAGTTGACATTGCAAAGTTAGCTCGTCGCAACCTATATCGAAACTGGGAATCATACAACAGTCTAGTTACACAATTGCATTGGTTCTCAACCTATGTTTCGCAATGATGGTTGTGGATATCACGAATCGAAAGAATCGGACTTTCATGTGATAATATTTGCATATTCGCAAACAATATACGTCAAAATATATTTATTTTTCTTCTTAATACATGATATTTTCTCCTTTACTTTGGATGGTTTTAAAATGTAACAAATTTTGGAACCAAATCATTCGAATATATTGTTGAAGGCGTGTGGTACACATAAGTTAATTCCAAAATCTCTCTCAAGAAAGATACACATTTATTTTTTTTACAATTAAGGGATCTATATAGATGTGTATCTTAGCATAACAGTTATAAAAGAAAAGTATTTCTTTAACTTTTGGCGTTTCATTATTTCTTATCTGTTACCGCAATCAACCTGCAAGCCTCGAAGGTTCGTCATTTTCCGATATGGGCCCATCCGCACCCTCTTGTGGCTTGTTGACAAAACATCTGCGACTCCACCGACACCAGCCTGTAGGCTACAACGTCAGCAAGGATCCGAAAAAATCAACACGCGACCTTTAAGGAACCAATGGGAGGGTACGTTTTGTGAAGAGGAACTTTGCTTTCCAATCGGTAAGGGCTGAAAAAAGCCAGAGTGCAATGCGTGTAATCTGCTGATGTCCTCAATGTTGCGAACTGCACGATTAAGTGTCCACGTGCACTGTATATTGCCAGCGTTCAAACCACAGGAGAATCTCAAAAATATGATTGCTGACATATGCATGACATATTCTATGTGAAGATAAACGTTTCAGAGCGTTCGGTCTATTGAGACAGTTCACACGTCCATAGACACATCCGCCAAATAGAGTTGATAAAACTGGCTGCCCGCGGTCACACATTTTTTTCAAACGCTTTGCGAGGTTAAAAGTTACTGTCTTTAGGGTGTGTGAATTTATATTTGTTTTGTTTGTTTTTTGCGCACATCTCTCTCTATCTCCTTCTTTCTTTCTGTGTGAGAGTGTTGCGAAATCAAAAGTGTAAAATGGGGGTTCAACTCCAGATATTCTTGAATTGCGCCAGCAGAGAAGGGCTTCAAATATAACCAACTTTCAAACTACGGGAAGTTCGACGGGTTGTGTAGAAACCAAAAGGTTCAAAAACTTAAGTTTTGGCATTGTTTATTGTTTTCTACGGAAAGAACTACATGGTGCCAAAGTGGATTTCTGAATATTGCAACATGTGAAAATCGTGAACATTTCAATCATCCACGATCGTCTGCTGCATTAAATACGTTTGACAACAGACCGAATGAAGTTCAAATAAATGAACAACTACGCGAAGACATTCATCTTTCCACTTAGAGACGTTAAGGAAACAATATCAGGTATAGTGCTCATTTTTCCAGTATAACGTACCATGTAGAAGCACTGAATTCTTGGTTTTCTTAATTTTTCTGGATCTGCTTCTCCAATGGAGAATGTCACCGCACGCCTTTGGATATGACGTGTTATAAACGGCGTTCTTGTAAATTCGTGAAGGGGCGGTTAAACTTAGTTTTCAGCATACATTCCAATACTACACCACATTTTCTTGCAATCAACATTCTTACTTATTTTAGAAGCGATTGATATAATGGGGTTATGTCCCCCCCCCCCCCCAATCATACGTAGTTCATATTCGTCTGCGCGATTAAGCAGAAGTGGAAGAAATGCGACGCACAATAAAGAAAACACGAAGTCGCCGTTGACCTTGATGCGAATCTGAATTCAGTACATGGTGAATATATATTGTCACGGAATTGGAGTGAGCACCTAATCGTGGTTGATTAGGAATAATAATAATAAAGCTATATTGTTTACAAAAAATATGTGTGGTTTTGAATAAGTGGCTATTACGCTGTCATTCAATGACGTTAATCGTTTTCCCCCATGGCAACCTGAGATGGCGACTGCATGCTCTCGGAATCTTGGCTGAATCGTTGGAATCAGCTGCCCGACGCTATTTCGGGGCAGACGTCCCATCCTCCGCCCAGCTGACGGGATGCCAGCGTGTCTCCGAAAACAACGACAGTGTTGTTGCAAAGGGATTTTTCCCGGAGGGAAAATTACCGCACGTCGTGGTAGAATAGAAATTTTGCTTCGTGTGTGGCCTGCCCGATAGAGTGGGGACTTCTTCAGGCCATTTATCAAAATATTTCAAGTTTGATTCCCGGCGAAGGCACATATTATGCGAGAATAAAGTGCTTGCAAGTTAAGCTCAGTAATATAGGTTGAAGTGGAGCTGCGTAAGAAAAAAAAAAAAGAAAAAAGCGTACATTAGACCTCTGTGCCCCGCGGAGCCAAATGGCTAGCGCTCTCGTATTTGTTGCAAGGGGTCCGAGGTTCGATTCCCGTTAGGAACCAAAAAAGAGCGTTGTTGAGGACAATTGGGGAGCTGCTCGAAAAGAAGTAGAGGATGCCGGTTTCTCAAATACAGAAAACAGCGACGATGGGACTCGATACGCTGATCAGACGTCACCCACGGAAAAGCTGCCTGGCAGATTTTTAGAGGGCTGTTGCATCATGGGGAGCCTACTTAAAGTACGCAAGAAAATGACAGTGGAGGCACATAGTGGTTCGGATCCCACTTTAAACTGTAGGTCCAGTCCCGATTAGCCTCTGGGCATAAAGTGGGCTTAAAACACCAATTCAACCAACCGGCCTGGGCATAGATGTTTGTGAGTATCCATTCATCAATTTCATCACTCATCTCCATCTTCACAAATTAGCCAAAAGTGGCACAAAAAGCGAAGTGAAATAAAGCAAATCAATCACACTGATTCCGCAATGTGAGGGTAATGAATGGATTTCTTAAACACAGAATGTAGATTAAGAAAAAGGAGTAAATGAGCACTGGGCAATTTGAATACTTTGTTTTAATTTAATTCATGATCTTTTTTATCAAGAAAGTCTGTTTTTGCCAATTGGCGAGTCTTTTAACCAGACGTGGGAAATTTTTCTATCATTGAGGGAAAATTTTCTTGCAATTACGAACACTGACCAAGGCAAGGAGGAGGAATGTGTTTGTGTCCAAAGAGCGAGAGCGACAGAGAGATAGTCAGCTGATAGTTGGAACGCCTTCAAACGGTCAGCTGTGTCTATCTAACCTTGGTATCTTGTGACGGTAGCCAAACTTGGATACGGAACGCCCTAGTAATGCTTAGATGTGCTGAGTAGCCCACCGTTTCACCACATTTCTTGCCTCAAAGGGGATATCGGCTGTATATACTGGGAAATGCTTCTACATTACTTTACTTAATAAGAAGGGAATAGTTTTCTCTGCATCTCCGTCTCTTTCACTCTTAATATCTATCTTTTTAGCTCTCTTCCTCCTTTCTCCCTAAATATCTTTGTCATTCTCTCTCTCCTCTCTTCATGCCATGATTTGTCTCCATATTTCTATGGGTGTCCCACGTAAAACAGACGCGCGTGCGTTTTCATGAAGAACAGGTGGGCCTGTTTTACGCGGGACACCAGGTATATGTCCGCCGGCCCTCGTGGCGGAGTGGTTAGCACATCGCGCTACGACGACAGGGGTCCCGGGTTCGAATTCCGACCTGGGCATGGATGTTTGTGAGTGTCCATTCATCATATCATCACTCATCCCCATCTTCGCAAATTAGCCAAAAGTTGCATAAAAGCGAAGTAAAATAAAGCAAATCAATCAATCTATATATGTCTCTCCCAATTAACTTTTCTCGCTTTTCTTCAATCTCTTCTACCTATCTACTTAATTTACTCTTTATTTTCTCTTAAGCCTTCTCTCTTTCTTTCTTTCTCTCTCTCTCCATTTCTCTCATTCCTTTAGTATTCTCTCTCTCTATCTACTTCTATGCCATTTTCTCTTTTGTATCATCTTTATCTAGCTCTCCCTCTCTCCCTTTACTATTTCCTTGTTGTTTACTTTTTTTCAACCCTTTCCTTTCATCTAGCTCTGCTCTTGTCTCTTTATCTAGATGTATTTTACCTCTAGATTTCTCTCTTTACTATTATCTCTGTTCGTCTTCTTTGTCCCCTTCTCTCTTTTGTCTTTATTTTCATCTAATTTTATTTTGTACTTCTTCCATTTCTTTTTGTTTCCCTTTATCATTTCATCCCTTTTGGGCATATCTCTCTATCTCTGTCCTCGTCACGCTCATTCTCTGCTATAATTTTTTTGTACACGAAGCGAGAATGATTTTTTTTTTCGTTGCACCGAATTCTAGGTCTTCTGTGATGTAGATCAAATGTTACATAAACTAATTGTAAAAAGTAGGGCAGTTCTAAAAGAAAAATTATTTGAGCAGTTAAGGCAGCCTACTGTGCGATAACCTACGCACACTTAAAAAACCACTTTATTCCGCACCTTGTAAAGTTGAGGATTATGTTTGGAAGTGTTTGATATCGGGTAATATTTTGCCCTGCGGACGGGCTCTGGGATCTAAACCCCACACGAAATCCTACAAATGTTTCGTTAGTAATAGTGTATGGGGTAATTGATCTTACTTCCTTAGCAGGATGAAACATATTGTATAATAAGTTGCAATATACTGAGAAATTCATCCTCAGGTCTTCCGCCACCCAGTTTCTCGCCTTTAGATGTCGGTCTGACGAAAACATCAAATTCCCCAAGTAGCGCAAAGAAGCGTGTGATAATAATAAAACGAAGAATAAAGATGAGCTTTCGACTTAGGGGTTCGTCCAGTCTTAAATAAATGGGGACCTAGGGGGAGTAGCCCTGGGGAAGGGGGTAAAGATTGTCGGAGGGTGGTGCAGATCATATCATCTATTGAGGAAAGGGGAGCCGAGATCGAGAATGTGTGTATCCCTACCCTACCTCCACCCTCCCCTTTACATGTGCCTTCATGGCACGGGAAACAAGAAAAACTATGAACTTTTTTCTTCATTCTCCCAACTATTTTTTAAAAACTGCATATCTCGGAACCTCTATAAGAAGGAAACCTGTAAATACGGAAAGAAAACGTCCCCAGAACGGACCGATTTTATACCTGAAAATGACCTGCTTAAGGCGGAAACCTCCTTAACGCGGAAACGGAACACTATTTAAAGACCAACGAGATGTTTTTATTCTCAGTAAAACGGAAATTTCTTCCTTTATTTTTTTTCGCTCGCAAGAAAACAATGCAATACTGTAAGTGGAACACGTCTCTGTTGCCACTCGCTTATCGGTAACATTGTCGATATGAAACAATGCGCTACAATACTCATAGCTGTTACGATTCCGTTTCTTTCTTTCATCTCTTACCCTCTTTCTCCACCTTGCTTTGTCTATTTCTCCTCTGTTCTTTCGTCATCTTTCTATTTTCCTTGTTATCTCTCTTTCTTTCTTTTTTCTTCACTTTTATCTCAATCTTTCTTCACCTCTCTTATTCCATCTTTCAATCTTTTTCTTTCCCTCTATGCACATCGCGCTACGACGCCAGGGGTCCCGGGTTCGAATCCTGGCATGGGCATGGATGTTTGTGAGTGTCCATTTTACTTCGCTTTTTGTGCCACTTTTGGCTAATTTGCGAAGATGGGGATGAGTGATGATATGACGAAATTTTTATTCATGTACGTACATGCATTAGTACTCTACATTATAAGTAATGCGAAATGCAAATCTGTCTTTCCATTATTTCCTGCAGCGCTCTATACTGTATTTAAAGTCAACCCTGTATAAGAAAGAAAACTGTTAAGAAGAAAAATTTTGCTCTGAACCTTCATGTTCCGGGATAGACAGGTTTTGCTGTATAAAATATTTATTGGTTGTCGACAAAATCCATGCACCAATTAACAATTTATCAATTGGTGTTATATACATGTATGCACATAATATTTACACACAATTATTCCTTTCATAATAAATAGTTACAAAATTTCATTACACATTTACAGAATTATATTCGATTTATTGAAATACATAAACTCGCATGCAACGCGTTCTGTGCCGTGGATGCTAGCGACATCGGTCGGGTGGACTTGGAACTTCTTGCTCGTTCGGGTTTGTTCGTCTTGGGAGAACAGTGCTTGCGTTCTGACGAGAAAGCAAAACGTCACCAGTGAATGCATAAAGAGAAGCGGCGTATAATTAGATTTTTCTTTTCGATTTCAGATGAAAATAGATAATTTTTATTTCTCTTCCTATCATACTATTTTTATATTTTCATTCACACCGATGTTTACAGAAAATAAACTATACGTCCCGTGTCCATTATTTGAAACAAGAAGTATGTAAGAATTTTTAAAAAATAAAATAATTGAACGTCAATAGTTACCGACGTTTACTCTTTTGAAACTTTTTCTGTGTTCGTTCGACTTCTTCTTCGCCTTGCCGCCTGGGGCAATCGCTCCCTTGGTCCATTGCACGAAACGCCAAATAATTATGGGAGCTAGATACTTTCGAGATTGGTCTTATGTTGAGCGAAATCAGTTAAAGCGTTTGAAGTTGACCTACGAAAATCAGAACTTTCCCTTTGATATGCTTATTCCAGATTTTGTCAAATTAAATGTAATGAGTCGATTTTCTTTACGAGAGATAGGCTACGTTGATATCTTCGAGTACTTATCCACTGGTGAATTTAAGCTGAATTTATGAATGTATTTCACACAGGGGACTTTAAACTAACTGCAATATTTTTACGTGGTTGACGCCATATTTACAGATGTTGCAACTTATATATATATATATATATATATATATATATATATATATATATATATATATATATATATCAAAGTTTCGCCCGGTTGTATGCACACAGAATAAAAACTTCACTTTTCTCGAAGATTCGTAGCATCCATCTCAATGTGTACATGGTTAATACATCCTTGATCAATTCGCCAGTACACATGCCACCCCAAACAGGAAAAAAAATACATAAATTCGCCCCCAATATGCACTTTCTGTATGGTATTTGGTTGCTTACTTGACTTCCCTTTCTCATTTTATTTTGGCGCCCGCCTGTAACATGTTAGATTTCATGTGGTATTAGCAATTGAACATTTTATCGTATTTAATGACTCTTCATTAGTAAACTAGAAACAATACATGCACACCCAGCGCACTGCGTAGTCAATGAAGAATAGCTGTCAAAAATCAACGGTCAGGGTAGAATGCAAGTAGTTCAACGTACCGAGGATAGATGGCAGCATCGGTTTCGGCAACTAATATAGAGAGCTTTTTCACTTTCCTCCTTTTTGCTGCCAACGTTGACTTTCAGAAATTAATTGTGTAATTTTCGTGTTAATTACAAGAGAATTAAAAAAAAAACACACTCTGCTTAGACGACCAAATGTTACTACATTTACGTAAAGTTCATGTAGTTTTTTTTATATTTCATTATATGTATTTCCAATTTGTGTGTGGAATTTCATGCATATGACTTTCGGATTAGTTAGCTGTGTGATGTTTGTTTGATGATGATAAATCAAGAAGTTAAAGGTATATATTTGCCTCCATTTACTTTTTTTTTCTAAATCGAAGTTTCAAAAACATTTAATATTTTTTTTACACAAACGCGCTCTCATTGAGAGGCGCCAGAATTGTTCATCTGGGGATGAGGTATGGTCGTGTTTAGCGGGATATCAAGTTAACGCCAAAGTGACAATATATTGGGTTTATGTGAGAGAAAAATTTAGCAGTGTGTGGATAAATTGCTGCACAAGTCTCATTATATGTCTGTTGTCTCCTCTGTTTCATCGGATCTTCATCGTCACCAATAACGTAGAAATGTATGAGGGTCATTCCATGTAAAAGTGCCACTGAACCTCAATTTTTAAAATTAAATACAATGCTGTTACTTTATCCTACCTTGTGAGTGAACAATCTAAAATTGAATGTTAATATTAATTTTAATTTAAAATGTTGGGTGGATCAGCACCTAGGCTATTTTTCACCCTTCACTTTATACGGGGTCCAGCCCCTTACCATAACAAAAATAACATAACTGTAATGTCGTACAACTAAAATATTAAAATATTCTGACTTAGGTTAAACGCTGAGGCTGTAAAGAGGCACTCAGCACACACAAGGACAAAAGCAGGACAACACACAGAATTATACTGGCCATAGGGCCAGAGCCTCCTTAGTCTACAAAATGCAGTCCAGGGTGTACTACGTGGAAATGAGGTTGACAATTGGGTGTACTACATGGAAGGTCACCCCTTACACCCCCAATTGTCTTTTGGATAAAAATTCAAGCATTACTCATAATTATGTTAGAAAGAAGAAGGTATTTCACATATTTTATGTTCGTTTTAAAACTTTTTGATTTACTTGTTTTTTTCTATTGTGTCCCACCCGTGACACGAAGAAACAATTAATTTCTCCTTTAAAACCCCTTAAGTGTGAAATTTGTTGAACAAGTCGCTACTGGAAAATGTAAGTTTTTTTTCATCAAATTCAGTTGAAACCCCCTTAAGTGTGGATGGCGTATATATACGCCCTCCGCATTGTGCTAGTGCAGTGCGGAAGGCTTATGTATACGCCATTATGTTTGTTTCAACTATATTCGATTTACTGTGGCGTATATAGTCACACAGACGTTTGGTGAGATAGTTCTAGCTGTAGTGGAAACAAAAAAAGTAGAAAGAGAGGAAAAAGACGAAAAAGAAGAAGACGAAAAGAAATAATAAGAACTTTTCCTTCGTATTTCTTTTCGTCTTCTTCTTTTTTGTATTTTTCCTCTTTCTACTTTTTTTGTTTCTTCTACAGCTAGAACTATCTCACCAAGCGTCTGTGTGACTATATACGCCACAGTAAATCGAATATAGTTGAAACAAAAATAAAGCGTAGATATACACCTTCCGCACTACAGAAGCACAATGCGGAGGGCGTATATATACGCCATCCACACTTAAGGGGTTAACTCCTACGTTTCCCCTTCAACTCCACTAGAATATTCAAAGGTCAATTACCCCTTCTTTGTCTTGAATAATTTATTTTTCACAATTTGATAATTCACAGAAATTAAAATAAATTTGTTATTAAGTGAAGTCTGTCCCAAACAAGTGAACAAAATCGTTCACTTGTAGCTACATATCTGGAAAAGTAATTTAAGTGTAGTTATGTTTAATCAACAGTGTCAAGTATCATATTTCACTGCATAGAAACTGTGAGAAAAATGTTACTTAACCAACACTAGAACAGTTACTTTAATATAAAAAAATGTAGTCCACGTGTCCCACCCGTGACAATGAAATGTCCAATAGAACGTATCAGAATGGAATTCGTTACCCAGCATCCATTTCGCGATAACTGTTTCTTCCAGCATCCAAAGAAGAGAAGGTTCCTTCAACTTCTCTGCAGAAAAAAAGAGAAACGGGACGTGAACAAGAAGTACTAAGTGATAAATAGGAGGGAAATTGGTGTTTTATGGCTCCGTGCTCGTAAAAAACGTGCATACACCACGCCTGCTTGAAGAACGGCCCAGTGGCCCAATAGCTGGGACTCAAGTGAAAGCTAATTACTGGCGTTTTAGGTTAAGGACTCAGGACTGAACCCGGCACGAAACATGAATAAAGTGCGGGGAGGGAGGGATCTGACCCTTCCGACCCCCCGAATGGCATGACTGTTGCCCCCTCCTCTCTCCCCAAAGCTTGTCCGTGCTTGTTATTGAGAGTGTGTGCTGTCCGTTTTACTTTACACGAGATGGTCGGCAGAAATTTCCCTTTTTCCCTCCTTGCAAAGTTTATTTATTTAATCCTTGACACGATAAGCAAATTGAGAGTTCGGGTGGTCCGATTATTTGGGTGTCGAAGGCACCACACGGTGCTACCCGGGGTGGAAGATCTCAGGATTTCCCCTACTATGTTCCTGCATAAAGCGTTTCTGGGGTTCGCCCAGCCTCTTTTCAATGGTAAAGGCGGCCGAAGCATGGTGCTGACCTGTGGTCAATATTATTGCTCTGACGGCCATGGACTTTGATCACTTCCAGTATGGCCGAAGTCGAGAATATGCCAGGACCTATCTCCTTAGTCATATGTGTTTTTATGATGCAGTGCATAGAATATAGGTTCAATAACATCCGAGATTCTACAAGAATGATGAAAATGCATGAAAAAAATCGCAAATAAAAATACTATAATTCCGAACCGAAAATTATTCCTACGTGCAATCCTTAAAAATATGTGTACAGGGTGTTTCCGTGACCATGTTACAAACTTTCAGAGATGATTGAGAGGAACAAAAGCATCAATACGAGATGAGGAACACCAGTCCGGAAACTCCTCGTTTAGAAGTTATAAGGGTTCCAAAACCATTGTGACAAGACAAACTTGTAGGGGGACAACATAAAAGGATAACGGACCTGACCTTGAGAAACTAGAAGATATGGTGTCTGTTCATGGACATAAAAGATAAGGAACCTCAGTCCGAAAACGCCCCAGTCATGAATTATAAATCAACTTTCATAACCATTCGGAATTTTGGTAAAATTATTGTTTTGTTGATACTATTGTGTGCTCAGGTGGGTTAATAGGGACTGGACCTACAGGTAAAGTGGAACCAGAGCCATTGTGCTGATTTCGCATCCCAGAAGAAGGGATTGCGTAGAACCTTCTACTTTCCAACAACGGTTTTGATTTATAATTCATTACTGGGGAGTTTTATCGGACTGAGGTTCCTTATCTCTTTATGTCCATAAACAAACATCATATCTTCTAGTTTCTCAAGGTCAGGTCCCTTATCCTTTTATGTGGTCCCCCTACAAGTTTGTCTTGTCACAATGGTTTTGGAACCCTTATAACTTCTAAAGGAGGCGGTTCCTCATCTCATATTGATGCTTTTGTTTCCCTCAATCATCCCTGAAAGTTTGTAACATGGGCACGGAAACACCCTGTATATTTCACCCTTACGTTTTGTTAAACTTTCTATTTTTTTTTTTTTTTTTAAAAGTCGTGTCTTAAGAACATTTGGAGACATAACGTCGTAAGTTGCCATTTTGACGTCATAGGTCCAATTCTGGAATAACTTGCCTACTTTTACATTGCTGAGAGCTGGACGTGTACCAAACCATGATGTGAGCTTCTACCTGGAATTTCGGGGTTCCTTGAATACAAAGTGACAGCGTAAGCCACTACGCTAATGTGTAGGCCCCGCTTCCTGGGACGCGACAGATTTCGCTCTGAAACTTAAAGGTTATACGGTTTTATTGATAAGGGAATGCCACATTATGCAAGTGTGATTCTGAATTTTTATTGTTGATTGGATAGTGGTTGGTGTGAACCGCCGTGTATTGGATTTCCGGCGATAACTTCAAACATACCGTCGCTGAATCAGCGTCCTGACCAGTGGCGGTGCAAGCCCTCCAGGTACGGCCAACCATTGGGTGGCTGTCAAACATTTGAGTAGGGCACATGTGGAAAGGCTCCTATAATATACACTTTATTTTTATTGTGAAATTTGCCTATTAAAAGTGGGCAAGTCTGATTTTGGGTGGGCCATGGCCCACTTTGTGCCACTTCTACAGCGCAGAAGAAATAGCTTGGCAGTGACGTCATCTCCCACCTTCACCTCTCCTTCCAGAAGCGAAGGCTCATTCGCTAGAGCGGACGACAAGGTGGCGTGCAAACCAATCGAAATCATTCCGAGAGGGGTGATGCAGGCGTGCAAACCCCCCCCCCCCCCCCCACACACACACTGCTAATTAGTCTAACAAACCGCAGCTACGAGCGAGGGATTGCAGGCTATTTTGTTTCTTTGTTAGGGAGGGTTTTTTGGTTGGTTTTGTCATTGTTGTACAATGAGCAGTGGAGTAAAGAAAGGTAAGCCCTTGCACAGCGATACAAGAGAAATAGTTTTCAATGTGTATAAGTACTTTGATTGCGATGAAAACAAAACCACAGCTGTTCACAGAACGCCCGTGGCGACAGGTGTCAGTGAAAGATCTGTGTGGAGAATTTTGAAGAAGAAACACAAAAGTGTTGCGATTGCGAGCGGGAAATCTTTTTCAACGGCGGGCAAAAACCGACCGAACGCCCAGCAACGTGTCACAAATCTGGATTCTTTTGATGAAGCAGTCGTGCGCCAAACAATCCATTGTTTAATACACGAAAGGCATTGTTGTCACCATACATAAACTGATGAAGGAACTGCAAGAAAATGTTAATTTTAAGGTTTCGCGTTGGTCGTTGCGTATGATCATAAGAAAATTAGGATTCAGATTTAAAAAAGCACAGCGTAAACAGCAGGAAGCTACTCCTTGAACGAAACAGCATCGTTGCGTTGCGGCCATCATTTTTGCGTGAAGTTAAAAAATTGCGCACAGAGCAAACCGCCGGTCTTTCATTTATATGGATGAAAGTTTCGTGAACACACACCACACTGTCCCCAAAGTTTGGCTGGATTCCAAAGATTCGGGGGGGGGGGGGTTAAAAGTGCCAACAGGAAAGGGTCCCAGGTTTATTATTGTGCATGCCGGTGGTGAAAGTGGATTTGTGGAGGGGCGAAGTTAGTGTTCCTTTCAAAAACAACTTCTGGTGACTATCATGGGGAGATGAACGCTAACCATTTTATGTTGTGGTTCGAAGAACAGCTTCTTTCCAATCTGCCCCCAAACTTGTTATTGTGTGTGACAATCCTCCATACCACAACAAGTTACTGAAGTTACTGCGATTAAGCAGAAGTGGAAGAAATGCGACGCACAATAAAGAAAACACGAAGTCGCCGTTGACCTTGATGCGAATCTGAATTCAGTACATGGTGAATATATATTGTCACGGAATTGGAGTGAGCACCTAATCGTGGTTGATTAGGAATAATAATAATAAAGCTATATTGTTTACAAAAAATATGTGTGGTTTTGAATAAGTGGCTATTACGCTGTCATTCAATGACGTTAATCGTTTTCCCCCATGGCAACCTGAGATGGCGACTGCATGCTCTCGGAATCTTGGCTGAATCGTTGGAATCAGCTGCCCGACGCTATTTCGGGGCAGACGTCCCATCCTCCGCCCAGCTGACGGGATGCCAGCGTGTCTCCGAAAACAACGACAGTGTTGTTGCAAAGGGATTTTTCCCGGAGGGAAAATTACCGCACGTCGTGGTAGAATAGAAATTTTGCTTCGTGTGTGGCCTGCCCGATAGAGTGGGGACTTCTTCAGGCCATTTATCAAAATATTTCAAGTTTGATTCCCGGCGAAGGCACATATTATGCGAGAATAAAGTGCTTGCAAGTTAAGCTCAGTAATATAGGTTGAAGTGGAGCTGCGTAAGAAAAAAAAAAAAGAAAAAAGCGTACATTAGACCTCTGTGCCCCGCGGAGCCAAATGGCTAGCGCTCTCGTATTTGTTGCAAGGGGTCCGAGGTTCGATTCCCGTTAGGAACCAAAAAAGAGCGTTGTTGAGGACAATTGGGGAGCTGCTCGAAAAGAAGTAGAGGATGCCGGTTTCTCAAATACAGAAAACAGCGACGATGGGACTCGATACGCTGATCAGACGTCACCCACGGAAAAGCTGCCTGGCAGATTTTTAGAGGGCTGTTGCATCATGGGGAGCCTACTTAAAGTACGCAAGAAAATGACAGTGGAGGCACATAGTGGTTCGGATCCCACTTTAAACTGTAGGTCCAGTCCCGATTAGCCTCTGGGCATAAAGTGGGCTTAAAACACCAATTCAACCAACCGGCCTGGGCATAGATGTTTGTGAGTATCCATTCATCAATTTCATCACTCATCTCCATCTTCACAAATTAGCCAAAAGTGGCACAAAAAGCGAAGTGAAATAAAGCAAATCAATCACACTGATTCCGCAATGTGAGGGTAATGAATGGATTTCTTAAACACAGAATGTAGATTAAGAAAAAGGAGTAAATGAGCACTGGGCAATTTGAATACTTTGTTTTAATTTAATTCATGATCTTTTTTATCAAGAAAGTCTGTTTTTGCCAATTGGCGAGTCTTTTAACCAGACGTGGGAAATTTTTCTATCATTGAGGGAAAATTTTCTTGCAATTACGAACACTGACCAAGGCAAGGAGGAGGAATGTGTTTGTGTCCAAAGAGCGAGAGCGACAGAGAGATAGTCAGCTGATAGTTGGAACGCCTTCAAACGGTCAGCTGTGTCTATCTAACCTTGGTATCTTGTGACGGTAGCCAAACTTGGATACGGAACGCCCTAGTAATGCTTAGATGTGCTGAGTAGCCCACCGTTTCACCACATTTCTTGCCTCAAAGGGGATATCGGCTGTATATACTGGGAAATGCTTCTACATTACTTTACTTAATAAGAAGGGAATAGTTTTCTCTGCATCTCCGTCTCTTTCACTCTTAATATCTATCTTTTTAGCTCTCTTCCTCCTTTCTCCCTAAATATCTTTGTCATTCTCTCTCTCCTCTCTTCATGCCATGATTTGTCTCCATATTTCTATGGGTGTCCCACGTAAAACAGACGCGCGTGCGTTTTCATGAAGAACAGGTGGGCCTGTTTTACGCGGGACACCAGGTATATGTCCGCCGGCCCTCGTGGCGGAGTGGTTAGCACATCGCGCTACGACGACAGGGGTCCCGGGTTCGAATTCCGACCTGGGCATGGATGTTTGTGAGTGTCCATTCATCATATCATCACTCATCCCCATCTTCGCAAATTAGCCAAAAGTTGCATAAAAGCGAAGTAAAATAAAGCAAATCAATCAATCTATATATGTCTCTCCCAATTAACTTTTCTCGCTTTTCTTCAATCTCTTCTACCTATCTACTTAATTTACTCTTTATTTTCTCTTAAGCCTTCTCTCTTTCTTTCTTTCTCTCTCTCTCCATTTCTCTCATTCCTTTAGTATTCTCTCTCTCTATCTACTTCTATGCCATTTTCTCTTTTGTATCATCTTTATCTAGCTCTCCCTCTCTCCCTTTACTATTTCCTTGTTGTTTACTTTTTTTCAACCCTTTCCTTTCATCTAGCTCTGCTCTTGTCTCTTTATCTAGATGTATTTTACCTCTAGATTTCTCTCTTTACTATTATCTCTGTTCGTCTTCTTTGTCCCCTTCTCTCTTTTGTCTTTATTTTCATCTAATTTTATTTTGTACTTCTTCCATTTCTTTTTGTTTCCCTTTATCATTTCATCCCTTTTGGGCATATCTCTCTATCTCTGTCCTCGTCACGCTCATTCTCTGCTATAATTTTTTTGTACACGAAGCGAGAATGATTTTTTTTTTCGTTGCACCGAATTCTAGGTCTTCTGTGATGTAGATCAAATGTTACATAAACTAATTGTAAAAAGTAGGGCAGTTCTAAAAGAAAAATTATTTGAGCAGTTAAGGCAGCCTACTGTGCGATAACCTACGCACACTTAAAAAACCACTTTATTCCGCACCTTGTAAAGTTGAGGATTATGTTTGGAAGTGTTTGATATCGGGTAATATTTTGCCCTGCGGACGGGCTCTGGGATCTAAACCCCACACGAAATCCTACAAATGTTTCGTTAGTAATAGTGTATGGGGTAATTGATCTTACTTCCTTAGCAGGATGAAACATATTGTATAATAAGTTGCAATATACTGAGAAATTCATCCTCAGGTCTTCCGCCACCCAGTTTCTCGCCTTTAGATGTCGGTCTGACGAAAACATCAAATTCCCCAAGTAGCGCAAAGAAGCGTGTGATAATAATAAAACGAAGAATAAAGATGAGCTTTCGACTTAGGGGTTCGTCCAGTCTTAAATAAATGGGGACCTAGGGGGAGTAGCCCTGGGGAAGGGGGTAAAGATTGTCGGAGGGTGGTGCAGATCATATCATCTATTGAGGAAAGGGGAGCCGAGATCGAGAATGTGTGTATCCCTACCCTACCTCCACCCTCCCCTTTACATGTGCCTTCATGGCACGGGAAACAAGAAAAACTATGAACTTTTTTCTTCATTCTCCCAACTATTTTTTAAAAACTGCATATCTCGGAACCTCTATAAGAAGGAAACCTGTAAATACGGAAAGAAAACGTCCCCAGAACGGACCGATTTTATACCTGAAAATGACCTGCTTAAGGCGGAAACCTCCTTAACGCGGAAACGGAACACTATTTAAAGACCAACGAGATGTTTTTATTCTCAGTAAAACGGAAATTTCTTCCTTTATTTTTTTTCGCTCGCAAGAAAACAATGCAATACTGTAAGTGGAACACGTCTCTGTTGCCACTCGCTTATCGGTAACATTGTCGATATGAAACAATGCGCTACAATACTCATAGCTGTTACGATTCCGTTTCTTTCTTTCATCTCTTACCCTCTTTCTCCACCTTGCTTTGTCTATTTCTCCTCTGTTCTTTCGTCATCTTTCTATTTTCCTTGTTATCTCTCTTTCTTTCTTTTTTCTTCACTTTTATCTCAATCTTTCTTCACCTCTCTTATTCCATCTTTCAATCTTTTTCTTTCCCTCTATGCACATCGCGCTACGACGCCAGGGGTCCCGGGTTCGAATCCTGGCATGGGCATGGATGTTTGTGAGTGTCCATTTTACTTCGCTTTTTGTGCCACTTTTGGCTAATTTGCGAAGATGGGGATGAGTGATGATATGACGAAATTTTTATTCATGTACGTACATGCATTAGTACTCTACATTATAAGTAATGCGAAATGCAAATCTGTCTTTCCATTATTTCCTGCAGCGCTCTATACTGTATTTAAAGTCAACCCTGTATAAGAAAGAAAACTGTTAAGAAGAAAAATTTTGCTCTGAACCTTCATGTTCCGGGATAGACAGGTTTTGCTGTATAAAATATTTATTGGTTGTCGACAAAATCCATGCACCAATTAACAATTTATCAATTGGTGTTATATACATGTATGCACATAATATTTACACACAATTATTCCTTTCATAATAAATAGTTACAAAATTTCATTACACATTTACAGAATTATATTCGATTTATTGAAATACATAAACTCGCATGCAACGCGTTCTGTGCCGTGGATGCTAGCGACATCGGTCGGGTGGACTTGGAACTTCTTGCTCGTTCGGGTTTGTTCGTCTTGGGAGAACAGTGCTTGCGTTCTGACGAGAAAGCAAAACGTCACCAGTGAATGCATAAAGAGAAGCGGCGTATAATTAGATTTTTCTTTTCGATTTCAGATGAAAATAGATAATTTTTATTTCTCTTCCTATCATACTATTTTTATATTTTCATTCACACCGATGTTTACAGAAAATAAACTATACGTCCCGTGTCCATTATTTGAAACAAGAAGTATGTAAGAATTTTTAAAAAATAAAATAATTGAACGTCAATAGTTACCGACGTTTACTCTTTTGAAACTTTTTCTGTGTTCGTTCGACTTCTTCTTCGCCTTGCCGCCTGGGGCAATCGCTCCCTTGGTCCATTGCACGAAACGCCAAATAATTATGGGAGCTAGATACTTTCGAGATTGGTCTTATGTTGAGCGAAATCAGTTAAAGCGTTTGAAGTTGACCTACGAAAATCAGAACTTTCCCTTTGATATGCTTATTCCAGATTTTGTCAAATTAAATGTAATGAGTCGATTTTCTTTACGAGAGATAGGCTACGTTGATATCTTCGAGTACTTATCCACTGGTGAATTTAAGCTGAATTTATGAATGTATTTCACACAGGGGACTTTAAACTAACTGCAATATTTTTACGTGGTTGACGCCATATTTACAGATGTTGCAACTTATATATATATATATATATATATATATATATATATATATATATATATATATATATATATATATATATATATATATATATATATATATATATATCAAAGTTTCGCCCGGTTGTATGCACACAGAATAAAAACTTCACTTTTCTCGAAGATTCGTAGCATCCATCTCAATGTGTACATGGTTAATACATCCTTGATCAATTCGCCAGTACACATGCCACCCCAAACAGGAAAAAAAATACATAAATTCGCCCCCAATATGCACTTTCTGTATGGTATTTGGTTGCTTACTTGACTTCCCTTTCTCATTTTATTTTGGCGCCCGCCTGTAACATGTTAGATTTCATGTGGTATTAGCAATTGAACATTTTATCGTATTTAATGACTCTTCATTAGTAAACTAGAAACAATACATGCACACCCAGCGCACTGCGTAGTCAATGAAGAATAGCTGTCAAAAATCAACGGTCAGGGTAGAATGCAAGTAGTTCAACGTACCGAGGATAGATGGCAGCATCGGTTTCGGCAACTAATATAGAGAGCTTTTTCACTTTCCTCCTTTTTGCTGCCAACGTTGACTTTCAGAAATTAATTGTGTAATTTTCGTGTTAATTACAAGAGAATTAAAAAAAAAACACACTCTGCTTAGACGACCAAATGTTACTACATTTACGTAAAGTTCATGTAGTTTTTTTTATATTTCATTATATGTATTTCCAATTTGTGTGTGGAATTTCATGCATATGACTTTCGGATTAGTTAGCTGTGTGATGTTTGTTTCATATTCTTCAATTACCCTCAACTGTTGTATTTTCTAACATTGTGTCCTTTGCTGTGCAATGTGACAAAGCGAATTTCATAATGCTGTGTCTTGTAAATTAACGCATTCTTTTCTCCCTTAGTATGCAGGTTTTTTACTGAAGCTTTCCGTTCATGCGCCTTACTCTTCATACCACCATAGGATCCGTTTAACTTAATATTACCTATCATCTGATATCGCCTTTTTCCCCGGGTTATTTCCACGTTAACCTGTGCCTTAAAAAACACAGTTTTTTTCCCTAACCCAACGTTGAATACATTGCGAAGTCGTTTCGTTACCCAATTGTGTCTCCAGGGACCAGCCCTGGGACAGGAACCTTAGCTCGTAAGGGTTTACTGATGCCAAAGCACGCAAGCCAAAGTTTTAGTTTCCGTAAATGATTATATTGTGCTGAATTTACTATCGTTACTGATTTCTTGAATCTTGATTGACATTCATTAATTGTTTTGATGTTAAATGCATATACTTTTTCAACAAATGGATTTTCCTAGTTTTCGTCTGCTTTCTTAAACTAACAATAAGCATCGTTTTGTAATTGTAATCGACAGTAATTGTAATACTGTCCTCATAGCACAAATATATTTTTTTTGGCTGGGGTAATATCAGGGTGGGGTGGGGACATAATCATGACAGACCTGCTCCCAAAGTTTAGTTACGGCACTACTGCTAAGGCACTGTGCTTTGTACTCAGACTGTGGTACAGCATGGGTTCGAATCCGCCTGGGTTCAGTGTCTGGATTTTCGGCCTGTGTATAGGACCTGTGACAACCCACCATCGTGAGGAAATTGGGGAGCTACGAGTGAGTAGCGTAACCCGGTCTGGGAAATCTTCTATAACGGCTGAGGGTTCGACGTGCTGACCCATTACTGGTTGAAGATCTCTCTAGACACCTCTAGGTAGGATTGTGGGAGGGAGACTGGCAGTCGGAAGATAGGCCAAGGGCCTTCCAGGGCTGTAGAGCCACGGGTTATATGTTACTACTACATTCGCTACGAGACTCGGCGGCAAGCGGCCAGGCATCAGCGCTTCGAAAAGAGGAATTGTGGAGAAGTGCAACGACCTTTTGGAACGAAATTTCCTGGTGTTCCCGTTCCACATAGGACCACTATATTAAACCTCGTAACTGGGTCAGTTCTGAATAAAAGTGGAAAGAAAAATGGGGAAATAAAGTATACAAAGACAATCCGCACACCATCCGCGAGTTAAAAGAGAGTATTGTACGAGAAATCGGAAGAATTACAGTAGACGAACTTGCACGTGTAAATGCCAATTTCCTTCGGAGATGCCAGGAATGTGTTGCAGCAGAGGGACATCATTTTCAACACCTTCTGTAGTCAAGGCTAGTACACAATATGAAAACTGTAATTTTAATAGCCGACTCTAGCGTCTGTCGCTGACCCGTTCACCGGGAAAGACAAACGCTGATGCCGGGCAGGTTGCCGCCGAGTCTCGTAGCGAATGTCATGGAATGCTCTGTATTAACCATTGATGATTGAAATACATATTATTTAAAAAATTAAGTACAAAAGGCATTGTAATGTACAACATAACAACCAGGGCGGAATTTAAGGAGGGGTGGGCCAATTTTTAGCACTTGGGGGGCACATATAAAATGCTTCATGAGTAGTTATTGGAATTTCAGCACAACTGGATGTTTTTCAAATACCACGCTCATTAGCCTTGCACCCTGAAACCAGCACTCAAAGTGTGTTGGTTGCATCATCATCAGAATTGCAATTTATGTCATCACCACCCATATTTCACTATTCGTCACTAGTACAAGCAAACTTCCTAATATCAGTATCATCCATGGTGTTGATAAGGCTCAGTCTACCATCGTTCAACACATGATGAAGGAAATATGAAAATTTATGCGGTGACCTATGAGAATTATAAAATTTGAAGTAGGTGGCGCTTCAAATCAGAAAAACTATTTTTTAACTTGCTGTGGTGTCGAGTTCGTGTCCTGTCTAGGGATATAACTGTATTTTACTAAAAGTGCCTGACACCCGACTGCCGCCAACAGGATATTGGGAAGGAATGTATAGTGCGGTCGGGGGTGAGAACAGGAGAGTTTTCATAGAGATTTACGAGAGACAGTTTATCATAGACAGCTGCGATGAACAGTTTTGTTATAGACATATTTTATGATAGACTGTTTCGATAGACAGTTTGGTGATGGACAAAGCAGAAACGATTGGAGTTTAGTAAACACGTGTGTGTGAAGGGAGGGGGGGGAGTGCGTAACAACCATAGGCAGGACAACAACGCAGGCCCATACACCAAGTATGTGTTTCCAGGGGTCATATATAAGTCCAATACATTAATTAAAAGGGTTTCGATCTAGTGTTCTTTTGGCGGTGCCAATTAGGATGGTCATTCAACCAGGGCTGTCCTAATTAACATCATTCATTACTACAGGAGAAGAAAGAAATTAATACAAATTGGAAACACTGCAGACCAGAAACACAACATGGTGCTTAAATGGTCCCGGATGTCTTATACGTTCCCGGATGTTGTTGTTGTTGAGTTGGTGTTTGAAGTCCACTTTATGCACAGTATGGCTAATCGGGACTGGACCTACAGTTTAAAGTGGGATCCGAACCACTTGTGCCTCCACCGGGTACGTTCCCGGATGTCTTATACGGTGGATGTGAGCATGTGATGGGTTAATTTCACTACAACAGTGCAATAACGCGCTATGGAATGCGGACATAGACCTGCAGAAACGACATGCAGCTGGGAAGAGGCAGCTATTTATGCCTCTGTAGCAATATTTCCACATTCTGCCCATTTATAATATTTTCCAAAAAAATATACCGGGTTGCCACAATTAAAGTTGTCAAATTCAGAGCCCTCTTGTGACCGTTGGTATGACTATAGAGACCATGGGGAAGCGAAGGCTGATGGAAAAGAAAGTTACGATTTTCACTACCAGGTGCAAATGTGGCGCTGAAATCTGGTGCACAGTGAACAGCATCCCCGGAATTGTTTCGTGTGACAATTGAACACCTGTCATACGCTTTTTACGTTAACACTGCTGTACGGACATAAACTCAAGTTACTGGTTGTTATTTCAGCGTCACATTTACATCTGTTGGTGAAAATTTTGAACTATATTTCCATCCGGATTGCCCATGGACTCCATAGTCTCTATACCAAGTTTCACCGCAATATGTTGTTTCATTCATAAAGTGAATTTAAAATAAAGAAACGAAAATAACCTGTGCTTACCTTTTCAATTGCATACTTATGTGTTGTGTACACGTCGACGGGCCAGCCGGAGTGTAAAGGGGTGACCTTTGTAGAGCACACCTAATGTCATCCTCATTTCCACCTTGGACACCCTGTACTGTGTTTTGCAGGCTATACCGAATACCGAAGTATACCCTTGACTACAGCCCTGCTAATAGTGTTAAATATACTTCGGATCCACAAAAAGTCGATTAACTTGGAAGCAATGAAATTTCGGTGCTAACCCAGTGTTGCCAGGACAGTTGAGAAGCTACTTGAAGTAAGTCTCGAAAGTGACAAAACAGCGACGATGGGAGTCGACCCGTAGACCACGCGTCACCCCAAGAAAATCCGTATGGCAGACCTTGGAGACCAATTACGCCATTTAATTTTGATATTATACTTAGAATAATTTACTTATCAAATACACCTATTAAGAAATAAAATTCAGCTTGAATAATTGAAACATCTACCAATTGCTAATCGACAAAGGGTTGGCTAGTGAACCTGTTTTCGCGTCATCACGAACTCTCGATGAAAACATTTCCATCCTGCGTGGGTAAACTCTGTTACTAGGGTTTGCAAATCTTAATCACGTTTAGTTTAATTGCCAGGGCCTCCCCGATGGCGCAGTGGTAGCGTCGTTGCCTTGTAATCAAGGGGTCCCGGGTTCGATACCCGGTGGAGGCACATAGTGGTTCGGATCCCACTTTAAACTGTAGGTCCAGTCCCGATTAGCCTTACTGTGCCCAAAGTGGACTTAAAACACCAAATCAGTTTAATTGCCCTTATACCCGAAGCTCCTCACCTTTCCGGCGTGTGTAGTGGTAGAGTGCCACACACGTAAATTTGCCGTTGCGTAGAAACGAATTTTCGTTTCGTCTCCCTCTCTCTTAGTATCATGTGTTCTACCCTGCTCGAAAACCTTCGCTATTGTTGCCACATTGTCATTCCATTCCTGGACACACTCGCGCAAACATCATTGAAAACAATTGAATAGCGCTGCAGCTCGCGGTTCACACCGTTCGGTAAGGACGCTAATGTGGCAATATAGCACGGCGTAGTGCTTGCTTCTTTTATGCAGTGCATGTTCATTGGCTAGCTAGTAACTAGTGTTGCCAACTGTAATAATGAAGCACTATTTCTGTCACGGAAGGGGAAAAGGCAGGTAAAGTGGCGGTGAGTTTTGTTGGATTGGAAGCACCATATTTTTATTTTATACTAAGTATTTGACCGGTTTGACGTTGTGTGCGTGTATTGCGTGTGTGTATGTAAAAGTGTGTGTTTGCTAATGAATTTTAAATTCCATAATGCCTCCAGTTCTGTCGAAGTTGAAATCAAAAACCTTGCATAGCCAAGCTCGGGAAATTCTAAGCAACGTGCACGAGTTCATGAAGGAGGAAGCCAGTCATGGTGTTAGCATCCCAATAAAGCATTTTGGCAAGAGAGCAGCGAACAGCAGCAACAAATTGTTCATATTTCATAATTTTGGAATTATTCAAAATAAATAAATTATGTGGCTCCAACATCATTTCAACTCTGGCTCCGGCACGTGTTCTTGTAGAAATTGCATAGAGGAGGCTGTCATTTTTGCTGCTTAATGCGATACATATTATTTTCTGTGTTAAAATTGCCATGCTTTGATGGGTGACCAAGTTCATAGCAGGGCCGGCGGAAGGGGAGGGCGAACCGTCCCATCGCCCAGAGCGGCAAAATTTGAAGAGAAGAAAAAAATAAGCCTATTGAAAACTGTGATCGAGCGAGATATTCTTTTGCGCTGAATAGTATTGAAATAGCATAAGAAGTCTCATTATTTATTTTATATTTTGATGTTTTAGTTAGGAATATTCGGTAGGTATGCCTAGGCCCTTCATGGGCTGTTGCGCAACGGATTATTATATATTATATTATTAGTTAGGAATATATTGATTTTCAATTTTCCGTTGCTGCGTAATGACCGGGGGGGGGGGGGTCGAAATAGAGCGGCATCTGCCGCCACCTCCCAGGGAGGCAAAATGACTAGCGCCGGCCCTGGTTCATAACAAAAGAAAAAGCCGCGCAGCTTAGCGTCTAGTGGCAGTATATGTACTTGTTATTGTTGTGGAAGCCGGCATCCTTTGTAAATGTACAACAAAGGCAACCGACTGTCGCCGATATCAGAGAGGAAATAATAATACTGCTTGAGGAGGAGTGTTATGGTGCAATTGTAGCGGTTTAACACGTTGGCATGTTATTATCTGCCGTTGCAGTTCCATACCAGTGTATACGGGTTTTGGGAGTGAAAAGTTAGAACGCCACCAGTGCATTAATGCAATGAAAAATAATATATATATTTTTTTATTTTGTTTGAAATCACTCAAATAAGGAATCGTATGAAGAAGTCTTCTTTGCAGCATTTTTGGTAATTTTACTTATGTGTTGGTTCATATTTTGCGAATTTTTAGTCCATATGTATGTAGCTACATACAAAGCCACTTGTTAGTACATATTAATCCTAGTCCTGGTTTAATGCATGACGTTTAAAACTCAACGTTAGATAGACCTGAATTCTCTAATTTTATTGTTGTACGTAACAGCTGTGCATCGGCGCACTGCAGCGATTTTTCTATCTGCTCCATTAGCAACACTGCTTCTTTAGTTGTTTCGCGCATAGCACGGCAGAATTATCTGCGCTGGACTCTACAGCGAAATTGATTAAGCCTAATGACTTTCCACCCCCGCGTCATTCGTACCTCAAAGGTTCCGTGAAGTCGAAGCTGGATCGTTAATTTTATACTTAATTATCTCCGACACATCATGCATCTCTATACCAACACTTCATCATCATTTATCTTCCGTTAAATATGAACTGAATGTAATAATATGTTACACGAAGCGTCCCTTCCTTCACATTGTCTTGCGTTAGATGCAGTGAATATGTGTATTAATACGGGACACGCGCCACCTGTCGGATTCACGTGTTAGCAAAACAGATGTGTTTCTTTCTGTCTTTCTATGAACGTATAAGTATGTGTTCGGAGGGGGGAAGGGAGAGAAATATTAATTTTAATTTATTTATTCATAGTTTTCTGCCTAGAATGCAATTTTTTCACTGAAGCCTCCAGACTTTGCAATCTTAAGCCTTACGCTTCATGTCATCGTCTTCACCAAGTGTTTCCAACCTAGTTTTATTTATTACCTTATGTTCTAAACAATGTATGTTCCTAAGTTTCAAAAATCGTACCACAACACGGTTATTCTACTCTCTGTCTCGATAATCTGAGAAACAAGTCCGCACATAAAGCACGCTTCAGACGCAAACATGTCCTTTAGCATTTTTGCTAGCATAAATGATATGTAAATGCTTCCAAAAATCTTATAGCAGATAGTACGAACTTACCCGGAAGCATTTCACGTAACATTTCGCTTAGCTTTTGCGATTTCAATGTATAATACGTTTATACATCAGGAAAGGCATGTCGAGCTACATCATCTATGGGTGTGAGCACGTGTTCACAATTGAAACAACTTCAATACTATTCCATACATGTGCTACATACGTTATAAAGTATGTATTTAAGGAGTGCCATTGATTTGTACCTAATATCGTTTTATATGAAACGTTATTCCTCGCGGTTGAATAGTTATCGGCTTTTAAAAATGTGAAGTGATACATTGTTTACATCTCGCGCGGCCGCCATTAGGTACATCTGTACACGTGACCTAGAGGTCGCCTCTGATTGGTTATGTTACGAAAAATGCTACGTAAATTTCGTCTAAAGGGGTCCTACCGGTTAAGAAGAAGAGAAAGTGAGTGCAAACGTTTGGTGGCACCTGCTGCGTTTTCCCCTCCATGCACTCACGTCCCCTCTCTCGTTCGAGTCCTCACTAGTCCAACTTGCACAGATACTTGTTTTTGTTCGCTTGCTCCAGAGATTCCCGCGACAGATGTGTATTTATATGAGAGGATAAATACAAACTTTGTCTATAATTTTGACATCTACACACAAGACTGAACCTGTGTCGCTTTATAATCATAGGGTCCTGGGTTCGATACCATGGGGTTGGGAAAGATCTGTGGTTCAGTTTCGATTAGCCTATCTGATCATAAATATAGAACTGAAAATAAAAATTTACCTCAGTCTTCGATGGTTTAAAGACTTCTCAAGTATGTTTTTCTTATTACTCTGAACATTGCCTCCACCTATTACCTAATTGCCTATACTCTAAGGCTAGCTGAGGCAAAGTTTCGTCTAAGAGTCTGCTCTATGACTTTTTGGGACCGGACATATAGTTTTAAGCTGGTTCTGAACCACTGTGTATTTATTTCCACCGGGGATCGAAGCCGGCATCCTACAATTACAAGGCCACCACCTCGCCCTAGGGTAAGCAGCTAAGTTAGGGTTAATTTAGTATTAGTTTTAAACAAGCAGAAAAAGTAAGATGCGCTTTTAGAATGAAAAAAACATGACGAATATTTTATCAGTTTATTTGAAAGAGAAAGGTAGGTACTTTCTTCCATATCAGATTGAACTATCATTCATTACAAATAATCACTACTAAACTATTCACAGTATATCATCTTAACTCCTTCGGAGATCAATATAACTGTGTTAATTCGTGTTTATTGCTCGATAGAACTCAATCTTTGTTTGGATTCTCTGACCGTAAAAGTTAAGTTGTATATTGCTGCAATCTGTTATCACAAGAGAGATGCTCAATGCTGTTAAGTCTTATTAATGTCATATTTCACTTCTTGCTTTCACTTTGTAAAATGGTACCTACAGTGATGACGTGAGGGTGTCCCGAGGGGGAATTCCCTCCGAAAATAAAAAAAATCTAATAACAATAGCTAAGAAATTCGACAACGATGTTCACTTTGACTTTCATTCACTTTTAACGTAGACCGTACTTTTTTCTGGATTTTTCGTATACTGATTCAGTCCTGTTTATAACTAAAAGTCAAGATAATGAACGAATTTAAATATTGTCCGTTATGGTAAGCGCTAACTAGAAATAGAAGAAATGATCTTGCATTCAGAATTTTTGTTTCTTTAATGGCTGAAGTTCTTTAATATGCTCGATGTTTCAACGTACTGGACATAATCATTTTCAAGTCAGTTATTTGTAATGTTGAAGAAAAAGGTAGCTATAACCCTCCAAATTAAGGAAGTGTTGGCCAAAGAATAAAAAAATCAAGAGACAACAATACGAGACAATACAAGAGATAAAGGCACGAACATTACAAAAATTAAAGTACGTTACATTGTGTTTTCGAAAGCCGAAATTTTGATTAAAATTAAACAAAGCAAATGTGGCTGCACGCACTATTTGAAAGACTTAGATCAAAGTACAATATGTACGGCTAAATTAACGTTTATCAGGTAGAATGAATTTCTATTTTCTAAAGAGGCTTTGAAATGTCTTGCATGGATTTGAAAAGTGGACAAAAAGGAAGGATGATAGAGGAATATTAGAAGCTTTGTCGATTTGAATTTGGAAGTAAATTCAGAGAATTAAGTGAGTGGAGAGCTTGCAAGATGAACAAGTTCTTAATTTCAAACTTGATAGAAGAAAAAGAAACTGGATAGAACATGTAATTATATTTAAATTTACACATTTATATTCATTGTGAAATAAGTACATGATACGGATTTGCAGTCCTATTACTCTATTTTCAGGTAAATATGGATGATGATGTACACTATTGTACCCAAAGATAAAAGCTAATCAAGTGGTCAAAATTACTGATTTAACTTACTAAAATAACAAACAAAAGCTACCATACAAACCATTTACTAACCTATTTATAAATATCAAGTAAAAGTGTGATTTAATTTGTTCTAAATTATTTTCTGTCCTCCACCATCCCCACAGCTAGCCATCACATTTTTTTTTAACGATAAAACAATGTTTTCATTATAGTACAGAATTATGTAAGACAATAAATGGATCCTTTAAAAAGAAGAAAATAATGTGTAGCAGATATTGAAATGCAAAACATTTCTTTGGTTTTTGCTGAAAAAAGTATAAACTCTTGTCTCTCTCTAGTTTTCTGCACTTCATTGGCATGCATTGTTATTTTCTTATCTTTTCCCCATATAAAGTAACATAGTATGAAACGTTGCTCTGAGGCAGTAATATTAGAGCTCTTCGGTGATTGAAGAAAGTTAATATTCTCGAATTGTAGAGAGAGAGATTGAAAAAACCCTCACTGGGAAGTTGTAAAAAAGTTATATTTTTAAGAAAAATCACAAATTGCAGTCGTGCACACAAAAATTACAATTTACTGACCATTTTTTAAAATAATACTGAACTTACCATTTTTAAAAAATGATAGTACTGACTTTACTGACCATTTTTACAAATACTGACAAATTACAGAATATGATGAAAAACGTTACTGATTTTACTGACCATTTTCCCACCCCTGTGTACCTCTAATGTAGGTTTTTAGTGAAATTCATTATTTTTGGAATGACTGGTTACGATTGTTGAAGTTATTGAGCCGGTACTGGTCAATCATGGGGTCATTACTAAGATTGTTTACAGTTTCCAGAACTTCCCGTCAATACTTGCGAGCATTGTTTACAATACTTAAATGCACGCCACGGTTCTGTCATAAAGTATACTATTTGTGCCTGACCATCCAAAAATGATACCGAGACAAGTTGTGTCACTGTGTTTTTAGATTTTGTTCATCTAAACTTTATTCTCGCTCTCGTATCTATCACGTATCGAAATATTAAATACCGAAAAATGCTTATTAGAACACAAAATTCCAAAACAAGATTCCATAACCTCGACGAGCGAGCCATTGGAAAATTATTTCAAAAGAACATTTCACAACGGAACACGTGCATGCGTATTAACCTCATTATTTCCATAAAACAAGACCTTCAAATAACATTTCATTAATTTTTCTTTCGAGGCCCTCCACTTCCCTTCCTCCGGAATGGACAAAAAGGATACTTACACTTCCAGCATCTCTCAAATACCAAAAAGAATTGTTACAAGGTACAACCTATATTTCTTATCCCTTTCTCCAGTGCGGCCAAGATAATCCATCATTGCTGACCTGGATTTTACAATTTTTACGTGACGTAACTCCCGCGTGTGTGACGTAATCAGGTTCCAAGGTGGTTTTCCACGGCGGGAGAAGGGAAATTGCTTTTGATTGGCGAGGATCGGAGGCGAGGGAAGGGGATAGGAGGAACCTGTTGATCATCTCTGGTTCGCAACTTGCAGACAGAGGAGGGGACTCTTGTGGGCTTCCAGCATAACATCTGTGGAATGCCGCCGTAGCGGGATGCAGTGGTCCTCGACCGCTTGTAGCATCAGTTAACTACACCCACCGAAGAGCAAGGCGAAACTAAGAACGTAATTCACGTTCTTGATGAATGGACAGTTCGAATTTCCTGCAAGTTTACTCCAGTATCTCGAAGAGATTGAATTTTCGAACACGGCTCTCGCAGAAGAATAAATTCCCACTTTCCTACTGAGGTCGTGTAACGTACTTGTTTCTTGGTTATTTGATGTCGCTTTCTGGCGTCTTGGGTTTATCTCGACGATAAGAATTCAGCCAGAAACTTAAGGAGGGTTCGAACTTGGGACCTCCGGTTTCGTAGAGAGTAGGGCTCTGGTGTGGAGGCCAGAAAAGACTTAGTGATGTCTCGATTTATGAACAACACTCTCGTTCTTGTCTTGAAATATAGAGTAAAACATGACACCGTCACTGCACAAACTTTCACAGGGTATCATTAAGGCGAACAACCTTTCTCAATAAAGTTTTTCTGTTTGACACACTAGATTTTATCCTGAATATATAAGCAACCATGCATCACAGGTTAATCGCCACTAATGGATTGACTGCAATTATTATAAACAAAATATATGATATTTATATATATATCTGCTTAGTATATCTGAAGAAGTCTCAAGACAAAGTAAATTAAGTTACGTAAATTCGTAAAGAAGTCTAATAAGATCTCGTCTCTGAAGCGTCTCCATGGAATAGTGAGCATAATAGAATATTTAACCAGCTTAATATAAAGAGAGACCTGAATATATCTTTCAAATTATTACTTAATTTAATATATTGTAAATACTTATTGTCGCCATTAACGTAGAAAGTAGAGATAATGTAAAATGAATGAAAACAGAACATTATTGGCGATCGAATTGGAAGAGAGTTGCATTTTATTGAAGTATTATTCAGCCCTGTCATCTGGTGTTAGAAGTGGCGTTCATTGCAAATGCTCTGAAGGTGCCGAATGCTATTTCCATTTACCTGTTCTGTGGTCGACGCCCTACTGAAAAACTTATTGTGTGGTGACACTGAGGAGACAGATGTCTGTTTTTGTCATGGGCTGCTCTCTATAATTATTAAATACAGAGATTAGTAGCTAAATAGAAAATGTTCTAATTAGCAAAAACAGTTTGTTTGTCATTTGGCAAGTTTAGCAGCCAGTAGAACTGTTATGTATAGCAAATGTAGTTGAGTTTCTTCTGACCGAAGGGAATGCCTTGTGATTGGCTGTATCTGAATTTTAGCCAGGAACCCAGTGCTTTCCAGTTAAACCCCGTTTACAGGTTTGGTACAGATGTTGTGGCAGGTGCGAGCAAACATTCCGTTCGGCGCATTCGTGAAATATCTCAAATTTATTATCTTTTTTATCGCGCAACACGTAATCGGCTCCGCACATTACGCTAAAGCTGACGTTTAATGGGGATTAGATTTATGTTGCAGTAAGCCATTTCGCCCGCTGAACAATAATAAACCCGGCGTTAATTTTATGACGTCACAACAACTATCCACAGAGGTTATCGTGCTGCAATCAGAGAAACATGAAGACAGGAGTTAATAAAACATGCTCCCGCTATTCGCAGACAATATGTGAATGTACGAAGAGAATAAACAAATTATGTAAGCTTTTTTTGCGAGTGCGGATATATGGTTCATTCAATCTCGAATATCTCAGGTCGCTTTGAATGTGGGGTTCGAGTCCCGATCGGAACATTTTATATCCCTTCATCAATTTCATCTACTCATCACTCAAACTCATCGTTGCGATTAGCCAAAAGTGGTAGAAAAGCAACGTTTACGCCAACACCGCCCACATGCTCACACATCTGATATATTACATAATAGATGTCGCGAATATTTACACAAGAGTAGATACATTACAAAAGACGAAAAATTGCAACAAATGTATGCTATATCACAGATATTCTACAAGAATTTGTACTTTAGTGTACATTTCATGTATTACTAGTTACTTCGATATAAAATACATCTCAGCTACCGAAGAATTAAAATAGTAAATGTAAAAATATTATTATTATTATTATTAATTTGTCCAAAATAAACAGAAGTAGATATAACCAGTACGTAGAGATCGGTTTGTTCATTGAACTCTCCAGCCTAACTATTGCCTATTTTTTGTGGGAGCAGAAAAAGGTTTATTATCCATTTGCCTTGACTCATCTCACCCAACAGGTTAGTAGGTGACGGGGCTTGCCCCGAGCTGATAGTTTCCTGGAGATGAGGCCTTGCTCGAAAAGGTTTATTATCCAGAACAATCTCATGATGTTCAGTAATTCTTCTGAAAACTAAATACAGGAGTAATGAAAAAATGATAGAAGTGTCAGTACAAGATCATTCTCCAGCAGCTATTTAACGACAAGAAGAATTATTAGCTTATTAGTTTCCGCTAAGTTTATATTACGAGTGTTTGCAAATATTCACTTGGGTGCATTTTTCTTTCTCTCGGTTTTTAACTAATTTGTAGTGGAGGTGCTAAAAATTCGAGAGACGGTGGTTAACATTAGCTGTATTTCTTCTGTCATCTCTCATTCTTTCTTTATTCCTCAACCTGTCTTTCTTTCCCTCTCCATGTTTTCACGCTTTCATTCCTTCTTGCCTTCTTAATCTCTCATCCTCTGTCTCCTCTTCTTTCTCTATCGTTCTTTCATCATTTTTCCTGATTCTCTTATGAGTTTCTTTCCTCCATTCTTTCTCTCTAGCTTAATTTCTTCATCCGTTTATCTATCGCTTTCTTTCTCATTTGTGTCTCTTGAACTTTCTCTCATATTCTACAAATGATTCTGAAAGTTTCTCATGTCGCCTATTTGGATGGTCTACTACTATTTCACGGTGGGCTAGAGCCCCCTCACACACCTTCGCTGGCAACACTCCTTATGGCGATGATGAAAGGTGATTAGATGAAATAAATGAAAGAACAAATACAACGTATAATCGCCTCATTCGGTCATTGAAACGTGCTACGAAAGCAGAGGTTTCGACCCAGATTTTATTACGTATGTGTAGTGAAGGGTTTCCCTTATAGCACAACACTTGAGCAACCTTGCGTTCTGGCGTCACCAAGAATGTTTGTTTTTTTGTTAGGCTAAATGCCTACGTGATGAGGTTAGGCTAGGTTCGGTTCTCTTAGCATAAATAAATAAAAATTCAGTGTATTTATGCTCGTACAACCAAACCTAACCTAACAACGTAGGCATTCCTCGTCTGACGTCTGATAGACGCATGATAACAGGAAGAAGAAGAATTTGTATTTTATAGCATGTAATTGATTGGTTGTCATAGTGACCGTGTGAATACGTAAGTGAATGGCTTCCAGGTATTAATTATGTTGTTACAATTTGAACCTACGTATTTTGTATGTTTTGTGTAAGTTTAGATAAGGATGAAATGACACACAACACAATGCTAACAACGTCAGAACGCAAGGTTGCTCAAGTGTCGTGCGATAGGGAGACCCCCCCCCCCCCCCCGTGTAGTGAAGGGGAAATTCGATTCTGGCAAATAACATAAATCTGTACAACAGCGACGTTAAATAGCCAAAATAAAAAGTGCAATTATAATAAATATAGTAAGGATGCTTTTTGTTCGCTCCCGTTCAGCAACAGAAGCAAATCTCATTGCTGGACCCAGTTTTCAGCTTCCAGGGATGGGCATTACGCTTTAGGCTAGGCAATTTGACACTGAATAGGAAGACTATGTAAATAAATCATACCGTATGGCGTTGCATTGCACAAATTAAACAGAACTACGATACTTTTTATCGCAGTGTATTCACAGACTACTCACTCGCGTTAGGCACTGCAGTCTTGCTGTCACATGGCGGCCATCTTGGCTCCAACTAGCTATAATAATGATTGAACACTTTTCTATACATGCTGAAACAAATATTTACCTTCTCTTCCCCCTCCTTCAAAAGTATTCAGTGCCTATATTTATAATATAACCCTAAAGTTTTGGTAATGTATTGGATCAAACTAAGATGGAGCTACTGCTGCTTGTGATAATATTTACATCTCTTCTTTCAACGAGCATGTTTCAACATCACATTATCCTTCTATAACGGTACTTTATTTTAATTTAGCCAACACAAGACCATCTTGAGGTTCAGGCCACAGCGCTCAGTCAAGACGTCATCATCTGGAGGCGATTGTCTTAACGCTCTAAGCTCCTTCTCTTAATTTTACCGTAGATAATTAAGGTATATTTATTTCTCTTATGAAGTTAAATTTCGACATTTACCCTCCCGAGGAATATAGTTAGAAAAAAAATTATAATATTGAATATTTGCACCAAAATTTTCATTCAGGAAGTCACAATGGCCACCACAAAAATTCCTACCATAGCACAAAGAAAGAGTTGAAAACAGAAACTTCCTGGTGGAAAAATTTAAACATTGTATATCTTTGAAAAATATTATCGGGAATATTGGTCAGCTACAGTAAAACTCGTAACCGCTTTTGTATGAACTTTTGTATGTAAAATCAATTGATTAAATAAAACAAAAAACATGTTAGGTTGACCGTAAACTTTCCAAGTTACCTAATCAATTAAATTGTATTTAAGTTTACCCAAAATTAATCAACCTGATAATGCAGATATTCTGTGTAGCTATACAATCTCAATACAAAACCTTAATTTCTATATTCTTGCAGCAAAAGCGAAAGAAATTGGTACAAGGGCAATGTTACATTTCTGTGATAAAGACTAAACCTAAATCATTTGTCACATTGTAATTTCGATCTTATGTACTTTATTGAACGAAAGATATTAAACAAATTGAATCTTTTCATTGTCGTTAGTAAGATCTGTGACAATAACTTAAGAGTTTCATTGGAAAAAAAAGCAGATTAATATTTCCATTTTAACGTATAAAAAGCAGTTCATATGAAACAGTTTTAAAAATTTAATACATTTGTAGTTCGTATTAACATAGCTAGGTAACAAAATGATTTCTGTGTGAAAACATTTCTATTTGAAACATAAGTAATATATTCTTGGATAGTTTTACACACGAATATTTCATCGAAGTTCTTGTTACACATCGCACCTTTGTATTTGAATGTACAACATATCTTCCATTAGCCTCCGATTAGTATAAAGAAGCATAAAGCGTGATAAAATAAGAATAAATGTACACATGTATCAACTTTGCCCCATTCTATAGCTTTCTTTCATTAAGCACATTATGAAACTGAAACTTTGTGTAAATAATATGAATAATTTATCGAATGCTTGCATAAAATTTACACTAACAAATTGCTTTGGTAGACGTAATATTAACCAACGTTCGTAATTCAGGGTAAATTATTTGATATTTCTAAAAAAATGTAGACATGTTGTCCACATTCACGAGTATATTTGATGCCTATTCCGGACACATGAAATGTTTACATCAAGACCTATTACTCTTATTTATTTTTTAGTATAAAACATTTGTTACTTGTATCTTTTCGTAGTGACTGAATCACATGGAATTGCCCTAAAAATTTCTCATTTTTAACAACATCTTGAAGAAATGTGAACGTTACTCTTACCTTTTTCATTGCAATTGCCTCTGCAATTGAGTACACAAGACTTATACACCATACCTCTTCCACATTTAAGCATATTTACACGTCATGTAAACTCGATTACAGTTCTTAAATTTGCATTACAATTCCATATTCACTAAAAAGATCCAACATTGATTCCGAAGAAGCAAATCAAACATGGCGGCAATCTGGCCTCCAGTTGATGACGCTTAGTCACGTGACCGGAGCAAGCCATGAGGCTTTCAGATTGAGAAGGTAATGGCCAACATAGCTCCTGTATATTTTGTATTTTTTGATTAATTAATGTAATTTCTCTAAACCTTTAGTGTAATCGCGAGAATGAGAATATATGGTCATTAAATAAAGTACATACTTCTTTGAACAAAAGTATGTGACGGGAAATTTACCTGGCTCAGCAGTCTCTGGAGCAAGGGAATGAAAGCAAGTTCTCTGCGCAAGTATTAACTCGAGAGGGCTCGACAAATGAACGCGTGAGAGGGAAAGGAGTTGCATGGAGGTGGTAGCTCGACTCCAGCTACCAACCGTTTGGAATAGCGTTCACTGATTTGCTCCCACTCGCTTCCTCGCTATGCTATATCGTTATGCGCGTCGGTGCTTCACAGACTCCTGGAACAGACTGTAGGTCGAACACAGGTCTTATACTTACTTACGACTTAGTTTACTTAGCGAATTTACCTATTCGTCCACTCGCACATGAATTGCTTCTTTTTCTGTGCATTCGGCTACTGTATTTGAAGTTTAAGTAATTTTCAGCACTTACATATGGTGCTGCTGATTTCCATACTACTACAACGCTCTCGTCTCGGTAATCTGTGGAGCAAGGCTGCGCGTAACGGTAGAGAAGGGGAGAAAGCAGTGCGCGCTGCTGCAAACGGCTGTTAGCTTCAGCCGCGTTTCCCCCTGCATGCACTCACTTCCTCCTCTCACGCGTTCATTAGTCGAGTCTCCTCGATCCACTACTTGCGCAGAGGACTTGCTTTCGTTTGCTTTCTCCAGAGGTTCCCGGGACAGAATGTAGTACTGATAATAATGATGATGATAAATCAAGAAGTTAAAGGTATATATTTGCCTCCATTTACTTTTTTTTTCTAAATCGAAGTTTCAAAAACATTTAATATTTTTTTTACACAAACGCGCTCTCATTGAGAGGCGCCAGAATTGTTCATCTGGGGATGAGGTATGGTCGTGTTTAGCGGGATATCAAGTTAACGCCAAAGTGACAATATATTGGGTTTATGTGAGAGAAAAATTTAGCAGTGTGTGGATAAATTGCTGCACAAGTCTCATTATATGTCTGTTGTCTCCTCTGTTTCATCGGATCTTCATCGTCACCAATAACGTAGAAATGTATGAGGGTCATTCCATGTAAAAGTGCCACTGAACCTCAATTTTTAAAATTAAATACAATGCTGTTACTTTATCCTACCTTGTGAGTGAACAATCTAAAATTGAATGTTAATATTAATTTTAATTTAAAATGTTGGGTGGATCAGCACCTAGGCTATTTTTCACCCTTCACTTTATACGGGGTCCAGCCCCTTACCATAACAAAAATAACATAACTGTAATGTCGTACAACTAAAATATTAAAATATTCTGACTTAGGTTAAACGCTGAGGCTGTAAAGAGGCACTCAGCACACACAAGGACAAAAGCAGGACAACACACAGAATTATACTGGCCATAGGGCCAGAGCCTCCTTAGTCTACAAAATGCAGTCCAGGGTGTACTACGTGGAAATGAGGTTGACAATTGGGTGTACTACATGGAAGGTCACCCCTTACACCCCCAATTGTCTTTTGGATAAAAATTCAAGCATTACTCATAATTATGTTAGAAAGAAGAAGGTATTTCACATATTTTATGTTCGTTTTAAAACTTTTTGATTTACTTGTTTTTTTCTATTGTGTCCCACCCGTGACACGAAGAAACAATTAATTTCTCCTTTAAAACCCCTTAAGTGTGAAATTTGTTGAACAAGTCGCTACTGGAAAATGTAAGTTTTTTTTCATCAAATTCAGTTGAAACCCCCTTAAGTGTGGATGGCGTATATATACGCCCTCCGCATTGTGCTAGTGCAGTGCGGAAGGCTTATGTATACGCCATTATGTTTGTTTCAACTATATTCGATTTACTGTGGCGTATATAGTCACACAGACGTTTGGTGAGATAGTTCTAGCTGTAGTGGAAACAAAAAAAGTAGAAAGAGAGGAAAAAGACGAAAAAGAAGAAGACGAAAAGAAATAATAAGAACTTTTCCTTCGTATTTCTTTTCGTCTTCTTCTTTTTTGTATTTTTCCTCTTTCTACTTTTTTTGTTTCTTCTACAGCTAGAACTATCTCACCAAGCGTCTGTGTGACTATATACGCCACAGTAAATCGAATATAGTTGAAACAAAAATAAAGCGTAGATATACACCTTCCGCACTACAGAAGCACAATGCGGAGGGCGTATATATACGCCATCCACACTTAAGGGGTTAACTCCTACGTTTCCCCTTCAACTCCACTAGAATATTCAAAGGTCAATTACCCCTTCTTTGTCTTGAATAATTTATTTTTCACAATTTGATAATTCACAGAAATTAAAATAAATTTGTTATTAAGTGAAGTCTGTCCCAAACAAGTGAACAAAATCGTTCACTTGTAGCTACATATCTGGAAAAGTAATTTAAGTGTAGTTATGTTTAATCAACAGTGTCAAGTATCATATTTCACTGCATAGAAACTGTGAGAAAAATGTTACTTAACCAACACTAGAACAGTTACTTTAATATAAAAAAATGTAGTCCACGTGTCCCACCCGTGACAATGAAATGTCCAATAGAACGTATCAGAATGGAATTCGTTACCCAGCATCCATTTCGCGATAACTGTTTCTTCCAGCATCCAAAGAAGAGAAGGTTCCTTCAACTTCTCTGCAGAAAAAAAGAGAAACGGGACGTGAACAAGAAGTACTAAGTGATAAATAGGAGGGAAATTGGTGTTTTATGGCTCCGTGCTCGTAAAAAACGTGCATACACCACGCCTGCTTGAAGAACGGCCCAGTGGCCCAATAGCTGGGACTCAAGTGAAAGCTAATTACTGGCGTTTTAGGTTAAGGACTCAGGACTGAACCCGGCACGAAACATGAATAAAGTGCGGGGAGGGAGGGATCTGACCCTTCCGACCCCCCGAATGGCATGACTGTTGCCCCCTCCTCTCTCCCCAAAGCTTGTCCGTGCTTGTTATTGAGAGTGTGTGCTGTCCGTTTTACTTTACACGAGATGGTCGGCAGAAATTTCCCTTTTTCCCTCCTTGCAAAGTTTATTTATTTAATCCTTGACACGATAAGCAAATTGAGAGTTCGGGTGGTCCGATTATTTGGGTGTCGAAGGCACCACACGGTGCTACCCGGGGTGGAAGATCTCAGGATTTCCCCTACTATGTTCCTGCATAAAGCGTTTCTGGGGTTCGCCCAGCCTCTTTTCAATGGTAAAGGCGGCCGAAGCATGGTGCTGACCTGTGGTCAATATTATTGCTCTGACGGCCATGGACTTTGATCACTTCCAGTATGGCCGAAGTCGAGAATATGCCAGGACCTATCTCCTTAGTCATATGTGTTTTTATGATGCAGTGCATAGAATATAGGTTCAATAACATCCGAGATTCTACAAGAATGATGAAAATGCATGAAAAAAATCGCAAATAAAAATACTATAATTCCGAACCGAAAATTATTCCTACGTGCAATCCTTAAAAATATGTGTACAGGGTGTTTCCGTGACCATGTTACAAACTTTCAGAGATGATTGAGAGGAACAAAAGCATCAATACGAGATGAGGAACACCAGTCCGGAAACTCCTCGTTTAGAAGTTATAAGGGTTCCAAAACCATTGTGACAAGACAAACTTGTAGGGGGACAACATAAAAGGATAACGGACCTGACCTTGAGAAACTAGAAGATATGGTGTCTGTTCATGGACATAAAAGATAAGGAACCTCAGTCCGAAAACGCCCCAGTCATGAATTATAAATCAACTTTCATAACCATTCGGAATTTTGGTAAAATTATTGTTTTGTTGATACTATTGTGTGCTCAGGTGGGTTAATAGGGACTGGACCTACAGGTAAAGTGGAACCAGAGCCATTGTGCTGATTTCGCATCCCAGAAGAAGGGATTGCGTAGAACCTTCTACTTTCCAACAACGGTTTTGATTTATAATTCATTACTGGGGAGTTTTATCGGACTGAGGTTCCTTATCTCTTTATGTCCATAAACAAACATCATATCTTCTAGTTTCTCAAGGTCAGGTCCCTTATCCTTTTATGTGGTCCCCCTACAAGTTTGTCTTGTCACAATGGTTTTGGAACCCTTATAACTTCTAAAGGAGGCGGTTCCTCATCTCATATTGATGCTTTTGTTTCCCTCAATCATCCCTGAAAGTTTGTAACATGGGCACGGAAACACCCTGTATATTTCACCCTTACGTTTTGTTAAACTTTCTATTTTTTTTTTTTTTTTAAAAGTCGTGTCTTAAGAACATTTGGAGACATAACGTCGTAAGTTGCCATTTTGACGTCATAGGTCCAATTCTGGAATAACTTGCCTACTTTTACATTGCTGAGAGCTGGACGTGTACCAAACCATGATGTGAGCTTCTACCTGGAATTTCGGGGTTCCTTGAATACAAAGTGACAGCGTAAGCCACTACGCTAATGTGTAGGCCCCGCTTCCTGGGACGCGACAGATTTCGCTCTGAAACTTAAAGGTTATACGGTTTTATTGATAAGGGAATGCCACATTATGCAAGTGTGATTCTGAATTTTTATTGTTGATTGGATAGTGGTTGGTGTGAACCGCCGTGTATTGGATTTCCGGCGATAACTTCAAACATACCGTCGCTGAATCAGCGTCCTGACCAGTGGCGGTGCAAGCCCTCCAGGTACGGCCAACCATTGGGTGGCTGTCAAACATTTGAGTAGGGCACATGTGGAAAGGCTCCTATAATATACACTTTATTTTTATTGTGAAATTTGCCTATTAAAAGTGGGCAAGTCTGATTTTGGGTGGGCCATGGCCCACTTTGTGCCACTTCTACAGCGCAGAAGAAATAGCTTGGCAGTGACGTCATCTCCCACCTTCACCTCTCCTTCCAGAAGCGAAGGCTCATTCGCTAGAGCGGACGACAAGGTGGCGTGCAAACCAATCGAAATCATTCCGAGAGGGGTGATGCAGGCGTGCAAACCCCCCCCCCCACACACACACTGCTAATTAGTCTAACAAACCGCAGCTACGAGCGAGGGATTGCAGGCTATTTTGTTTCTTTGTTAGGGAGGGTTTTTTGGTTGGTTTTGTCATTGTTGTACAATGAGCAGTGGAGTAAAGAAAGGTAAGCCCTTGCACAGCGATACAAGAGAAATAGTTTTCAATGTGTATAAGTACTTTGATTGCGATGAAAACAAAACCACAGCTGTTCACAGAACGCCCGTGGCGACAGGTGTCAGTGAAAGATCTGTGTGGAGAATTTTGAAGAAGAAACACAAAAGTGTTGCGATTGCGAGCGGGAAATCTTTTTCAACGGCGGGCAAAAACCGACCGAACGCCCAGCAACGTGTCACAAATCTGGATTCTTTTGATGAAGCAGTCGTGCGCCAAACAATCCATTGTTTAATACACGAAAGGCATTGTTGTCACCATACATAAACTGATGAAGGAACTGCAAGAAAATGTTAATTTTAAGGTTTCGCGTTGGTCGTTGCGTATGATCATAAGAAAATTAGGATTCAGATTTAAAAAAGCACAGCGTAAACAGCAGGAAGCTACTCCTTGAACGAAACAGCATCGTTGCGTTGCGGCCATCATTTTTGCGTGAAGTTAAAAAATTGCGCACAGAGCAAACCGCCGGTCTTTCATTTATATGGATGAAAGTTTCGTGAACACACACCACACTGTCCCCAAAGTTTGGCTGGATTCCAAAGATTCGGGGGGGGGGGGGTTAAAAGTGCCAACAGGAAAGGGTCCCAGGTTTATTATTGTGCATGCCGGTGGTGAAAGTGGATTTGTGGAGGGGCGAAGTTAGTGTTCCTTTCAAAAACAACTTCTGGTGACTATCATGGGGAGATGAACGCTAACCATTTTATGTTGTGGTTCGAAGAACAGCTTCTTTCCAATCTGCCCCCAAACTTGTTATTGTGTGTGACAATCCTCCATACCACAACAAGTTACTGAAAAAAATCCCAACATCAAACAGCAGAAGGATGAAATGAAGTCGTGGCTATCATCTCACAATATTCCGCATGCAGAAGGTTTGCTGAAAGCCGAATTATATGAAATAATTAAAATAAACAAACATAAAATAAACATCTAGCAGTGCTAACATTAAATTGAAGATTGGTAGTTTGCACCGCGATTCTTGCTGCTCGTACTCTTACTCGTGCTATGGTTCCTTTCATAGTAGTTGGCAACGCTGACTTAGCAGGGAGTGACGTTACTGCCAGGTTATTTCTTCCCGGCTGTAGCACTGCGTCTGATCGTGAGGTAATTGGGGAGAAGTCAAGAATGATAGAAAACAACGGCGTTGGGACCAGATTGATGTCCACGGAATATAATGAAAAGTCGATTGACAGGACTTTGCTCTCAGAGGGCTCTTAATCCACAAAACTATACTGCCTACCGCCTTGAGTGATTCGCTGCATGATCTCCGAAGGTTCTGGATTCGAACCCGGCTATATTCCATGGTATTTTGTTCTATGAGCTATTGCATCAACATTCATCCTTGTCGGTGTCGTGTCGTTTGCGCAGAGTCATTTGCGCCGAGGGTTCTTATCGGTTTATTTCCGCCGTGACATATGTAAAGACCTTCCTTGCCTGGTTTTCCCACAATCCAGAGTGTCATCACCGCCGCGCGCACGTGTGTTTATGGGCACATGGTGCATAGTGCATAAAGTGGACTTAAAACATAAAATCAAACAAACAAACAAACGTGTGTTTATGACGATGCACAGCTGTGTTTACACTGAAGTGTTAAACCTATCCAGAGAGTCAAATATGACTTTTCTTTACTTATTTCAAAAGATGTTACATAGGATTGCTTGTATCACTTTTTTTCCACAACACAAAATACGTAAATCAGCATCAGACTATTAACTATTAATCATTTATACACTACATAAAATCGTCAAAAAGACATTGTAAATACAGTATTGTTAAAATATTGCAAGCATTCTACTAGTACTACGTAAATGTACACTTTCGAAGCAACATAAATTTGCCAGTTTATTATACTTAATTATTATACACTACATAAAATCGTTAAAAAAACATTATAAATAAAGTATTGTTAAAATATTGCAAGCATTCTACAAGTACTACGTATATGTACACTTTGGAAGCAACTTAAATGTGCCAGTCTATTTCACTTAATTATTATACACTACATAAAATCGTCAAAAACATTATAAATGTTTTGTTACTTGTTGCAAACATTATATAAGTAATAGCTACGTATATATAAACACAATATTTCGATACACTTGTACAACAACACTACACTAATTAATACTAATTTCCCAATGTAGATCCCTCATATATACTTACATTCATTTACCATTGACCTTCCTTTTCAATCGAAGATAAACATAGCTTGGGCAACGTCATAAACACACGTGCGTGCGGCGGTAATGACACTCCGTATTGTGGGAAAACCCACCAAGGAAGGTCTTGACATATGTCGCGGTGGAAATGAACCGATGAGAACCCTCGGCGCAAATGACTCGGCGCAAGCGACACGGACTCATCCTTGTCGGCACGGTTCATCTACGACATTAATAAATCCAAACATCTACATACATACAATGATAGGAATTATAACTTTCCGAATCTACCTCGTATTATTTCTGCCGCGTAATATGTTTCAACATAAATATTTCCTGCATAAAAACTTTCCATCTCTGTTACTAATTTTGACCTTAGACCTATAAATTACACCAAATTTTCTTTCGCCGTTTTTTGGGAAGGTTTGCAACTTGAGGGATTTTTATTAGAAATAGGGAATGTTTCGTAGGAAGGAATTTCCCCTTGCTATCTATCACCGAGCGATTGTGCATGGACCATGTGCCTTAACTTGCCAAAGGTCGATGAAGCGGCAGGAGGTCGGCATTCCGGTGTGACGGGCCGTAAAGCAGATAACAACATATTCTTAAAAGGCTCTTCTCATTGCGCGAAATCTCATTTGCATCTGTCTTCAGAATACGCCCAAGCCTTGCTCTCAAAATTAAACTGGTCCCTCGGGGTAGACCTTGTCCGAGATCGAACTCAGGTGTGTTTGACGTTGTCAGTATGGGCGGTACCGATCGAGACGAGACAAGTTTGCAGCGAGTTTCGATCTCGTTTCGAAATTCGAGACGAGCTGAAGCTCATTGTATAAAAAAAAAATGAATATGAGAGGCGAGAACGAGACCGAGAAATAGCCAAGTCTCGTGTGGATACCATCTCTAGTACTTAGTGATTGATTGATTTGCTTTATTTTACTTCGTTTTTTGTGTCACTTTTGGCTAATTTTCGAAGATGGGAATGAGTTATGACATGATGATATTGATGAATGGACACTCACAAACATCTATGCCAGGCCGGGATTCGAACCCGGGTCCCTTGGCGTCGTAGCGCGATTTGCTAACCACTCCGCCACGGGAGCCGGCTTTGTGAGAAAATCACCTCGTTCCAGACTTCAGTCACGTCGTCCTCTTGTAATCAATGGATCCCGGGTTTGATACCCGGTGGAGGCACATGGCACAGTGGTTCGGATCCCACTTTAAATTGTAGGGTCAGTCCCGATTAGTGATCTTGTGCATAAAGTGAACTTGAAACAATAAATCGATCAAAATCAACCAGACTTCAGTAATGACCAAAATGTAAGGTAGACGAAAATTTTGCATTTTCTGGAATTTACTCGGCATAGATTTTTTTTAGATTTACAATTTTCCTTACATTCACACAGAGAAAACATCGGTTTTTGTTGTTGTTGACTTGTTTTAACTCCACTTCATGCACAGAAAGGTCAATTGGGACTGGGCCTACAGTTTAAAGTGGGATCTGAACCACTTGTGCCCCCAGCTGGTATGGAACCCGGGACTCCTTGATTAAAAGGCGACAACGTTAGAGAGAGAACGTGGGAACTTTATCTTTGAGACCAATATCGCAACGAGACGAGAGTTCCGATTTCAGGACGAGATATAGAGACGAAATATCTTCTCGTCTCGGCTTTCCAAGTGACACATCAAAATGATTAACATAGCCGGTGGCACATCATATAAAGCATTGTTGTTTTATTATATTTTTGTAGAAGCTCGCATGTTGCATGTGTTTACGAATGATCCCAAGACTGAAATTACTTTTTTTCTAAATCCAGACTTTTCGATTCCAGACAGAGAGGGAGGCAAATTTCTGTAAAATCGAGACAGGAAAGACTTGCTGGTTGGTAGAGACCAAAATTACTTTATTTTTGCATGTAGATATTTACATGATTTTTTTCTAGATAGGCCATATATTTTGTTTATTGCAATTACAAAGTTATTGCAATAGAGGCAACAGTTACCGATGAAAAGCGATTGCAAATCTTCAGGATATAATTAAGTTTATTCGAGGGCTCTTTATGCTAATGACTTCGGTACACTGCAAACGTTTGTGCAGCTACACGCTGCATATGTTGCTTATGTATTTCGAGACGGGTGTGTATATATCAAAACAAGACCGACCACGAGACAGATGCCGCACATTAGACTGCCTAAATCTCAATTCCATCCCTACAGGCATCTTTCAAATTACGAGTATCTTTCAATGTATGCAACCCATGCATTATCTGACATAAATCACCTCCCTTTTATTTAATTCTTGTATTTTATTATGCCATTCTCCTTTTTTCTGGTAGTTTTCCTTCCTCTTTGAAATAATCGTAACGTGTATGATGGTTGGATGTAATAGATGGAAAAAGCCAGCACAAGGAAATTATTAACAGTTCCATGTCTGCTTAAGGTGTTCTCACTGATGCTGTGTGGAAAATGCTAATACTATATCCCTTGGCGTAACGACCGTTGTTTGTTGTTGTTGCAAATAGCGAAATAAATCAGTAAATTTTCTCGTAGGAGAGGGAGAATGAATGAGAGAAAGGATAAAGGAGAGAGATATATAGAAAGGTAGAAAAGAAGAGAATGGAAATAGAGAGAAAATGAGAGACGGAGAAAGAGAAAGAGGGAGGCAGCGAGAGAAAAACTAGGAAGAAGGCACAGATGGGAAAGGGATAGAGAGGAAGTGTAGAAGAGAAATGAAAAGAGAGAGAAGGTAGAGAGGGTAAAGGGAAAGAGAATGAGAAGAAAAGATAAATTGAGAGAGAGAGGAAGAAAAGAGAAAGGCAGAGGAAGAAAAGAGAAAGAAAGAGAGGAAGACGCATAGAGTATAAAAATTCTTCCTTTCTCTCTCTTTCTCTTCGAGAGATTGAGAGAAAGAGAGACTGAAAAAAAAGGAAGAAATTCATTCCTTTGGAGAGAGACAGAATCTCGACTGACGAAAAAGATGTAGCAACGCTTTTCTCGTCTGTGCTCGTGCTGTACTAACTAGCAAGACTTTCCTCGGAGGGACACAATTTCAGCGACGAAATGAGCGTGACTGAGTGGTGAGGGGAAACTGGATCCTCCACTCCTGCAGCTGCAATGCTCGAAGATACCTCATTAGACAAGCGTGCGGTACGAAATGTTTTGAACGAGAAATTATCAGCTCCAAGAAATTAAAAGGTACGTTTTAAAAAAATCGCGATTTTGAAGTTTTTTTTACCCAAAAGAAATAAATTCTTAATTGGATATTTAATGTTCATGCCATGTTATGAATTCTTACATTTAATGACTACACTTTCGTTGTTGCCATTATTTCTGTTCATTTCCACTACTTCTTTCACGATCGCGTCCCATTTTTGTAAACAGGCCAGACTTAGATCTTAACGATAGAATGAGGTTGGTCTAGTCGCTATCGTTATCAAAAATCAAATCTATCGGTATTAACAATTTGTGATGTAGCTTGATGTAAATCTTGATCCAGAATAAAATAATAAAACAGAAATGTCTGTAGGGCGTCCGACTGATACCCGAGGTGGGTGATTTAAGGTCGGAATTTTTCCGACCTTCTCCCCTCATAGAGCGCGGCCCCTGGGCTTCAAATCAGTGGTTGCCTGGGAGGTAAAGGCGGCCGAAGCATGGTGCTGATCACATCGCATCCAAAATGACTGAGGGCCTTCCCGATGGCGCAGTGCTAGCGTCGTCGCCTTGTAATCAAGGGGTCCCGGTTCGTTACCCGTTGGAGGCACATAGTGGTTCGGATCCCACTTTAAACTGTAGGTCCAGTCCCGATTAGCCTTACTGTGGATAAAGTGGACTAAAAGCACCAAAATGACAGAGATCGACAATGTGTGGTGCCACATCCTCTAAAATGTGCCTTCATGGTACGGTGCTATATGTACGGGGAACTTTACCTTTTTATCTTACCTTACTTAGAATATTGTAAAACTAACTTTTAACAGAATAGATACTCTCTCGATTAGGTTATTTGAGCGTGAAGTGGACTTAAACTTTGACGAACTTTTTTTTATATCCTTTTGAATATTTTTTTTCTTGTTACAGTTACACTCTGTCTCGGGAATCTGTGGAGCAAGGCCGTGCATGACGGTAGATAAGTGGAGAATGCTAGTGGGCAGAACAAAGCAGTGCGCGCTGCTGTAAACGGCTGGTAGCTGCAGCTGCATTTTCCCCTCTCACTGACTTGTTTTCGTTCATTTGCTCCAGAGATTCCTTACACAAAGTGTAGTACGAATACTTCTCCCTCTCAAACTATCAATACCGCCACATCCCCGCGTCCCCCCTACCATAGTATTATTTCTTGCTTTACAATCTTTTCATTTCCTTTAACGTGGAAAGCCCCTGCCGTTGGCACCTACTCTAGGAATGGACAAGCAGATAGAGGAACCCAGTATCTGCCGATCGTGATTGGACAAATTTATCCAACATCCATCTCTATCTATGGAAGCTACACGCGGGAGCGTTTGTGGGTCAGCGGGTAGCCTACAGGTCTGGTAGCTAAACATGTAACGTTGTACCTGGCATGTTCGAATGGCTTGAGTCTTGGCATACGAGGTGACATCGGGGAGGGCTTATAAGGACATGCGTGACTCGGGACGGTAGAGTGCGAATATGTACGGCGTCACGATGATGGATTGTTGGGATTTGGCAGCACAAGGTGTCCCACAGGGAAACCTCATGTTGTAATACCTGGAGATGCCTCGCTTTCTTGGAACCTTACTTCATTGCTCCAGGTGCATGTGTGTTGTATTCATTTCCAGTTTCTTGCACCTCCTGTAAGTGAAAAACCTTGATGTGTTTGTCCAGCTTCTTGTACTAGTTACAAGGATTTCTATGTGCGCAAGGCCTGCAGAGGATTGTGGTAAGAAAGAGGGGTGAGGTACAAGGAAGACATTTTTTGAAAACTGTGCCAGTGTGCACGAATCTGAAATTAAAGTGTTTTACGTGTTCTTTATACATTAACCAGAGCCGCGGTAGTCTAGTCTGTTGGTACATTAAAAATAAGCAAGAAGTTGTTTCTTTCTGAAACAAAGTTTCCTAAGGAATCGTAGAACACATGACGAGGTAACCCTTATTGATTAGAATAAAAGGAAGAATTATAGAGTAAAGAATTTCAACAGAGGTAAAATAAACCGCCCCGTAGAACCGTATTTCCCAAACATTTCTGTTCAGCGCCCTCTTGTATCTGTGTGCCAGCTACTTAACACCAGCCCCTTGTGTGCATATACTAGACCCCACAGTTACCTTTACTTTCATATTTTCCTGTGGTAAGAATCTACAAACAAATTTATTATGCATGGTCTACCCAGTTAGGCGCCTGACTGTCACGCGAGAGACCCGGGTTCCATTCCCTGGGTGAGTTTTCAGCTGTCTGAATTTTTTCGACCTTGTCCCCGCATGAAGCGACTCCGGGGCTCCCCAGCCTTAAATCAATGGGTACCTTGGGACAACCCTGGGGGGTAAAAGCGACCGGGGCGTGGTGCTGATCACATCAACACCAAAATTGCCGAGATCGAGAATGTGTGGGACCCTACGCCAAAACCCCTTAAATATGCCTTCTTGGCACGGTGCGATATGCACAGGGAAATTTACCGTTACCTTATTAATTAACCCCTAACTGCCCCTCCCCCCATTTCCCCGGATGTAACCGTAGCCTTGTAGTCAAGGAGTGCCGGGTTGAATACCCGGTGGAGACACACTATGATTCGGATCCAACATGAAACTCTAAGTGGATTTCCAGTTAGCTTATATGCGTATGAAGTGAACTTAAATCCTTCCTTAATGGTTCGAATTATTTTAACTTAATTATGTTTATATCTTTTTAACTGTAGTTGCAACGCAATCACTTTCATAACTTTCTCCAGGGTCTGTAGGAACTTGCGCGCTTAGTACCACGATAAGAAAATTATCAAATAATTAAATTTGGCTAATTTTAAATTTATAAGATTTTTAAATTTTTTATTGCTTTTTCGCCACTTTACTAATCACAACGATGATGTTAAGTGATGAAATTAATGATCACCCATGTCCATGCTGGAATTCGAACCCGGCAGGCATCCCTTGGGTTGCAGCACAGTCTGCTAACTACTTCGCAACGGAGGCCGGCTTAAGGCTATAAGACTCTTAAATTAAATCTAAGTCTTATAAACCTTTTGAACGTATTAGTACACTGCGTTAGGGTGTCCCTACAAAATGATTGAGACCTTTTGAAACCTCCAACCCTAGACAACAGACAGTATCGTGCCCAAAGGGGGGTTAGTGGGGGTCATAACCCCCTCTCCCTTTGGATCAGTATTCTTAAAAAAAAAAAAGGAACATCAAAGGTAAGAAAAGATGGCAAAATGACTACCAAAAAAGAAAAAGTGTGGGTAACCCCTTCCGTTCGAAAATCCTGGTCACGCCACTGGCAACCCCCACCTGAAGTCAAGATGATCGAAACCAGCCAACCGTGGTAAAATGTTTGCTTGTATGAACACGTACTGTTAGCATTATGATTAATGGGTCTTGGAGGTAAGGGCGTTTACACTGTTTGTGTGGGTACGCAACCTTGGGGTAATCCCAGAGAGTGCGCACGCTTTTGCAGCAAATAAACTTATAAAACTGCCAAAAGATTTGCAGTACACGAGCAATAGTATAAACTGGATTGCTTTCAAATTTGTATTGTTCCGAAACGGTTCGTAAATAAATGAAGAGGGGAAAAAATCATCTTAGACGTGACAGAGGTGTAAATCTCTCTCCGATCGAGATAACTCGATTCCTGCTTTCTCCACTCGAAAGCATAATTGGAAGATGTATATCAATTCTCCATAAATTATATAGCGCTGCTGACAGTTTATCAGATATCTAACCGTAGATAAAATTGCTACCTGTATCGGTTGTATGGATTACTTTTCTTTGTATAGATCTTGGTAAATGATGAGTTTCTTTACAAAAGTCTTGTTTGGTTGAGATGAAAGTTTCAGAACCGAACCAGAAGATGGGGTCGTGAATCGAAGAGTAGGTCAGGTAGGTTTATACAGGATACAGCAGAGGTCATGACTGGGGTTCCGTACTTTTTATGTATTTACATATGTTTTCTCTTGTATATGTTACCAAGCACAGATGCAAATGTCGGTGAAATGTAATAGCGAGGATATACATACATGAATTCCACGTTATATGTTTTGAGGTGTAGTCTGTTTAGAGTACATTACTTAAATGCTGCATTTGCCCCATTTTATTGCTCCTTATGAGGAAATATAATATTTGTTGGATCATTATACAGAATATGATTTCTCAAGAAATTCGGTGATCGTTTTCTTATTGAGGCAGATTTCCTGCTGGAACTAGTTGCGTGGTAGTTGCTAGTTTTCACATCACACGATACAAGTTACCATACTTGTTGGTAGATCTTTGTTCCCACAAGGCATAGCTCACACGAGCGAGCGACTTGAGGAAGAACATTGTAGGAGATTAGCTACTGCTGATATTTTCGTTAGGAAGGTAAAAGAAACTAAAGAAGAACTAAAATTAAGTGGTATGACTCAGTTGTTAGCATATTCAGATGATGTAGACTTATTAGGGGATGATATAAATACAATTAAGAATAATGCTAAAATATTTTTCAAAACTGCTAAAGAGATAAGGTTTGGAAGTTAACAAAGAGAAAACTAAATATATGCTTACAGGCCGAAACCAAGTGTTAGGTAATAATCAAAATCTAATTATTGATAACAATTCGTTTGAACCAGTTTCCAAATTCAAATACTTAGAAGTAATATTAACAAATGAAAATTATATTAAAGAGGAAATAAAAAGTAGGCTTAATTCAGGAAATGCATGTTACTTCTCTATTCATAAACTTTTGTCTTCTCGTTTAATATCTAAGAGACTAAAAGTTAAAATATACAAAACAGTAATTTTGCCTGTAGTATTATATGGGTGTGAAACTTGGTCCCTTACATTGAAAGAGGAACATAAATTGAGAGTATTTGAAAATAGGATCCTTAGGAAAATCTTTGGACCTAAAAGAGATCAAGAGACACGTGAGTGGAGAAGGTTACATAATTTAGAACTACATAATTTGTATTCATGTCCAGATATTATTAGAATAATTAAATCAAGAAGACTTAGGTGGGCAGGCCATGTGGCACGAATGGGAGAGGAAAGAGGAGTTTACAGGATTCTTGTTGGGAAACCTGATGGTAAGAGACCTGTAGGAAGGCCAAGACGAAGATGGAGGGACAACGTTGAGATGAACCTAAAAGAAATCGGTAGGGATGGAAAAGAGTATATAGATCTTGCTCAAGATAGGGACAGATGGAAGGCCTGTGTTGCTGCAGCCATGAACCTTCGGGTTTAAGAAGGCTAGAGAGTTAGTTAGTTGATATTTTCGTTATAATTGCCAAAGTTTAAAGAAATGCATGGAATAGAAATTAATTCGAAAGAAAATAGGGCTGAGAAGGTGTACTCAACATGCTTTTAATAAACTCTGGTATGTATTCATACACGATATTCACAAGATTCATATTTTTTTCAACTAATTATGCCATTTAATAGTATTTTTTTTAAAATTTGGTTAATAACATCTGTCGTCCAGACATCGCATTGTTATGGACATATTCCTAAATATTAATGAACATGAATACGGCTCATTTCTGTTACCTCATTTATCGAGAAGCGAGAAAAATAAAATGCACAACCAACACTCAAAAACAGCTACCGCATTTCCATGCCAAATGCACAGATTACATTCACATGACCAAACGTTCACTCACACAGCATCACAGCATCTAGGGGAGAAGCAAGTTGCAATTCGGACACGGTCTAGACGTCAAAGCATTCTAGCAGCCAGCCTGGCAGTCAACATTTCCAACCAGGTAACCAGCCCAGCGCCAAATAGTGAATTTCTGCTGAAATCCAGTTCCGTGTGGTTCGGCCTTAATCTTGTTTTAAGGAATTGACGATACCACCGCCTAACACATGCCAAGGTTTTCTGTTAACATTACTACACTACTGTCATATTACTCAAATAAGCCCTACTGATTCTGAGAATTGACTAAATCGGTAGCTCAAATATCAGAATTTCCAAATAATCCACTTGAACCTTTAAGAAAAGCACAGGAATCAAGCAAACGATCCAAGACTTTGATAATTATTGTTAACTAGTTAGTTTGATGTACATACATATTTTCACATATGTGATATATTTTACATATTTTTGTACTTATTTTGGCTACATAAAAATCCAGGCTTTATAATCATGATGTAGCTTGACAGTGTGACCGAAGTGGTCATCGTAACACACTACGAAGTCAGAGGTCCCAGGTTCGAACAGTGACTGAGAAGTTCGTGTACCATTGAGTTTTCCTGTGATCAAAAGCGACGTAAGATGACCGAAATGGAAACTAAACTAGTATGACTAAACGACAAACAAAACTGCAATTTGCCGACCTTCGTGGCGGAATGGTTATCACAGCTCGCTAGGAGTCCCAGGTTCGAATCCCGGCATGGGTGTCCTTTGTGAGTGTCCCTTCATCAACTTAATCATATCATCACTCATCCTCACATTCACAATTAGCTAAAAGGTGGTAGAAAAGCGAAGTAAATTAACCAAATCAATCAATGAAACTTCGCAATTTAACCTCAAAATATCGAGACGATATGCTCTTGAAATATCCGAAGGTGTACCGTATATACTACAATACAGGAAAAAATCGCATCGTGATATAAAACTTCTCATCTCAGTAAATAATTCATTCATTCCTTGCCAACAGTGGGTGTGGTGTATCGTATGCTTCTTGCCTGGAGGCGTGATGGGATGAAAGAAGAAGGCTCGGTCTCGCCTGATGAATTGATTCGGCTGTCCGTCCACGGTACGCCCTGGCCCGAGCATTCTTCGGCCAAATGAACTGTAATGGGATGACGTAACAATGGAAGTCAGTCGTGCATGGAGACGAACAGGCACCCTGCTTTCCTTCCTAAAGCGTTGCTAAGTTCCTCTCCATTGTTTAGACCAAATTAGCTGAAGACGGCGCAACCAAAGATAATGGAAATTTGAAGGAGATGGGCATCGTAAGATAACCAACCCAGAGCGGAGAGAATGCAAAAACAGAACTAGCTTGAGTGAGGAACTAAGAGGAAATTTAGAACTACACAACTTGATTTACTCTGCAAGGTTTATCGGTAGTAGACCTACTAAGTATTCAAGTGCTTGCTATTTTTGATTGCTTTTACGAGTAGGTGAAATGGGCGACTCTGGCTGGGTCCTTTGACCTACTTTTGAAATGACTTACGACATTTTACTATAAGGCTGTCTCCCCTTATGATGTTTTTCTGTAAGGCGTATGTTCTAGCAACGCCCATTGACCTACTTTTGAAATGACTTACGACATTTTACTATAAGGCTGTCTCCCCTTATGATGTTTTTCTGTAAGGCGTATGTTCTAGCAACGCCCATTGACCTACTTTTTATTTTACGACGTTTTACGCACTAAACTAACCTACAATGAGAGAAAAAATGGAGAGAAGAAGCTCTGGCATCACTTTTTAAGCTATTTTTTATCCTATTTCAAATGTAGCTCTTATGCTACCTCACTTTTTGACCTACATTTGAAATGACTTACGACATTTTCCTATAAGGCTGCCTCCCTCTTACTGTAAGGCTGCCCTCAGTGTAATCTACTACAACCTGCTAATAGGCTTTTGCTCTCAGCGTAATCTGTTTTACGCACTAAACTAACCTACAATGAGAGAAAAAATGGAGAGAAGAAGCTCTGGCATCACTTTTTAAGCTATTTTTTATCCTATTTCAAATGTAGCTCTTATGCTACCTCACTTTTTGACCTACATTTGAAATGACTTACGACATTTTCCTATAAGGCTGCCTCCCTCTTACTGTAAGGCCCCCCCCCTTTTTTTTTTCTCAGTGTAATCTACTACAACCTGCTAATAGGCTTTTGCTCTTAGCGTAATCCGTTTTACGGGCTAAACTAACCTACAATGAGAGAAAATTAGGCAGAAGAAAAGCTCTGGCATCAGTTTTTAAGCTATTTTTTACCTCCTGTAAATTTTGCTAACATCGCCCTTTGACCTACATTTGAAATGACTTACGGTATTTTCCTATAAGGCTGTCTCCTCTTACTGTAAACTCCCCCTCAGTGTAATCTACTACAACCTGCTAATAGGCTTCTGCTCTCAGCATAATCTGTTTTACGGGCTAAACTAACCTACAATGAGAGAAAATTAGACAGAAGAAAAGCTCTGGCATCAGTTTTTAAGCTATTTTTTTACCTCCTACTCTTATGTTAACATCGTCCTTTGACCTACATTTGAAATGACTTACGACATTTTCCTATAAGGTTGCCTCCTCTTACTGTAAGGTTCCTCAGTGTAATCTACCACGACCTTGCACTCTCAGCGTAATCTGCCACGATGTTTTGTTTTTAAAACTCTCAGGTGTGATCTTCTACAATGTGTGTGTGTGTGTGATAATCAAAATTTATTTTTGTTAAGGAAATCCCTGGCCCCCAAAAAAAGAAAATATCCCGCCAGGGGTGCGTGGTGCCCAACACAGTTCTAATGGCCACGGCTAACAAAGCCATGCCTTTGTAGAGTTTCATGGGTTTTTTTTTTAAACTCCCCCATGACTCCCTACAGAGGACCTCCGTGTGTAATGTGTGTGTTTTATGATTGAAGAGAAGAAAAATTTTTGGTTAAGAATGGAAAGTGTAAGAACTAAAAAAGTTTCCGTAGGGGGTGCAGCATCTGAAAGAAATAAAAAAATATCCTCAAAATAGTGTACATAATATGATAGAAAAATATAAAAAAAGTGTGAATGCAAAAATTAGTGTGAATGATTGTTTTTTTTAAAAAAAATGATAGAAAAATAAAAAAAAGTGTGAATGCAAAAATAAGTGTGAATAATTGTTTTTTTTAAAAAAAAAAAAGTGGTGCAAGAAATAATACGTACTTTTTTGATGCAGAAGTCTAATGGTGCGAGCAGGTTTCTTCCTCGTCATGGTATCCCCATTCTCGGGTGTGGATGTTGCAGTCCAGTAGCCTTAATTTGGTGTCGTGGGGATCAAGCGCCACTTTGTTGATCATGGATGTACGCAACTGGTCGATGGTGCTCGTGATCCGTTGTTCGGTCATGCGTTTGATTTTTTTGTCGAACAAGCACGACTTGTAATCTTCTACGGTTAGTTTGTTTGTGCTTGAACGCCCCACCCCCTTTGCCTTTTTTATTTCGGTCTCATCCTGAACTTTGATGGCGTACATTTTCGCTCGAAGACCAGCAAACTCTGCGATGATGCGGCCGTTGACTTCATCCTTCATCTTCCCGATCGTCATTTTCTGGCTGTCGTCGAAGAGAGCGTGATCTTTCGGATAATTGGAGAAATCGAAATGTTGGCTCATGCTTTTGAGATCATTGTATAGATCATCGGTGCGGATGTTGTACACGAAGCTGTCCGTGTCTGTGTATGCCACCTCGATCGCCTCTCCATAGCGTGGTTTCATGACGTCGTAGTGAAACTTGTACATGGCCAGCTTCGACAACTCGAGGATCGCGACTCCCACGGCGATTGGTGTGTCGAATGTTATGTTCCTGAGAGCACGTTCGATCAATACCAACGTGTCGCTTAGTATTGTGAAGTTCTTGTACGTGGGCTGAGCGACGAGCTTGTTTATTTTCTTCGGGTCGGAGACCAAGTTGATATTTCTTCTTTTCCTGGCATCTTCCATGCTCTTGCCGTAGATACTATTGTTCATCAATTTGTATAGGTTTTTGTCTGCGGAAGAAGAAGCTGATGCTCGACGTTGAGTGTTGCCGTCGATATAGGGTGCTAGCCACCTGGTCTGTTTAAACTTCAATCCCGAGTGCACTCGCTTCAAAACCAATCCATGCTGGAGGTAGAATTGTAGGAGACGATAATGCACCACGTAATTCTCTTTGCTCTTGAAGGTGAGCATCAGCTTTTTCTCCGGAGCCGATTCCATCACAGGTGCCATCGCAAATCCATGGTGTTCTCGATGAAGCGATGCAGGATATTCCAAATCTACTTTCAGGAAACATCCATTTTCATGATCTTCGCTCCATTCTAAACAATCTTGAAGTTCCTGCTCGCTCATCCATTCGTATTCTCCGATGGGCAGAGGCTCGGACATGGCATAACCATACAGGTTGTTCATGTCCCAGTATGCCAAGAAGTTTCTCGGTTTCCCTGCATCGAAATCGGCAACATATGGATTGTTGGCTTTGACGTATCGAAGGGGACACTGGACGATTCCACCACGTTTTGCCTCTTCGACAAACAAAAGTTGATTGACGTCCTTGATGAGTTCTATCTTCACCTTCGTGGATTTTAACATCGCCTGCCAAGAATAACCCGGTGTGGTGTAGCTGAAAACGGGGTCCAAACCATATGCTGCCATTCCTCTCGAGCGATGGAGATGAAAACGGTCGCTCAATAGCGTAACATCCAGTTTCAGATACAGATCGTGATAGTCGGCCATAGTTTGACAAGAGAATGTAGACCAGACAAGCTGAGCATGATGGTAGTCCTCTTCGGTGCAACAGGTGTCGCTAAGACGACTGTAGAATGCTTCTCTCGGTGGTAACGATGTTTCTGAGAATTTGGAAGCATCCGTCATGTATTCGTAGGGGTAAACACCCTTGCGTCTCAACAGTGCTAAATGTTGGTCGCCAAAACATTTCCTGGTGGCGACCAAATCATTGTCGGTGAGTTGAGACACAAGTGTCGCCAAACTCGAAGACAGAAAGTTGTAGGAGTCCAAGAAGCGAATTTCTATGTGATTGCCATTTCCAACGTCCACCATCTTGCTGAATGAAATGAATTTCTCGTTGGTGCGAGCTATGACGCTAATGGGTTGAGCGTCGCATCCCATCTCCTTTATGAAGATTTTGGCGTCGTAGCCCTCCAAATTGTGAATGAATACAGGAATAAAAGTCGGTTTCTTGATTTGTATATTACAGTCGTTACACAGGGGGGCCACATATTTTCCCGTGTGATGATTGTGGTGGCGAACTTTGACATTTTCGAGGGTGAAGTTACATTCGCACACATCACACTGAGAGGCAAGGTCGTATGCTTCCATCTCTTCCTGGGTAAGAGGCTCCATTGGTTTGTCTTCTCTTAGTAGAGGAGCGAATTGTATGGCCATCTGTTTCAAGGTTTGAACGAATTTTTGTGGAGCATCATTGCCACGATGTAAAATAACATTGCCTGTGTTGTTGACCATCAATCCAAAAGCGCAGGCTTCGTGATGTAGAATTTCGGTGGTGCTCGATATGCTGGGATTCGGTTCGCAGATGGCGAGTGGAAGTTGGAAACTTTCAAAGTCGGCGCATATCACCACGGGATGCCAAAGTAGCGCCTTGTAGTTGGAAAATTTCATGTCTCGAGAAGGCATTTCGATAGCCGCAGCCGGATGTTTACTACACATTTCATGATGATCTTGGAGTTCTTCATCAGCATTCTTTTTTCCTCGACCGTAGAATATACTCAGGCATCTGTCGCATACTTGAATTTTATGTTGATGTGTGGTAATTTGACTTCTTATTAATTTTGAAAGATTCTGAATTAGACAATAATGATAATTATCATTATTTTCGATCAGGAGTAATCTGATGACACGATTACTTTTAATGTTGCTATGTCTGAGAACGTAGATGGTGTTGTTTTTGTCTAATCCGAAGATGTGTACTGCTATACTTTCGTTTTTATCTGTCTTGTACTGTGCCTCAAATTTACTAATGTCTCGTAGATTTACAGGGTAATTAATACCAGCCATAGGTTTTTCAAATTCTGAGAGATATTCTGGCTTGTTGTAGTGGTATAAACAATGTTTGTCATTATTGGCTGGGTGATGATCGGCAATGATGCACCACAAAAAGCATCTGTTATCCTCATTTTGAATGTTGATGATTGCTTTCTTACTGGCTATTTTCAGGGGCAAATTGATGTAGCCGGATGCTCCCATCGGGTTGTATCGTGCCACCTTCAAAGTTAAAGTGTGAGGCAAACCGCAAAGTGTCCAACCCGATCCACGTTGTTGGAAAGTCTCGTGCTTGTTCAACAAAGCGTCAAACATCTGGTTGCAAATGGCATCCAGCTCATCGACGTCAGCGGCGTGGAGGCTCTTTACACCAGTGTAATGATGGAAAGTTTCTCGCTCTTTTTTTACGTTTTCGTAAATGACGGAAACGATGAGGTGGATTTTCAACGAGCATTGCAACAAAGCTTGGGTGATAGACGAAATTAACTTGCTTTTGACCGAATGAAAAAAGTTGTTTAGATCAGATGTTTCTTTAGATTGGAAAGTCTCCTTGGTTAAAATATTTCTAATATTTTCGCCGGCACTCTTCTGCTTTTTTCGTGGCGCTTGATCGTCAACATCGAGCTCTCTCTTACTTGATCCTTCCCCATGCACATTCTTCAGATGTCTACTCAAGTTTGAAATAGATATATATTTCCCACAGTAGTCACATGCACGTTTCGCTTCCTTCTTCTCCATTTTTTTTTTGCTAAGAAAAAAAAAGATGAAGTTACTAAATTGCACTCATTTTTTTGTGGTGTTATTTATATTAGACCCCAAAACCATAAATGATCTACCATAGATGAAGTTACTATTTGTGGTGTTATTTATATTAGACCCCCAAGCATAAATAATCTACCATGGATGAAGTTACTATTTGTGGTGTTATTTATATTAGACCCCAAAACCATAAATGATCTACCATAGATGAAGTTACTATTTGTGGTGTTGTTTATATTAGATATGTTCTCAATTTTTTTCTTAAATAACCAGCATGAATCTCTTTGGTTTTCGAAAACAAACCAACATGGAGACTGTACACCTCACGACGACAGATCTACCTTCCATGTTAACTAAACTCAATGGTCTACTGATTGTTCATCTCAACAGTATTTGGACTAAATTGGATGATGATGTGGGCAAGATGTTTTACGTCTTCAACAACAATTTACATTTTTACGAAATTCCGATCGGTGGGAAACTTCAAATCACCGTGAATCCGGAAAACGTAGGCGAAATCAAAATATCTACCGGCAAGAACATTTTTCGAATCAAGCACGACAAGATGCTTTCTAACATTACGTACGATGTTTCTGCAGGAGATTATCTTTACGTTCAACTCCTAGGAGATTACGATAAACTCATTCCTCTCTTCGTAGAATTACGTATTGTCTATCCTATTATAAATAACCATTAACCAAAAATGCCTAACGACATTTTCGGCCACACTAAGCGTGTAGACCACGCAGAAGAGATTCTCATGTTGGACGTCCGAATTAAAAAGTTGAGGAGCGATTTGATCGCTTTGCAGGAGACCTTAAACAAAAGTTTAGAGTCGGAAATCGCTACGCTCCAAACGCAATGTCTCGACCCCATTCTGAAAATCGATTCCGAACTGAAAACGCTCATAAAAAATTATGTCGACGTACCTTCTTACGACAGCGTTCAAAATATACAGTTGAGCGTGGATTCGCTTCAAAATGATTTGGCCAAATTACAGCAATTTCAATCGAAAAATGAAGATTTGGAAAAATTGAAACTCGAAATCGAAGAACGAACTTCTGCAATCGAAAAGAATTTCTCTGAACTTCAAACCGTCGTGAAGGATATTGATGTAGAACGCTTGCACGTCGTCGTTTCCAAATTACAAGAAGAATTCGCCAGCACGTTGGAAGAAATTAAATCCAAGTTACAGACTTTGGAAGATACAATGACGAACCTACCATCGTCAGACGAACTGCAGGTCATCGGCAAAAGCGTTGCGAACATAAAAATTCAATTGGAGGCTTATCAAGATTTCGAACACATTCAAACCACCATCGCTACGCTTCAGGCGTCTCTGGAGTTGATCAACGAAGAAATTAAAAATATTCACGCTGAAGCGAGCGCGTTGACGAGCATTCAGGACACGTTAATCACGGTTCAGCAGAAGATCGAATATTTAGAAAATTTGAACGTCGAATCCAATCTTGCTCATTTTCATCACGTACTCGACAACATACAGGGTGATTTGGAATCGTTACGGACGAGCGTACCTTCGAGCGAAGATTTGGAAAAATTGAAAACGGCGGTGACGGCACTATCCGAATCGAGCGACATCAAAAGTTCGTTGAGCGATCTCGAGAGTAGGGTGGCCAATCTCCCCACCTCCAAAGAATTACATGCTTTGAAAAGGAACATATCACGTATGCTGAAACGACTGGAAACGGAAACGGCGAACGTGGAACAGATTCGAGACGAACTTGCTTCGCTGGTGTCGACGCTGCCCACTTCGCAGAGCGTCGCCGATCTTCACACGCAGTTTACCGAGATGCGAAGCATCGTGAACGATCTTACCGAGAAAAGTTCGAAATTGAATCAAGTCGAGAACCTTCAGAGTATTGTCGTCAACATCAGAGATCAAGTTGGAGTGGTGGAATCCACGCAGGAATCGACGCTGGCCTCTTTCGGTGCCAAGTTGCAAGAACTCAACGAAAACTTCAAGCAGTTGAACGTGGAAGTGAAAATCAAACCGTCATTTTCTACAGTAACGGATACCATAGTCGAATATTTGTTGCCCGTACAAAATACACTGGGACAGCTTCACAGCAACCTTGTTAGCGTCGATACTAAATTCGCTAAACTGCATTCTCTGCAAGCCATCAAAATCAACAGCGTACCCAATCAACAGAGAATCTCCACGTTCGTCGAAGGTAACAAACTGTACATGTTGCATCCTTATCATCCGTACTACAAGTTTCTTCTCGATGGCACGATTCAGATAAATGAATTTTCGTACTGGTCTCACGGCAGAAAAGCTAGCGTTCCCACCATGACCTTGATATCGAATCGTGGTGTCCAGAAAGCAGGAAACATTCCTCTGGCACGTTGGAACGAAACGCGCAACGTATATGAAATACACGAAGACGAAGATCTTACCGTTTTCGACGTGAGTGCCGGCGATAAGCTGATCATTCAGAACACGAGCGAAGTGCCACCCTCTTTGAATCCCATCACGCTGGTGCTTCTCTTCAAACGTAATCTCTAAAAAAATGTCTAGGCAAGCCATCGTCCAAGAATTGCATAAACCTGCACGCCGCAACTACGAACGTTTGGCGGTGGTGACCAAGGGCATCGACGACCTCTGGCAAAGTGACCTCGTGGAGATGAGTAGCGGCAATCTAAAAAACGTACATAAATTGAACAAGGGCAACAAGTACCTCCTCACAGTCATAGACACATTTTCGAAATTCGCATGGGCTCTACCTTTGAAGGCCAAAACGGGAACGTGCGTCACGGAAGCATTCAAGACAATTTTTCGCAAAAGCGGCAGACGACCACGGTTTTTGCAAACAGACAACGGTAAAGAATTTTACAATGCCGTATTCCAAAAGTTTATTCAAAAACATGACATTCGACATTATTCGACCTTCAGTCACATCAAAGCCAGCATCGTGGAAAGATTTAATCGAACCTTGAAAACACACATGTGGAAACGATTCACGCTTCGGGGAAATTACAAATGGGTCGACATTCTGCCGGAACTCGTCGATACCTATAATAATACGGTACACAGAACGATAGGCATGAAGCCAGCTGACGTTACCAAGTCCGACGAGCAGCGTTTAATTTCTACAGTTTACTGTCCAAAGTACACTCCCACGACAAAAAAACCTAAATACAAAATTGGAGACCAGGTGAGGGTCAGTAAATTGAAGCGAACGTTCGACAGGGGTTTCACACGAAACTGGAGCACGGAACTTTTTACCGTGGTTCGAGTTCTACCCGGAAACCGCCACACGTATATAATAAAGGACGGTGGCGGTGAAATTTTATTGGGGCGCTTCTACGAGGAGGAACTCTCTAAAACTAAATACCCCGACACGTACCTTATCGAAAAAGTTTTGCGTAAGAGAGGCGACAAACTTTTGGTGAAATGGCTGGGACTTCCGGACACGAGTTGGATCGATTCAAACGAAGTGATTCTATGAGTGCGTGGAATGTCGTGAAACGTCTACCTGATTCGGAAAATCGAAAGAAGAAAAGGAACGGCGAGTTGCTCCCCGACAGCATCCGCTGCCTGATCGTAGGTCCTTCGGGGTGTGGGAAAACGACACTGCTCGTGGACAATTTTCTCCTCGCACCGAATTGGTTAGATTGGAAGAACAGGCACCTGTACGTGTTCTCGAAAAGTTTGGAGCAATCCAAATACCAGCAACTGATGAAACTGTACGATGGTCTGGACATTGCAATGTTCTCTTCGGAAATAAAACCTCTCGATGATTGTCGTGAAAATTCAGTCGTTGTGTTCGACGATGTCATCCTGGAAAATCAAAATGAAATTCGCAACTTTTTCACGCAAGGTCGTCACAAAGGAATGGATTGCTTCTTCCTAGCTCAAACGTTTTCCAAAATTCCAAAACAGTTAGTACGCGACAATGCTAATTTCATATGTTTGTTTCGTCAAGATCACACCAACCTCAAGCACGCGTACGATGACTACGTAGGCGGAGACATGAACTACAATCAATTTTCGGAACGCTGCTGCTCCCACTGTTGGAACAGTGACGATTTCGGATTCGCGACGATCGACATGACGAGGAAACCCAACGAGGGAAAATACAGAAACAAAATCAACGACTTTCTAAACGTTGCAACGTTGTAAGAAACGACGTGTATAAATAACGTTATGACGAAACGAAAAATCGAAGACGAAAATCTCAAGCTTCGCGATTACCTCGCGAAACGCTTCAAAGGTTGGAAATCCGAGAATCGCGGATTCTACGAAGAGAAGAAACGTCAAGATCAACCTGTGATCGACGCCATCAGCGATCTAGGTAAAGAAATTAAAGGCGTCACGGAACAAAATAAAAATTTGATCAACGAACTCGTACCACTTGCAGCTAAAAGTTACACCGTACCCACGCCCATTTCGAGCATTCCTTCGACGCCGTTCGAACTAAAGGACGTACCGGCACGACATCGAGCCATAGGTAGCACGTCCTCGTCTTTGGATAAGATTGAGTTGGGACCTTTGGCACGAGACTACCTGAGCACGGGGAAATTTGACAAGGATGAAGTGTTCGGATTGTATCCGAGCATGGAAACCAACGAGGGTGTGGTTTGGAAGATTGGAAAATCGAAGGTGACCTTCGAAGGCAACGACATTAAGGTTAATTTAGGCGAGAAGGATAGTTGGAATAGGTATCCGGGTACGGTGGGACTGTGGGAACTCGTTGCCAAAAAGCAGCCGAAAGATTACACCGACGAAGATTACCAAAGTTACAAGGAAATTTTGATTATGACGGATGCCTTGTACCAGAACAACGACGCCTCGCAGAATAGGGTGAAATCGAGCAGCGGTGAGAAGTACAGAAATCTCATCAAACCGATTTGGAACCAGGTCAAAACAGGCAGCGGCGTCAAACTCTACAACACGTTACCCAAAGAATTCGTTTGGGTGGACGACGTGCGCAAGCTCATAGACCGATTGTTGGTTATTGCAGGAGAGGAGAATGCAGGCAATCGTAATTTCTACAACGAGAAGGTTGGCATCGTGGACATGATCAGTGCCAAACTTTCCAACTTCATCGTGAACGACGACAAGGGCATAGGTTACCTCATCAAAATTATCAACACGCTGCCTCCGAGATTCTGGAACGTGGCCGAAGGAAAGGGGCTCGTGAACGACATCATCAACAAGTTACCTTTCGAGATGCATTTACCTGGCTACCAGTACTGCGGACCGGGTACCAAACTCGAGAAAAGATTGGAGAGAGGAGACAAGGGTGTGAATCCGTTGGATGCCGCATGCAAAGATCACGACATCGCTTACAACACCACTCGCACCGATCTGGATGCACGTCACGAAGCAGACAGAAAGTTAGAGCACGCGGCTTTCGAAAGATTCGTCAGCAGAGACGCATCGCTGGGAGAAAGAGTTGCGGCACTGGGCACCACCATAGCCATGAACACAAAACAAAAACTTGGGTGGGGTATATAAATAACATACAGTAAAAAAAAACAAAAAAAAACATCATGTCTGGTATAACCGATTTGCCACACGAACTGCTGTGTAAAATATTCAAACATGCAGTAAACGGAGATTGTGAGGATATAAGAAAACTTTTGATCATAGCGAGATCAACGCCCGAATTTCGCATCCCTTGTGAAATGGCTGTCAAGGATTATCTTCGGGAAATTAGCGGCATGAGGTGCGGCGATCTCGACACTCTTTTTTCGGCCGCAGGGGAAAAATTAAACAATAGGTTAGATGAACTGCACGAGGCGAGGCAGGGGAGAAGACGATTCACAGATGATTGGCATAAGTCGAAACAAGAGACGGAAGATATCATCACGCACATCATCGCGTTTTCCGAAGCACAAACTTTCTTCCTCTAACACAGACAAAAAAAAATCTTCGATACAAAAATCTCGTGAAAAAAAAATATATATAAAATAACACACATCGTGAAAAAAATAATCTTCAGTGTATATATAAATAACACACATTGTGAAAAAAATTAAATTTCTCTAACACACACACTGAAAATTTCTCTTCAATATGACGACTGAAAAAATGAGTGACCTCCAAGCATTAAAACAAATGCTAAATTTGTCAGTAGAGTATGTAAAAATTCAGGAATTGGAAGTCAACAAACCTTACACAATAACTTCCGGTTCAATTGTTTCTACCCAGTATGGTCCCAGGGAGCGTCTGTTGCTCAACGCACAATACAGTCTATTTTTACCGGATCGATACGCTAACATGTTATCCGACGAGAAGCTATCTATTTTAATCGAGAACAAAACTCGAATCGTGTACAAGGGGACAAAGGAACTTCTTGGTAAAAAAACAAAGCACGTAATAGAATTTGTTTAACAACGCTGTGCGGAGTATATCCTTGAAAAAAAAATTGCACGAAACAAAAAAAATCTCGGAACATACCGTAAAAAAATTACACAAAAAAATCTCAGAACATTTATATATGAATAACATACCATGAAAAAAAAAAACATGAAGCCCAAGGGTGTCGTGTACCAGATACCATACTCCAATCTAAAAAATCTAGGTGCCCTCGATGGGTTACCCACCAAGAAACAACGCGAGAAGAAACGTTCTTGCTTGACGAAAGGACACGGAATGAAATTACTTCTCAGCACACCTCAATTGAGACGCTTGCAGCGTTCGCGGAAACAGCAAAAAATCGGAGGTTTCATATTCAGCATCCCGGCCATCCTTGCGGCATTGGGGGCCGTTGGAAGTTTGGCCGGCGGAAGCGCCGCCATCGCGAAAACCGTCATCGACTCGAAGAAGAACAAAGCGGAATTGGAAGAACAGAAACGTCATAATCTGGCCATGGAGAAGAAAGGGGGGAAAGGTATGACCAAAAAACAAAAAAGCAACCTCGATGCTTTGAAGAAATATAAAAAAAAGAAGAAGCCCTGTCCAACTTCGATATTGAATCTCTGATCGAACTGTTGGGAATAAGAAACTTCAGGGGTGTTTTCATGTCCGATTCTCTACCCTCTGCTGTGAAGAAAAAGGAGTATGGCGTGGTCAACCTGGACAGTTACAAAAATCCAGGTACACATTGGATATGCTACCTCAAAATTAACGATAACAATGCATTTGTTTTCGATTCGTTCGGTGGCACACCACCTGCCAGATTGGTGAAGTATCTCAGTGTTGCCAACCTCTACTACAATGACAAACGCATCCAGGGTTTCACCGATGTTAACTGCGGCCACCTATGCCTTTCCGTTCTCGCATACATGTCTAAAATAAATAACCCCTCGGTGGAACATTTTCAGAAAGCATTGTGGAACCTTAAACACGATGGGCGTGTTCCATCTCACGAGCGAATCTTCAATCTTGAAACTCACGCTGCACGACGACATCGTCTATCCTAAATCCGTGGCTCTGCGTGCATTCTACAGCATGTACCTCATACCTAACGTCACGCAGCACAACAACAAAATTAGCGTCGGAAGCGAACACATCGTCGTCACGCCAGGTCAATACAATCTTTCCACTTTGCAAGCTCAGTTACCCAAAGGCACGTACCTTTCTCAAAATTCGGTCACGCACAGAGTGGAAATCCTATCCGCGACGGAGACCGTGGACCTGGGCACCATAGGAGAACTTCTAGGTTTCGAGAACAACACCAAACTCGAAGCTGGCATCAAGCACACGGCAGTCAATATTCCTAAATTTCTAGCCATCGAAACTCTGAACGTTCACTGCAACGTGGCGGAAGGCATGATCACGAAATCCTCGGACGGATTACTGGGAAGTCACAAGCAGACGGGAATCATCGCCACGTTCAAACCCAGTTCCGAGTTCATGGAACCGATCATCTACACACCTTCTTCGCCGATCTATTTTCCAGTATGTCGCAACCGCATAGACGACATAGAGTTGGTGGTGACGAACGAGAAAGGAGAGGTGGTGGATTTCGCAGGTGCAACGACCACTGCCATCGTGGAGATCAACGTATAATAAATAACACACATAGTGAAAAAAAAATGGAGCAAATCGAAAGTTACGAATTGCAATCTTTCCCTCCCAACCGTCGCACGTTTGCCAATCTCAACGAAGCGAACAGGGAGATCGAATACGACGTGGACGTAGGGGATGGGTTCGTTCATCCTCACAGAGCAGACCTCTACCTTCAATTCGACGTGGTGAAGAAGGAAAGTGGAGAAGCGTTTCCGCCCAATGCCAATTTGAAACTCGTGGACAACTTCGTGCCTCACCTGTTCTCGCAGGTGGAGGTGAGGAAACACAACACCGTCATCGACAGAATAGATTATCCAGGCATCACGTCGACGGCAGTGGGAACATTGAAATTATCCAAAACGGACGCGGCATACTATCAAGCGGGAGGATTCGAAGCGGGGACCAAAATATCGACGAGAAGTCACACGGTGCTCTTTCCCATGCGTCTGCTGCCGGGATTCTTCTCCGACTACAAGGAGATCATGTGGAAGGGAGGACTGCGCGTCACCTTTCGAAGGGCGGCCAACGACAACGACGCACTGATGCGATACACCAACTTGAACGCCGACGGTGCGCCGATAGCCAACACATTACCCGAAGCAGCCAAGTGCGTCATCCGGAGCATGGAATTGAGAATGCCGATCGTGGAATACGAAACGAACTACGCCCTCAAGTACAAAGCGGAGATCTTGAAAAGTCCGCAGGTGCCGATTCACTTTCACGGTTACCAGTGCGTGCAAAAGATGGCGTCGGGAAGTCACATGGAATTCGACGTGACGACTCAGTTCAACAACATACAGTTCGACATGCCAGATTTCGTCGTGGTGCTCTTTCAGACCGGGCGCGATAACAATCAGGAAAAAGATTCCAGTAAATTCGACGACTGCAAGATCAAGAACGTTTATCTGAAGAATGGCAGGAACGAAGTGTTCCCGCGCGAAAATTACAACCTGGACATAACCAAAGACGATTACCTCAAACTTTACGAAGCTTACACGGCTTACAAACGCGTGACTGAGGGAAACGTCGACATGTACTACACCCCCAGCGAATTCAAAATCCGCAGGCCGATGTTCGTCATCAACACCACAAAAAGGAAGCAGGTGGTAGTCAACGATCGCACCAACATCAAGGTCGTCTGCGAGTTCCACGACGCGCTGCCTGCCGATACTCTGTGCAGCGTCATCCTGGTCGCAGAGAAGTCCTTCATCCACGACGTGAAGAACGAGAGGGTCACAGAGCAGTTTTAAAATATATTGCCTTCATCGAGCAAAAATAGTTTTTCTAAAACTTATTACAAATTTTTTTAATCTAAAACACATCCAAAGCTCTCTAATAGGATGTAGAGTGTTTTTTAGGATCAAATCGAATTTTTTAAACAAATTGAGAGGGGGGGAGGAAAAAAAAAGGGGGGAGCGCTTGCTTGTAGTTGAGTAGTTATCATCAAAACCTATCCAACAAACCCACAATCATCATCCTAGCTCAATTAGGAGCCGAGAAAATCAACATCTTAGAAAACGTCTTAAGATAATTGTCTTAAGAAAATTTTCTTGACAGACCGGAAGTAACATCTTGACAGACCGGAAGTCGACTTTCTTAAAGATTAAGATATTTGTCTTAAGACGTTTTCTAAGACGTTGATTTTCTCGACTTCTATGGGACCTAGAACCATGTAACTTTGATCTATGTATATATCAGTACTTGCTCAACCTTGTGGCCGAGTGGTTAGCACATCGCGCTGCGACGCTAAGAGTCCTTGGGTTCGAATCTCGGTCGAGCATGGTTGTTTGTGAATATCTATTCATCCATTTCATCACTCATCCCCAATCTTCGCAAATTAGCCAAAAGGTACAAAACGTGAAGTAAAATAAATTAAATCAATGAATCAATTAATATACCAGTACTTTTCCTACATGTTCACTCACCTTACAACCCACCCGATCAAAAAATAAAATTTACCCCCTGCACGCATGCGCACATGTATAAATTTAAATATAAGCTCGATATTGAAACAAAATATTATTTTTTCTCCTCCTCCTTTCTCTCTGGCCAAGATTGCAAATAATTGCAGGAATAATAATACCATGATATTTTAGACTGTAGGTCTAGGTCATCCGAACCGGACAACATTTGAGTTGGTGTTTTTTTAAGTCCACTTTATGTGCAGTAAGGCTAATCGGGGACTAGACCTACAGTTTCAAGAACCACTTGTGCCTCCAGCGAGTATCGAACCCTTGAATACAAACCTACCTACCACTGCACCATGGAGGAGGCCCCAGACGACATATTTGCACTACAACAAGCAAAAATAAATTCATATCTGTGCATATGGGAAGTCCAATACATAGTTGGTAATATGTGATGTGATCAGCACCAAACATTTAATTGTTATGTATGTCCGTGTTTGCCCGACCCTGTGGCCGAGTGGTTAGCACATCGCACTGCGACGCCAAGGGTCCCCGGTTCAAATCCCGGTCGGGCTTGGTTGTTTGTGAATATCTATTCATCCATTTCATCACTCATCCCCAATCTTCACAAATTAGCCAAAAGATACAAAACACGAAGTAAAATAAACTAAATCAATAAATCAATCATTAAGTTCGTGTGTTACAATCATGAAATTAAATTTTAATTAACTTTTTTTCCTATCCATCTCTCTCTCTCAAATCTATATAGCCTGTTTATATTTGGCATGTCGGCCATTTTTGTTTACGTGGTAAAAAAAAATCTCAAACCACTTTTTTGCGAATGCTCGTTCTGTAGCCATAAGTATAATTGGATATAGTTGTCAGATTTTATTTAATTTGAGGTTTAATATCAATAAGCGTGCATAAAAACTAAATATTTTAAATAAATAAAATTCGAATAACTATGTACTTCCACTAGCCTTTGCGATGACGCAGCGGTAGCGTCGTTGCCTTGTAATCAAGGGTTCGATACCCACACAAGTAGTTCTTAAAACTGTAGGTCCAGTCCCGATTAGTCTTACTGTGCATAAAGTGGACTTAAAACATCAAATCAATCAGTACTTCCACTAGCCTCTGCGATGGCGCAGCGATAACATCGTTGTCTTGTAATCAAGAGTTCGATACCCGGTGGAGGTACAAGTGGTTCTTGAAACTGTAGGTCCAGTCTTGATTAGCCTTACTGTGCATAAAGTGTACTTAAAAACATCAAATCAATCAGTACTTCCACTAGATATCAAAAACACGCAACTCTCCTCTATTTTTTTTCTTGCTTTCCTCTAACAATTTAACACATTTATTTTTTTTTAAATATGCCCCCCACACATATCTCCTACCTACCAACAACGGCACACGGAAGAAAAAAAGATATTCCAGCTACCAAGATGCATGCTTCAAATATATAAAAGCAGAGAGAGACATGAAACATCTTCTATATTCTCTCTCTTTTTGCATGTTTTGTGAGTATATTTTCTTCCACAATACATAAGAGCTATTTGGTTTTCAAGAAGTTATACCTTCCTTCCACAATCTCTTATATCTGTTTGGGTAGTTTCAAAAATCAACTCACAAAAGCAAAGCCATACTTATAAATCAAAGCCAACTCATGCAAGCTAAGAAACAAAGTTACTTACTTTTGGAAAATACTGCAGAAATGCTCTAGAAGATTTTTCCCCTACATTTCAGCCACATCATTTTGAATAATGTATCGTATTGTATCACTGGTATCTATGCTGCTAACTGACGTCACTATATATACTTCCGTCATCCCAAGGCCTACGTTGATAGCACGCGAAATCCCCTTTCGCATTACAGGTATTTCAATGTAATAAAAAAGCTTTAGAATTTCATTAGAGATAAGAGGACTTGCATCACTGGTATCTATGCTGCTAACTGACATTACTATATATATTTCCGTCATCCCAAGGTCTACATATTGTTGAATTTGTGTTATTGCATCAATGTTGATAGCACAGGGAAATTCCTTTCGCATTACAGGTATTTCAATGTAATAAAAAAGCTTTAGAATTTCATTAGAGATAAGAGGACGGTATTTCGAAACCAACACAATGTAATTTCCTGTTCATTCTCGTAACCTACTCCATATTCGAGTGAACATATTTTTGTTTAATTTCGTAAGTCATTTCAAATGTAGGTCAAAAAAGCGAGGTAGCATAAAAGCAAAATTTGCAGAAGCTAAAAAATAGCTTAAAAACTAATGCCAGAGCTTTTCTTCTGTCTAATTTTCTCTTATTGTAGGTTAGTTTAGTTCGTAAAACAAATTACGCTGAGAGCAGAAGCCTATTAGCAGGTTGTAGTAGATTACACTGAGGGGGCCTTACAGTAAGAGGGAGGCAGCCTTATAGGAAAATATCGTAAGTCATTTCAAATGTAGGTCAAAGGCGATGTTAGCATAAGAGTAGGAGGTAAAAAAATAGCTTAAAAACTGATGCCAGAGCTTTTCTTCTGCCTAATTTTCTCTCATTGTAGGTTAGTTTAGCCCGTAAAACGGATTACGCTGAGAGCAAAAGCCTATTAGCAGGTTGTAGTAGATTACACTGAGAAAAAAAAGGGGGGGCCTTACAGTAAGAGGGAGGCAGCCTTATAGGAAAATGTCGTAAGTCATTTCAAATGTAGGTCAAAAAGTGAGGTAGCATAAGAGCTACATTTGAAATAGGATAAAAAATAGCTTAAAAAGTGATGTCAGAGCTTCTTCTCTCCATTTTTTCTCTCATTGTAGGTTAGTTTAGTGCGTAAAACAGATTGCGCTGAGAGCAAAAGCCTATTAGCAGGTTGTAGTAGATTACACTGAGGGCAGCCTTACAGTAAGAGGGAAGCAGCCTTATAGGAAAATGTCGTAAGTCATTTCAAATGTAGGTCAAAAAGTGAGGTAGCATAAGAGCTACATTTGAAATAGGATAAAAAATAGCTTAAAAAGTGATGCCAGAGCTTCTTCTCTCCATTTTTTCTCTCATTGTAGGTTAGTTTAGTGCGTAAAACGTCGTAAAATAAAAAGTAGGTCAATGGGCGTTGCTAGAACATACGCCTTACAGAAAAACATCATAAGGGGAGACAGCCTTATAGTAAAATGTCGTAAGTCATTTCAAAAGTAGGTCAATGGGCGTTGCTAGAACATACGCCTTACAGAAAAACATCATAAGGGGAGACAGCCTTATAGTAAAATGTCGTAAGTCATTTCAAAAGTAGGTCAATGGGCGTTGCTAGAACATACGCCTTACAGAAAAACATCATAAGGGGAGACAGCCTTATAGTAAAATGTCGTAAGTCATTTCAAAAGTAGGTCAATGGGCGTTGCTAGAACATACGCCTTACAGAAAAACATCATAAGGGGAGACAGCCTTATAGTAAAATGTCGTAAGTCATTTCAAAAGTAGGTCAATGGGCGTTGCTAGAACATACGCCTTACAGAAAAACATCATAAGGGGAGACAGCCTTATAGTAAAATGTCGTAAGTCATTTCAAAAGTAGGTCAAAGGACCCAGCCAGAGTCGCCCATTTCACCTACTTTTACGCATATATGTTCTACTGACTAGACCATTACTCAATAATAATGAAAACTCGAATATATTATAATTTTTGAACTCAATTTGTTTAGTTGTATTTAACGATAGAATTGGTCATACACAGAATTAAGTACATAACCGTATGGAGAGCCCTCTATGAGGAGGTTTCTAAAACAAGAAAATGCTTTGATTGATTGAGTTGGTTTTCTAAGTCCACTTCACGCACAGTAAGACTACTCGGGACTGGACCTACAGTTTAAAGTGAGATCCGAACCACTATGAGCCTCCACTGGGTAACGAACCCGGGACCCCTTGATTGCAAGGCGATGACGCTACCAACCATCTGTCGGGGAGTCCCAACAAGGAAATATGTTTAATATTTTAATGTGTAGAAAAGTTCTAGTAACAAAAGAAAGTTGTATATTTTAATGAGACAATTTCAGATATTGGATACTTTACACTGAAACCACAACAATGATATCAAGAACATGACAAATGTAAAATTGACAAATAAAATTAAATCGAAAATAGATGCAAGTTTTAACATATTTAAATCTCGACGAATATTAGAAAGGCACACACTGAGAACATAACCACACTCCATGGGAGCTAATTATTATTATTATTATTATTATTATTATTATTATTATTATTATTATTATTATTATTATAGGTGGGATGGGAGTACATAGAAAAGACATAGATTCTGAATTTCTAGTCTTGCCTTTTCAGTTTAGAATAGGTTCGTAGCAGTGGCAGCGATTAAAGGGGGGCAGTAGCACCCCCACACACAATGTTTGGCTGCCACTATTGCCCCCGCACTATTATAAATAGGGAGCGGAAGTTGATGACCTAAAAAATAGGTATATGACCTATAGAATGTCCTAAAAATGGGAAAAAATGACGTACAAAATGCAAAAAAGACGTAAAAAATGCAAAAAATGACGTAAAAATGGAAAAAATGACCATTAAACTTGTTAGTTTCAGATTAAAAATTGAAATGAAAATCTTGCTTTAAAAAAATATGGCACCAAATGATACCACATGCACATTCAATTAAAATATGCAACGAGGATTTCCAATGGAAACAACAGAATAAATTTAAAACATTTAATGAAAAAGTCGTATACACTAAAATAATTGGTGTAAAATGCACTAATTTCCCAGTTCGATACCCGGTGGAGGCACAAGTGGTTCGGATCCCACTTTAAACTGTATGTCCAGTCACAATTAGCCTTACTGTGCATAAAGTGGACTTAAAACATCAATTCAACAACCTGGTGGTTTCCCCCGACACAACAAAGACTGTCACCAGTTCAGCATTTCTTTTGCTCGTAAATTGCAATCATGGGCTTATGTTCACCTTGGTGAAAAGACGCAAGAATATTACTAAAATGAAAGAAGTGACAAATTATGACGAAACAATATACCGAATATTGCGAAAAATGACAGGAAAATGCCGAAAATCGAGGAAAATTACCTAAAGAATGAAAGCTGGCAAAAAATGCAAAAAGATTGCACTTTAAAATTACCTTTTTTGGGTTCTAGACGAAGTGTAATATTGTGTATATTTAATGGGCATCGTTTCCGAGATGTCAGAAAAAAGGTGACATTTCATCAACTTCCGCTCCCTAATTATAAACCTTATCTACCAAAGAAATGTAAACCCCCCAGTTTTGAAACCCAATCGCCGCCACTGGTTTGTATTTCTTTTGTTTGGGTTTGTATTAAAGTCCACTTCACGCACAGATAGGCTAATCGGAACTTAACCTGCAGTTTAAAATGGGTTTCGAACAAGTATGTGCTTCCTCCGCGAATGGAACCCCGGAGCTATTCATTCATGAGAGGTGCATTGCACCACCGTACACATGCGAGTAAACCCCAAAAACATTTTGATCAGAGGCTGGGTGAGCTCCAGAGCCTCCCTATGCAGAAACATGATCGGGAGAAAATTCCCCACTGGAATCGAACCTGGATAATTCAAATGACTCAAACGAAGTAAAGTAAAAAAGTAAAAAAAGTAAAGTGCTCCCCTGTGCATAGCACCACGCCATGAAGGCGTATAGGGGGTGTGGGGGTAACGCCCCACACTTTCTTGATCCGGTCGTGAGTGGGGGTGATGTGATCAGCATCACGCCCCTGACCGCCTTTACCCCCCAAGGGTTTCCCCCAGGTACCCATGTTAATCGACGCTGGGTGGGCGCCGGGGCCGCTTCCAATGTTAGAAAAGTTCCCGGATTTGAACCGGCCGGGGATCGAACCCGGCATGGTAGTCAGACGCGTTACCGACAGAGCCACCGCGGCCACGTGACTCAAACGAAAGGTGCTGCAAATTTACAATGGGCAAATGGATGTTTTTTTTTAATATTGCGAGATGAGGGGGGGCTATAGCCGTAGGGAAAAGAAGGGAGATGGCATTGACCAGATTGGAGAACACTCCTCTATCAAAGGGAGAATGATTTGAAGTGTATGGTCGGAGATAAGATGTCGCCGATTTAAGTAAACCCAGGAACAGTTGAGATGAAAGGGGTGACCTTTGACAAGACACGCAATACCAAGCTCTCTTCCACGTAGTACACCCTGGACTGCATTTTGCAGACTAACGTGGCTCTGGCGTTTGGACCTGCAGTCAGAATAATCGTCTGTAAGGGCTTGTGTTGTGTACTGTCCATGTGTGTTTGTGATTTTCTCTTCATCTATTTCATCTTAATCATTCATCCTCATCTTCGCAATTAGCGAAAAGTGGCAGAAACGCGAAGTAAAATAAATCAATTCATTCACTCATCCAAAAACACTTAGTTTTTGGTGCCTATGGTTTCCAAGTACCATAGCATACTATTCTATATCCACTGGAAGAATTAAGTTACTGCAAACAAAACCACGTTACTTCTAAAAATAGTTCCTTTACATGCATTAATTCCGGTGCTGCATTGCCCATAAATATGTAAGTCTTAGATGCACAGCTCCTAATATAAGGTGCCACAACTTCAATGTGCAGCTATATTTAGTGGTATGGCTTATATCACATGCACAAGATTTCTGCACACCCATTCCAACAACCAATAAGAAATCACGTGAATTTGTTACCATTGACTTCGTTCTTACACCGGACAGAGAGCAGTTATAACTTGACAAGTTTAAAAACAAGACGCTGCAAATAGCTGTTGCGCATCTCACGCAACATTTTCCCACTCCATTCTTCGCAGCGACGTTGGTTCGCAGTGTTGCAACCAGGAGGGTGTGGAATGGTCTGAGAATTTTCAACGAAATTTGTATTCGCTTTTTCCTGGGCTGTTTTCTACCTGTCGGAGTACAGAAATTCAGCTCACCTTTCGCCAACGACTCTTTTCCTTCTTTTAAAACTTTGCCTCCCCGATGGCGGAGTGGTAGCGTCGTCGCCTTGTAATCAAGGGGTCCCGGGTTCGATTCCCGGTGGAGGCACATAGTGGTTCGGATCCTACTTTAAACTGTATGGCCAGTACCGATTAGCCTTACTGTGCATAAAGTGGACTTAAAACAACAAATCAATCCAATCCAATTCTTTTAAAACTTGAGAAACCATCCATTTAGATACTCCCGTGGCGGCGCTTTTGGACTCGACAACATTATACTTAAGTTTATGTAACTCCTTCTGATTTCGCAAATATGTTACAACATTGTAAACAATTTATCTGGCCTATCCTCTAAGGGGCTTTCCAGAGCAGATTGTGGATTTCGTTGGACCCGGCACGATTTGATTTTTGCATTTCAAAAATATGCAGCCAAGAGTAAAGAGCAAGAACATTTCAATGCTTTAAAAAAGAACACAGGCAAGTATGATATCAGATTGCCTTCTCGTAGTGATTGTTGTACGATAAACAAAAGAACCCCCACCCCACTCGGCTTAAAAAAAAAAAACACGCCACTACTCGATGTCGCATTCAGAAAATAAAGTCATTCGCCCAGTAGTTTCTCTTCGTTATAAACCTTAACGCGCTTGCGTAATGGTACAGTTTACGATCCGCGCACGCACGCATTTTCAAAGACTGGATTATATCAAATGAACCACTGATAAACTAATATGAGCCTGCATCGTCAATCTACACAGTAAAAATAGTTTGTCATATTTGTTTTAGCTTAATTTTGCTGAGTTGGCACCACTCGTACTCTCAAGGCCAGACTAGTACGTAGAAGAGTGGTGGAGAGGATGACGTAATAGGAAGTGCTCCGCAGCGATCTGCGCATATCGGGACTTAACTTGTCAGGCTGTAGTAGAGTGCTGCATGAAGAGAATTTAGTTTGAACGCCCGATAGTTCGCACAGGCGACACTAGACGGCGTACGAAATTAGGAGCTCTTCTGCTCGATCGAATAACGCTCGAACGAGCGGCATACACTCTTTTAAGTCTAGTAGCACACGTATAATTGTAATTTGTCTGTGGTAGTGGACCCTCAAATAGAGATCGTGGAGTAACAGACGCAGTGGAATTGAAACTTAAGTGAACATCGTTATCATATCCATGTTAAAATGAAGTTTTGTCTATCTTGCCAATACACAGTAATATATGGAAATGAAATAGATGATTATGGGCTGAAACTGCCTAGGGAACATTTTTATATGTTTCTACGATTGTTGCCACATTAAAATGAATGTTATAACTGCAGACTGCATCTTATGTTTCGCAGAATATAATTATCCTTTTCGGTAAATAAAAAATGGTGTACAGGTATGTGTTGCATTGTTACGATATTTTTAATTGCTTGGGTATGTCTGTCAGCTTGTGCATCCAGGGGTTCCTTCCATTTTAAATTTCGGTTTAGATATTGCATATGGGTTGAAGTCCAAGATAAAAACAAATTGCCAGATTCTTACTGATTTATGACCAGTGGCGTGCCTAAGGGGAGTTGGTGGGGATCATATGCCCCCACCTTTTGGCCCAGTATTCCTAAAGAAAGAGAACGTCAAAGACAGAAAAATGGCAAAATGAAAACTGGCCACTGAAAAGAGAATACGTACCCGCACCCCCCCCCCTCCCCACTTTCGAAAATCCTGGACACGCCACTGATCATGACTTGTCAGTAAGTTGTACGATGTTAAGAAATAAAATCCCAACAACATCCCTTTCGTCATAATCATAAAAAAACATCATTCATCTCCATCGTCGCGGCTCTCGTGAGACAGGAGAAAGGTGGCGAAGTGATGTTAACTCCCCGAGCTCCTTTGATATTCCCCTGGGCTTTGGACCAAGGTCAGTACTTCATCCCGAAAGCAAAGAAATAAATTAAATGAATGCATTAAATCAATAATGCTTAAATTATAGCCCATTGTGTCCAATCATAAAACAAGTACAGAGTGGTTAAGGTCCATTGTATTTGCGTGTACGCTTTGTCGATTTTAGAAGCCACAGACATTTAACCCCAACCCCCTAAGCAGCAGCCAACGAAGCTTGGGCACTAGTCCCTGACACACTTACGGTCAATAATTACGAAGCCGATTTCATATCTATAGGCTCTGGCCTCTCCTGCTTGCTATGAACTCATCGTTCCTCGAAAGTAAAGCAACATGAAGACAACGAGTTATTGTGAGCAAGACTAAATTTATCACAATGACTCAGCTGTATTAACTGCTCTTGGTATTTCGGATCTACGTCACAATGCAAGAGTGCTTTTGTCTCTCTCTTATGACTTGAACAGCTTTGTGTATATATAGATATAAAGCCAGAATTGTGACTTGCTCATTGTTTTTTTTTTTAATTCGTTGTTTTACGCGTATATGTTTTTTTCTTTTCGGTAAAATTTTGATCTCCGGGAAACGTATTTCTTCAATTTTACAGGAGAAAGTACTTACCGAACTGAGTTTCTGTAGACTTTTGAAAGGTCGTGGAAGTGTTTTTTCCCATCGCTTAATTTATTTGGCCGGTAAATCATGTATTTTTCAAGATTAATATGTCTCCGATGCACAAAAGCTGTTGCCTCTATGTCCTTCCACTACGTGAACCAAATGTTGCGTGCTTTTGATGATGTAACCCCCGGTCAGTGTTTCCAACCACGCCGTTCTTTTGCAAGAACGTGACAATTTTAACTATGTTTGCCTAACCTAACGTAACCTAACCTAACCTTGCCGTGAATGGTTCGTGGGGCTATTTATGAATGGTTTTTGGGGCTATCCGTAAATGGTGTATGGGGCTACGTGCATGGTTAGTGGGGCTACCCCTGTATGGTTCGTGGGGTTTTCGAACCCGGGCAAAAAAAAATACGAAATCAGTAACAAGAAAGTAGGTATTTTTCGGTGAAGAAGGTTGGAAACACTGCATACCCACTGAGGATAGACAACGCTAGTCAAGATTTGCCCGCCATATTGTGTGTAAAGCAAGCGAAAAACTAACGAACAATAATTACTCGATATGTGGAAAATTGAAATTGTTTTCGTGAAAAAAGCGAAATCCCACCTTCAAGAATTATGAGCAATGCAGAATACGTAAGTACGAATGTGAAAAATAACAAAATAAACAAATTTGAGACGTTTCCCGGAGATTGGAATTTTAATTTACTGTTCTTACAGTTATTAATTGTCCATGATGCATTTCGTATGTGTTTGCATTTTTGTTATTTCAACTCGCTTGTATACACTTATATGACGCAGGCAAGGAACTAACATGTTTCGAACCTAGCATCTCTGAACTCGTAGCGTGCTACCCTAGCCATCCTGCTACGGAGGTTGGTTTTGTTTTCCAGGATATAACCTTCAAATTATTATTTTTTTAATGTTCATAAGAATATTTAATCTTCTATAGCTCTGTGCTTGCTCTGGATCTTTATTTCGCCTTTCATATAATTCTCTAAATTTTTACAAATTCTTATGTGAAGAATTTTAAAGTATACCGTGTAGAAATAAAAGTAAAGAGGTAAAGAAAAAGAATATGAAAAGAAGGGAAAGATAGGGGGAGAGATATAACAAATTGAAAGTAAGGAAAATATGGATAGAAAGGGAAATAGATATAAACAGATGGAAAGAAAGACATAAATAGATGGAGATGGAAAGAGATGAAGCATATGAAAAGATGCAAAGAGAGATATAACGTATGGAAAGAGGATAAGAGAGAGAGAAGTAAGAGATGAAAAGAGGGAAATAGAGATAGCAGATGGAATGAAAGGGAAAGAGAAAGATAAACAGTCGGAAAGACAGGAAGAAAGAGATAAGCAGATGAAATAAAGGGAAAGGGGGAGAAAGAGAGAGCAACAGAATAGAGGGAGATAAGTGAGATGTATCCAGTATTACCAGCACATCCAATTTTTCTACTGTTCCTACAAATATGGATTCTTCTTAATGCTTTGATGCTTTACCGGAAATAAGAGAAAAACTAACGAAATTGGTGTAATGAATCCAGATTTACATCTAGTAACCATCTGAAGTTTGACAAAGAGTCTGCTTTGTTCGGCTAAATAAACCTCGCCCCCTTGCGTCAAGTGAATGAGTTTTGTGACTCTATCCAAACAGGTTTGTTTGAAAGGAAATGCTTCTCCCCCTCACAGAACATGGCTACTGGTAGCTGTGCTCTGTGACATCTGTTGATATTTATATTTTATACATCTCGATACACCTGTTTTCCAGTACTGTTTGCTATGTTTGTAGCGAGCGAGTTTGTAGTGTACACAGCATAGACCAACTGCTGTATAGGAAGAAATTAAAAATTGGTGCTGGTGGTCTGTTGTAGATATCAAATAATTTCGGCAAAATAACTCAATTTAGTTGATAGAAATGTGCAGCTTTCTTTCTGTTTACGAAACAGTTATATCAAATTTGGCACTAAACATCTTATCAAATTAGTATATACCAGATTGAGGCACATAATGTTATTCCGATCCCCACTTTATACTCTACATCCAGTGCCGATTAGCCCTTCTGCGCATAAAGTGGACTTAGACACAAATTCAAACAAACTCCAAAGTATACGCTTAAACTAACTCTCTCTTGCACTTCCAAACCCGAAATGTTATTGTCACAGAAATAGAAACCTTCCAGTCCATACTTGATCATTTTGACCAATTACCTGTAGGTTCGTCTCAACATTGTCATTTCATCTTCTTGGCTTTCCTGCAGGTTTCTTAGCATTAGTCTTCCCAAGGAGGAACTGTTGGTTTTAGCAGTTGCAACTATTATTTTGTTAATGAGAATGATTGCACGTCAAATCAGGTAGGTGTTGTAGACCTTTGATCTCTTGGACTTTGCCATCTTTTGATGAGGGGGTGTGGATCCTATTTTTATGACCCCCCCCCCTAGAAAGGTTTCGGACAAGAAAAATGGTCCGATTATTAAGGGCTTCAAAAAATATATGTTATTTACGAAACATGACACTTTCAAATCAGTATATTTCGGGAATGAATCAAGCTGGGAAGATAAAACTGGTCTTATTTTGAAAATAAACCACCACTAATACATATTATCTGGAGGTATTACGAATACTATTTTAAAGCAAGTGCTCAAGTTTAGGTAGCAATAAACATCTCTTCTGCAATCAAGTTTGCTCGTCGTCGCCCGCGTTCGATAACCGGTGGAGGCACATTCCACAGTTCTTCGGATCCCACTTTAAAGTGTAAGTGCAGTCCCCGATTAGCCTACCTGTGCATGAAGTGGAACTCAACAAACAAAACAAAACAATCAAGTTAGCTCGCTTCCAGATATTCTGAACTTTCATATGTCGCACACATGCTTATAAAATGTGGTGATGGTGTTTTTCCATTTGAGAGAGAGTATATATTTTCAGATATACATGTAGCGTGCCCTAAGGTTTGCAGTTGAATAGACCGAACTGTGCCTTTAGCATCCATTCATTCTGAAATGTAGTTTTGTGCTGGATAGCAATTAAAAAAAAAAAACTTCCGAGAGAATATACCATTCTCCCTTCCCCTTACACCAGAACCTCTTTCCAGGGAACATTTAGGAGAGCTCAAATTATTTGTGTAAATGTAGCCTAATATACATCGGTGATTTACTGTACATACAAAAAAAACAAAAAAACAACGCGCACCTGACCACCACACACAGAATGGCATTCTGAAGAAGCCCACTCACATGTAGGAGTATTGCTTTTAGAATTTCGATTCTAAGGTGTGATATCATTTCTGTACGAGTAGAAGGCAAATTTGAGAAGAAATTATTTGTACATAAAACTTATTGTGTTCCGTAAAAAAATTAGAGGTGTTTAATGGATATTCGAGTAAGAAGGTTGTGAAAAAGTGGTTTGTTGAATTGTCTGTTAAGGAACTACGAAAACAGGCATAAAATCTTCTGTACTGAAGATGTGATTGAAGTGCTACTTTATTAATATCAATTTATCCTCATTAGCAGTTCCTCAATAGTTTTATACAACCAATAGCAAACCAGGTATATGTCAGTGTTCTGTTCTGATGAGTACCCATATAGCAAATCGCGATTTCGTAGTAAACATTTCTCCAACTTGCTTAAAGATTAACTTGTTTAAATCATGGGTATGGAAAAAGTTTGAAGAGTTTTCGATTCATTCTGTTTTCAAACTGTAAAATTTCATTTAGATTAGCTCATTTTTTAAATTAGATTTCGAATACCTCCTGAATTTTGAGGACTGAACCAGAACCAGGTGTTTAAGGTGCAAGGAAATACGGTTTAATTGCAGGAACTTGCACTGAGAGTGATTCATTGTTTTCAGTTATTGATATATAACATTTTAACAAACATTACATTATTTCTTAATCAGGAAACTTTATGTATTTTTTATCATTATATAATTTTAAAACTGATATTTAGATCAAACACTTAAATAATTCGACATCTTACTTTTTACAAGCTGATTTCATTTCTTAGGCTAAATGTAAATTAATTTGTCATTAATGGTTCAAGAGAAGAACAGTATAAAGTTTTTCATGTAACAAATATCGGCAAGATTCAAGTTGTCCGCTACAAAGAAGACTGGTGCAATATGTAGGTCCTCGTTGTTTTTTCTCTCCTGCAATCAACTTTTTCTTTTATCCTAGATACATGTCGAGTTATGCAAGGAAAAATTGTGAGCAATAATCTTATTATAAGGCAAAGATGTCTCTACCATCTTCTTTTATTACAAGCATAAATCTGTCTTGCTGCATAACGGGACCTCTCTCGGCGAATAGCAGAAACCACTGAGGGGCTGACACATTTGACGGCTGAACGTCCTTCACATACTGAGCGGTGAGATGTATGGCCCTGATGCCCCCTGCAGCAGAGATAGCTAGCTAGCCGTCATGAATGAATTGGTCTAACTTGTAACAAAACGTCGTGGACGTCTGGGATCTCAGTTTAAATTCTACCTTGGTCTTCTCAGGAGTTTGACCACGTTGGTTCTTTTTCAGTCTCTTTAAAGATTGGTCGCCACTTCTATTTTGTCGAATAGAAGCCTTGTGAAAATTATAGAAATATTGAAAATTGGAAAATCGAACCATACACTTAATCGTTTCAATCCGTTTTATGTCGGCATTATTCATTTTATTTTTGTCCCGTAAGGTAGAAAATATACAAAGTCATTCATCGGGTCAAAGAGGTTATACAAAGTGTCTTCTCAACTGGAGGCTGGAAAGCGACGAATCAGCGATCGTATCAATTGTCTTCGGCTGTCATCGTTTACTTTCGTGTCCCAAGGTGTCGAATGCCGCTCGCGACACCAAACAAGCAAGGATCGGATGCATTGTGTGTTGCCAAATCTGGTGCTAGGTCTTGGCAGGCCCGTAGCCAGGAATTCTTTGTAGGGGGCGAAGTCTATCCTAGAGGGGGCAAATTTTTAATATATTGTGTCGCATTGGCAGATATAGCAGGGTACACAGAGGCACTTTTCCCCCTCCCCCAAAAGATATAAGTGTCAGAAAAGGGATGATATCTTGAAACTGCAACGAACAAAAAACCTTCCAGCAACATCAAATAGCAATATTTCGATGATGACCCTTCCAGATTGCTAAACAATATAAAGTTTAACATAAATAGGCTAATAAGGACTGTATCTACTTGATATTTACAGGTCGATAATGTTAATAGACGATTAATATGTACCAACAACTTTGAGCCTCTCTGCAGAACTGATTAAGGGAGCCCTTTATAAATCGTGCTTCATAATGTTTCCCTCTAGTTTCCAGTATGCAAGATTTTTACGCACAAAGGAATCTAACGAGAATCCAACAACACCATTGTGTTGTGTTATGCAAGAAAAATCTAATTAAATAATAATTCTTACATATTATCTACACTTTGATGAACTGTGTAAAAATTTGTAGTACTTTTTTTGTACTTGCTAAAACATTAAAACATGGGTCCTTAGTCCACTACGGACACTCTTTCCTTCAAAGGAGAGACTCTTGCATCACTACAGACAATGTTTGCCTACTGGTTACGTTAACCATTTTGCAAAATATTGTGTGAATTGTATTATATTATAGTTGAAATACATGTTTTGACACCTGCCAAACAATAGGAATCCTTTGATTGATCTATGACTTCTTGGATTACAGTGTCATCATTAATATTTCATATAAAGTTTCATAGAAAGAAATTGTTTTAATAGGGCGCAATAATTTTACGGGGTGCCATGGCATTCTCTTTAACATTTTTTTCATATAGATCGTTTGGCTCCCAGGGCCGACTCCCGCCGCCCCATAGCTTTGGCTCTGAACTTGGACTATAAGAATAGCAGACATTGCGGGCGAAGCGAGCAAGAAAATTTTACGAAATGTATTATTATTTGTATAAAATTTGAAATTGATAGTGGGCAATTGCCCCTCTGTGCCCCTTACAAGTGCCCTTGACCGTCTGGAAGGAAAATGCAGGAACACGTAAAAACTAATTCCATCATGGGTATCCAATTGTCCTGCTATTCTTAGATTCTCCTAGTCTTGTTTTTTTACTTCAATGTTTGCTTCCCCTAGAATGGACTTCCGTCCAAGGTCGCGCGGGGTGGGGGACAATGCCCCCTGTGGTTGCGGCATTGTTTATGAGTGTGTCTTCATCAATTTCACGTCATCACTCATTGTTGCGATTAGCTAGAAGTGGCCCAAAAGGTAGACTTGGGAAACAAAACTTTAAGCAGTTCCAAGTTCATACCAACACATCCAAGAAAAACATCCGAACACATTAGGCGCCTTCATTAGGCACTCAAAATGCCACAACTGTTCTAGATACTGAAAATTGCAGAATCATTTACCGAAGTCTGAATCTGGAAGAGAATCCCTCCCCCAGATACGACATTATACGGAATCGCATACACCCTAAAAAATCACAAAATCTTTATGTTGCTAGAGTAACACATGATATAATTGTAAAGATTAGTGAGAATTCAAAGTAGGAATGTGTTCTGTATTTTTCACGGGGCAAAGCAGGCTCTCAGGAGGGGTGGGGGGGGCAGTTGGGAATTTCCCCCTTTCTACTTTTTTCATCCCCGGCTCTACATTTATGTTTTCATTCCCAACCAGAGAAAGAAAATCCCCCTCTGAATGTGTATTCTATTACTTATTATTTGGGATGTCATGACGGTCATTCACAGTTTGAGTCATAAATTCGAGCTTGCTGTTCACGACCTTAAAAAAAAGATACAGTCATTAGTAATGACTCATTACACTTTAAATCTTCTATGGATATCCTACATTTTATTTTATGTTCACTCAAAACAGCAAAAATCTGTTCGAGAGGGGTCAAGCAGTGTCAACAACAATGATGGAAATTAACAAAATGAAACTTGTTGTGTGGCATCTTATCAGTATGTGTCGGCAGTAATAAATAATTATCCGGCCCTTGTACATTTCTTTTCGAGTCGTGAGCTCAGTTCACAGTTAAAAAGAAACAAAGTTCAAAGCAATGCTTAGTTATTTGTAGTAGAACTTTGTCTTAGATTTTCTCAAACATTTTTCACTGCTAATACAGAGAAGAAGTGCTAGCGTAATTACTGCACAGCAAGAACTGGCTTTGGCAATAAAATCACTAACTTCCAAGACAGAGCACCATGGAGAAAGTTTGAAGATGTAGAATTTTAGTTTTCTCAAAACAAAGCATTTATGAATGTACCACCACAGATAAGGGTATATAATATAGTACATATATACCCTCCTTACCTGTGGTACCACCAACTGAAACATCTGAAGCCGATGAGAAAAAAAATATTTTCGGAAGTATTACCTTCAGAGACTTACTAATAAACACTAATTTCAGATTTGAAGATCATGGCATATCTGAGAAGCATCTGTTTTGAACCACGAGAAGTGACTAGAAGATGAAACAAAACGTATGTTGTATGGTGACAAAGAAATCACTTTGTTATGTGGTAGGGTTAAAATACGTAGAAAAGGACTGCTCAGTTCGCAACGAATTCCAAAATATGAAGACGAGCTCAATAGGTGATTTGCTGATTGAACTTTTTGCAAAAAAATATCAACGACTGAGTGTGAAAGAGGTTTCAGTAGAATCAACGTGACTCTTACTGAACATCGAAATCAAACAGTACGAGCATTGTAATTTATCTCTGTGAATTGCTCTAAAGTCAGAGTTGTAAATAAGCCGGTTTTTTTTTCTCAAAAAGATTTTAAAAAACTAATATTTTGGCTTTTTAGCAACTTTGGCTAACCTACAGTATTTCAAGTATTTCACTTGCTGTTTCAGTTGTGAGTTTTGAGGTACGTAATGCCAAATTTTGCAAAGGGAAAAAGTCGAAAGAAGCCCAACAAAAAAGGTGCGGAAAAAAATTCCTTACACACCCAAAAAAAGCCTTTTTAGGAATAATTTTCAACTCTACTTACAGGGACGATTTTCCTGTGACAAAGTATTCTGATATAAGGCTACAGGAAGGACACCATAATGCAACACATCATTTAAATATACACTGAAATCAGTAGCGGCAATTGGGTGCCAAAGCTGGGGCAAGGGGGTACAAAGAGATTTTTTAAATATTTTCTTTGTAAACAAAGCATTAAGAGGCCACATGGGAGCAAGAAGTTAGGGGGGACTGCACCACCGCGCCCCCACCTAATCGCCTCCACTGATAAGTAGTTCTGAACTTTTCCCTCCACTGCATTTTCTTCAATTTGAACACTACCTACAGTCTCCAGCAAGAAACAAACTTTGTAGGTTAAATTGAACATTACACGGCGTGCTTGCAAGTTAATTTAGTACAAAGACTAGGAATTTCCTAAATTATAAATTAACAATTTCTTTCTTTTCTTTGCAGAGGTGGAGATGTGCTGTTGGTCTGCGGAAATGCGTCCCCAGCGTGTTTCCGTAAGGTAAGAAACTCATTCTTTAATATCTTTGGGTTTCGTAATGTTGCATTAGGGAGTCTCACTTATCGTACCAAACTCAAACACCTTCTTAGTTAAGCGCGGTATTTCATCTTCTGACGTCATGCTTAATGCTTTGGTTGTAAGTTAAATGTAGTATCTTTATGCTGAAAGATTTAAACCTAAAGTTAAAAAAAAAGTAGAGTGCTTCCCAGTGGTTTGCACCACGCCATGAAGGCGTATAGGGGGTCTGCAGTTAGGGCCCCACACTTTCTTGATCTCGGCCGAGGCTGGGGGTGATGTGATCAGCACCATGCCCCTGGCTGCCTTTACCCCACAGCGTAAAAAAAAAAAAAAAAAAAAGAAAGGAAAAACCCCGCCCCCAAAGGGCTCGCGGGGGTGAGTGGTGCCCGACCTTAGTCAACTGGCAACTATCCCATTCCAGCTTTTAACCTTGCCTAGTGCCTTAACTTTGCCTGGTAAGGCTGATTAAAGCGGCCGGGTTTGGTTGTAGCCAGGGGATAGCCCTTCTCGGAGAGTCAAATCCAGATTAGTGCTGGATGTGGCCCCTTTGAGTAGACCTCCATTCATGCAGGCATGCACTACCTACAAGGATATCGGATTTCATGCTTCCTGGTTTATAGTCCTGTTTAAGAAGACTTTCACCAAGTGTCGAAATTAGGAAAGATGTTGAAAAAACTAGAAGAGAAAGAGAAGGGAAGCTCCGAGGGTAAAAACTGGCGAGCCAGCAAAAACCTCGGCAATTTACCCCACAGCGTTTCCTCCAGGCACCCACTTTATACCGTACCATACCCCGTTCGATTAAGAAATATTGACCCTGGCAGACCTTGTCAGCTCCTGCTTAGAATGTGTAGAATAAGCTTTCTACAGGAAATGGTAAGAACACTGGCCTTTGGCGAGAGGTGACGAGAGGCCAAGCGAGTGTTTAAATACGTGCGCATGAGAGCGACACGAGTCTTTTTAATCTGGAATCATCGGAGAAGCAGGAGCTACTGGTCTTATTTCTAAACCGAACAGGGTAAGCTAGTCTACACCCATTCTGCCATTTGCATTGCTCACTTCAGTCTAGAAACGAATCATGAGTCTATTTTAATGAATAGTTAGATATTTGTACCTGCCCGTTCAGGGCTGTCTCTACCATCAACTAGTACTAAATAGTTACATCCCTATTTAAGATCCCCGCGTCCAGAGGAACGCTACGTGGTGGATTGATGCGGTCATTTTCATTTTCTTTTGGAAATGAAAAGCGTCATGCCTTGTTTTCCTAAACAAACATGAAAATTGAAAGGATAGGCATCGCTACGTAGTGGAGTTGCGGAATTTTTTCATTTATTTCACTCTCAAATAAATGAAAATTGAAATTTTTTAAATAGTGACATGTCAGAATTGTTTTTTTTCTCCGCGAATCTTTATTTTTGGGGAAAGCTGCGTAGCACGCAGTTTTAATGTTAATGATGGTTAATGTCGATACTCAGCTTTAATTCAGTCCTTACCCACCACACCCACCCAATAGGCTAATCACCCGCTGCATTAAAGCACATTACAATGCGGAGGAAACGAAAATAGAATGTTTCCTTTGGTAGCCACGGGCAATGAGGCAACAGCTCTGCGCCCTTGCTTCGTCGCGGTTTCCCGCGTCGATGCGATGTGGCATAAGGTACGTCCGTCATTCCGCGCGCCGGAAGGTTCGATGTCGGACATTCGAGTGTCATATTCCGCCCAGAATTTGGCCAGCCCGGGCACGTCTACCGACGAGCCCTTGTCATTCCGCTCCTAGTAACGCCGTGGTTCGCTCGAACCCGGTACTTTCGGTCAGGCCCTGATGGCTATGACAGAACTACCACCTGGGAAATTATCATCAATTCCCAGGATTTTATCTAAATTTTGAAAGTGGCATTTGATTTTGATGACCCTTGTCCTTGCAATAGTCTCTTGAAATACAATTTGGTATTTTTTTATTTTTTTTTTTACATGCATTTGGTGCGTGACTTATAATAGTTCGGCTATAAACGATACGACTCAATCACACCATGGTGTGTACTTAGTGGGTCACAGCAGAGAGTATTGCTGAAGTCAATTGTGGTTTTAATTAATTAAAGTCCTTTAAAGTTTCAATTTCATATATATTTTTAAAACAGACCGTAACTTGTTAATGATCCGAAAAGTAACGCCGTTTGTGTTTATGTGTTTTAAGTTTAAACTGTTAAAGATTATCATAAGGAGGATATTTAATTTTATCACGTATAGTTTTGAAATGCACAAGGATCAGTGGTCGACTCACTCGTAATTAAAATGACTGAAATCTCCTCGGCCCGAAGATGGGAGCCTTGGTACTAATAATTGTAGTGCAAATTGATAAGGAGATAGTCGAGAGAATACATGAGTCAGTCGCAGAGCATTTTTATTTTTACCTTATTTAAGGAATATTTTTTTTTACTAAAGTAAAGTTAATATGTGAAAAAACGAAACGCTAATTATATTTCTAAGAATAGAGGAGCAATTATATGTCCGCTACTATACGCTGGCGTAAGTAGTAAGAGTGACGCTACCATTCGTTTAGAGTATAACCCGCTCGTTGATTAAATGTTCTAGCTAAGGAATAATGATAGGTGTTTTTAGTTGTACGCGCAGAAATACCGGTAGTGAAATATAAAAGAGTGCGCAAGTGTTTATATATATGTTTTAAGGAATAGAGGAGCAATGATGTCAGCTACTAAAGGTAGTAAGTGTGACGCTCCCTTCCATTAGTTTTAAGGTTATGTCTTCCCCTACGAATTAATTGTGTACACAGAGGTACCCGTAGCAAGAGGAATGACACTGTCATTGTAGCGCAATGACATAAGAATGACTTAGTCTGCATGACTTTTAGTTTGTTAAAACACCATAGTTAGGCGTAAGCCAACTTGTAATGAAAAGTAGAACGAGACGTAAGCGGTATTCAAGGCGTGGAGTATTTCACATATTAACGAGATTTTTTTGTTATTATCCATATATTTATTGTCTCCTTCAGCTATTTATTAAAGGATAGCTTAATATTCCTCCTTTTGCGTTTTCTAGCTATGAATTTTAAATACCTTAAATTTCATGTGTATTTATATTATGATATTTATATTTCAAGTTACGGCATTCCTTAATGTTTAAATAAACACTCTTCAGCATTATTCAACAGATTTCGTGTGGTTATTTAACCGCATCGCAACTCACTAAATCACTAAATAGCGATAAAAGTTAAAAAGGTTGTTTAAATTAAGGCAAATCTGGTTGTCATTTTTTTCATTAAATAACGATGAAGTATTGCGAATAGTGTAATCAATCAAGCCCTCCCCTTAGGTATAATCACGTTTACATTCCGTCAGCTTACGATAGGTTTAAACACGCAAGTTTAATCTCTGCACCGAAAGCACGATTCATTCGTTGTTTTCCTTTTCGTTCGTTCCTTCGAACTCAGGATATGTGCAGTCGCAAGACTTCCATGTAAGTTAGCGGAAGAAACATATGCTATTTCAGTCTCCAAGAGAGAGAATTTGATGACACCTTTCTTTTCGTCTAGTGTCGGGATGGATGCGGAATTTGTTGTAGATGAACTTTACACTCAGCCTCTTCAAGGGCGTTTATTTATGCGATTTTTTTCTCGTTCCTTCAGAATTTTCAAAAGTTTCCCGAATGAAATTAATTACTTCTTACAGATTAATTTCGTGTTAATCTTCGTAAAGTAGGTAATAGTGAGTAATTGTGCTTATATTTTAATCTCCCACACGTCATAGACTTTAGTTGAAGTAATATCATACGAAAGGAACGTGATTCCCAGGTTATTTGTAGGGGTGAGGAAATCGTTACTGTTATCCTATTACTAATTTGGAACTTCATTTTAACTGTTTATTTATGCTATACGTCAGGCGTATGCAAGCGCAAACCAACCTTGACTAGTGACCGTTAACAATGCGTCACTATGTCGCCTTGATTTATTCATCCATTTTTATGTATCTTTCGTAATTAATGATCTTAACGTCATTGGAGCCATGTCATTTACTCTTTTATTATATCTTAGTGATCCCGAATTTACTTGTGGCTAGGTCCGTTTTAACAGCTGTGACGTTCCCAAATTTTGGGTTAATTATTTTTTTTTCCGTCAGTTCCTCATTTTTACAATGCTTTGACACTTCTGACATGATATTAATGGATTTCGTCGGGTTAATTTTCTGATACCAGGGGATATATTTTATACCATCTCCATATTACTTTTATATATTTATCAATATTTAATCCTACATATTTTCGTTTATTTTATTGTATTTGATCATGTCCCAACACAGGGCATTTAGTGCCATGTCATAACTTTAGTTTTATATTGCACATTATTTTATATTTTGGGAGAAGCCAGGGGCTATATATATATAATTTAGTCAATATACATATATTACTTTTGATGAAGTCAGATTTTCATTTTAATGGTGTTCCAGTGTTAAGGCGTCAAATGACATTTTCCGCCTTTTATTTTCTTTAGCCTTCATTCAAACTTTGTTTTTATACTTTAAATCACTTATTGGGCAGTTTATTTTATTTTCGTTTATTTTTACTTATTTTTACTCATGATTTTCACTTGCCTATAGAAGACGATTACTTTACACATTTTTTATATATTTTTCAATATTGAATGACTGTGAGCAATGTAGTTTATTCCTATGTCCAACCTGTTTCCTCCCCTGTTCGGGAAGTCCAAGAGTTCAAGGAATTTCGAAAAGTCCAGTGATTTTTTGAGGCCGCAAGTAAGTAAGGTGTATGTCACGTAGCAGCACCGAAAACCCTACTCCAAGTGACATCCCAGGATCAGAAGAGCGTCAGAACCCATAAGAAGAAATGTCATCTTACAGAGCAAACCCCCCCCCCCCCACGACTCTAACCCCCTTAAGAAGAAGCATGAACATCTTTCATGTACATCGTCCCCTTTTGCTCTGTAAGGCCAGGCAATGTCCTTCACCACATATTGGAACTTTCCGGGTACAGTCAACGACCCAAATGTGTTTCATCCTGTGACGTTTCATCCTACCAGTGGCCATAATTACTGTATGCAATGGCGTCTGCTGTGAACTTTCGGGAGCCTATCTTAACATCCTCCCCAGTGTTCGCCATTGGACAAGGCATATTTTTGGGGCTTGGAACCGCTACTTGGAGTGGCTTCCCATGGACTACCCTGTGTTCGCCCGCCCCACGGCCCACGTCCTTTCATCTGACCTTTGCTGACCAGTATTCCGGAACTTTCCACACCGGGATTCGAATCCGGTCCCCCAGTGAAAATGATCGGTCAAGGACCGTGTATGTCACAGAACAGTGCTTCGTACCCCAGGACTCCGGGGTTGGAATGTATTTGGATTGCCCTGCCGTCTCATTTCTCAGGTCATAGTGTGCACACATAGTGTGCTAAGAACGTCAGTGAAAACATCATCTTCAAATATTTTTTTTAATCTTCGTGTGGTTGTGCGCAGTCCAGTGGACCTTGGTGTTTACCATGGTCCTTTTGCTCTCGCCTCGAACTGTCATCCTGATGAGGCGGAAGATTGCGAGCATGCGGCCTTAAGGTTTCTCACGGATTAAGTTCGGTGCTTAGATAGCACTTGTTCAGAAGACATTCGCATGTCTCGCGTTACGATGCAGTGTGTTGAACTTTCCGCTGACTCCACGGACCTGCGAACAACACTTTATATCGCATGTTGACCAACCGTCAGCATTGTTGATTACGAAAGACTCTTCCAGCGTGTGGCTAATGAAAACAAAAGACTTTCTTTCAGCTTTCAAGCTTGAGCTTAATTCTGTTCCATTTAATTTTCGGTGAAGGGTCTCCGACATTTTTTTTATTATTTTATTTTATGTAACCTTTTTTTTTTCATGTAATAAACAAAAACCTTTTAAATTTTGGTGAATGGCAGAAGGTTCAATTTAAACTTTTCATGACTACAATTTCAATTTTAGAAATTGTCTTGCAAGAGGGGGTGTCGTACCATACCCCGTTCGATTAAGAAATATTGACCCTGGCAGACCTTGTCAGCTCTTGCTTAGAATGTGTAGAATAAGCTTTCTACAGGAAATGGTAAGAACACTGGCCTTTGGCAAGAGGTGACGAGAGGCCAAGCGAGTGTTTAAATACGTGCGCATGAGAGCGACACGAGTCTTTTTAATCTGGAATCATCGGAGAAGCAGGAGCTACTGGTCTTATTTCTAAACCGAACAGGGTAAGCTAGTCTACACCCATTCTGCCATTTGCATTGCTCACTTCAGTCTAGAAACGAATCATGAGTCTATTTTAATGAATAGTTAGATATTTGTACCTGCCCGTTCAGGGCTGTCTCTACCATCAACTAGTACTAAATAGTTACATCCCTATTTAAGATCCCCGCGTCCAGAGGAACGCTACGATACGACGCTGGGTGGGCGCCGGAGCCGCTTGAACAGGTGGAAAAACCCCGGTTCTCCCCCCCTCCCGGGATTTAACTAACCTAACCTAACCACGAAAGCATTCCGCACTTCAGAAGATGAAATACGGCGGTTTACCAAGAAGATTGATTGCCTACAGTTTAAAGTGGGATCCGAAACACTATGTGCCTCCACCGGGTATCGAACCTTGATTACAATGAAACGACGCAACCACTGCGCCATCGGGGAGGCACAGGTTGACCAAGAAAGTGTTTGAGTTTAGTGCGATGAGACATGCTCGTTGTATTAATGCCTTACCGTTTGATGCAACTGGACAGATCTTATAGCAACCAAGCAATTGCCTGTCCAGCAGCTCATGGTTAGGCGTTAGGAGTTAATGTTAAGGCGTTAATGTTAGTGGCAATGGTTATTTCCTAGCGTCCAATGTTAATTGGAAATAACCACTGTCTAGTTTACCCTTTACCTACCCTCGCACAGCCTCCTCGATGACGTGGTGATAACACTATGGCCTTGTAATGAGTAGATTCTGGATTCGATCACAGGTGGAGGCACATTGCACTGTTGTTAGTATTCCATTCAAAATTGCAGATCCGGTAGAGTATCCAGTTACGATGAATAACAATAACTGTACTAATTACTTCTGGAAATAACAAATTGTTTACGAAATTAAGTTATTTTACTTACCTAGTTTTCTGCACGTTTTAGTAGAAATTAACAAAGTCTATGATATTCCATTCCATTTAAATTCGTGTAGCATACACATTTGTTACAAGCACAAGCTTTAAAGTCCGTATTTTCTCAGATGATGGGTTTACTTTGAGTTTCCTTTATATTACAGTAAAACCTCGTTAATCCGGACTAATGGGTGGGATAATTTGACCGGTTAAACGAAAGTCCGGATTGACTGAAATAGCCTAAAAGAACAGTAAAAAGTGCATTAAATCTCCGTTTATAGCAACAAAACACGTTTATTATGGTGTAATTAAAGGGCATAGGCCTAAATACACTATACAGTACAGTACAAAGTCTGCGAGAAACAGAATTTCATCAGCCTTTTCTTTTGGAAGTTCTCTTGTTTTCTTCTAGCCACATTTAAAACCTTGCATTCTGCTTATCTTTTTTTCTTTGAACTTTTGCCTGCCCGGATTAAGCGAAGTCGGGCTGATCGGGGTCCGGATTAACGAGGTTTTACTGTATATTAAATTCACTATTTTCAAACCTGGAGGAAAAATCAGTCCCCCACCTAATGTATAGTCTGGCCGACAGAGAAGCAAACTCTTCTCAGATAGGATTCATTACGCTATCCAGAAGATTACACGCAAATAAACAGGGCGAATGAAAGCATTGGTTTAATCATCATTGCAAATGATAAAGATTTATTACCGATAAATGAAAGACGAAGAGATGCGGCATTTTTCTCATTTCATTGTTAATGCACTTGAGATTTATCATGTCCTATCCAGCGCCTACGTCCCAAATCAATTAATTTGCACAAGAAAAACCGGACACCGCCCCGGTGCTATCGATACTATGTTATTAATACACCTGTGGGTTGTGGGTACTCGTCTTTTTTCTGGGTGCTCTGTTTGAGAAACTAAAAGAACAGCAAAGAAGAGGTGGGGAAGAGGAGACGAGATAAACACACAACGATAACAACATCCAGAACATTGGTATTCAGTAGCACGACCGAGGGATGTCGTTCTTTGATTGCTCCTTCACCTGCTACAAATTACTTGCCGAGGATGATCATAGATGTCTCTCGCATCGAGTGCACGCGCACCGGAAGTAATTTGTACCCCAAAATGTAGAATGTTCGAGAACAGCGAGTTCTGGGAAGGGCTTATCATCCCTGTTTTGTTTGTCCAGCGTTCGTGGAAGAGCAATGGAAATTAGTCTCGGAGATGAGATAGCCAGATATCGACCAAAAAAACGTGACAAGCGAATTGAAAAGCACTGCAGCATTAGCGTTGTGTGGTGGCTTTGGGAGGGTTTACAAGATGCTTGTCTCGGGTCATGACCATATTTGGGGCAGGGTTGAACGGATCCAACGCCCTCTCCTATTGGTTTAGCAAACATTTTGTATTAATTTTATAATCAAATACTCAAAAACGAAATAATGTTTGGAACAGTTCCAAAAATGTTATGTATGGTTTAGTGTAGGGTCTACAGATATTAATGGTGGACATAATTCCTTCAAATTACATTTAATTTCTAATAATTGTGTTGACTAGTTTACGTTTGCAGCTCAACAAAATAATCATTTTCATAAAAAGTACCTACTACCTCGTAACTCCAACGGAACAAGTCTGGTCACACTATGTTTCAACAGACAAATTCGCCGAACTGTGTGACGGTCCTGCGGAACCGCGCAATATGATTAAATGTTTATTAAAACTATTACAAGTTACTTTATATTAACGGTTAAAGAAAGGTATAGCCCATTAATTACTTTGTACAATGTTAGTTATATTTTATGTTTTTCATTTACGCTAAACGCTGTATAATTAATGTAATATTTGGAATTCTGACGTTGCTATAGCAACGAGAATCAATAGTCATATACAGCAATGGATGTAATGAAATCGGAAAACAGGTAATAGTGAACTGCATATTGCCCAGTTACTTTACTAATACATAGACCCACAGAAGTTGCATCTTCACCTTCGTGTTATATTTGAAAATATTTATTAACTAATTCTAATCGTGCAAAATGATGAACAAGTGATTATCACAACTGACGTCCTGGTTTTTAAATTAGACACCAGGGTACGTAGAAGCGCATACCTCCAAAAGCATGCTCGTGGAGGTTCCCCCTTTTTTAAAATGGGTTTCTTCAGTTTCAGTAATGTTGTTTAGTTCTCAATTGATTGCAAGTTATTCCTGTAATAAAGCTTTCTTATAATTCCAGATAGGAAGTCTTAATTGAAAACTTAAAAAAATATTATGACCTTTAGAATGATTTGAATTCACAGCGGGTTAGAGCTATGCTATTGCTTTACTGTAACTTCGATATAAGTAATAATATAAACAGCAAAATTATGCTAGGCATATACCGCGTTTGTTACAACCTGTCCCGGTTCCCGCGCTAGTTGCTCCCTGGCTTTTCTCGGTGCTGGGGAAAGTCAAAGCCAGGCAGCCAATTAAAATACTGAACGTGGCAACAGCGTCTACCTAAGCGTCTCTCTCCTGGCTTCCATTCGCTCCTCGCTGCCCAGCAGACGATTTTTTCCTCGTTTCTCATTGGCACCGAAACTGCCAAGCGCTCCCTAGCGCGGGAAAGGGGACAGGTTGTAACAAACGCGGTATAGGCGTGCGCACGGGGGCACCTAATCACGAACGTTCTCATATTGTTTCCACGAAGGGACAATCAAGGTATTTTTTCATGGGGCATATTACCCCGATAATAGTGTTGCCCCCTCAAAAAACACCTCTTCAATTTGAAATTATCGTGTAAATTACTATGACTGAAATCAAATTATACGTGCAAAATATATACTTTTAGGTTGACATTCGTTTTCGAAGGGGGAGATGTGGCCACCCTTGCCCCCCCTCCCATCCAGACGTTCCATGTCCCTATATTATTATACTTTCACTTAGAAATTTAGTGTAGAGGAATCTTATTGCTGTTATTAAACGATATTATACCCTTAAAGAAAACTAAGTATTTTCAATCCGATGAAAGTTCGAAGCAACTACGGGAGAAGGGGGTTCAGTGGCACAACCACAAGGGGGCATGGGGCATTGCCTTTTCCCAACCTTGGACGGAAATCAGTTCTAGGGGGGGCAAACATTGAAGTAAAAGAATGCAAGACTAGCAGAATCTAAGAGTAGCAGGACAAAAGAATACTCAAGATGGAATTAGTTTTCACGTCTAGCTTGCATTATTTCTTCCAGACGGCCAGGAGCACCTGCAGGGGGACACAGAGGGGGATTTGCCCCCTCGACTTCAAATTTTATACAAATAAAAATTCGTTTCGTAAAATTTTCTTCCTCGCTTCGCTCGGAATGTTTGCTTTTCTTACAGTCTTGTCAAGTTCAGAGCAGTAGTAGCTAGGAGGCTGCTAGAGTTGTCAATATCTATGCCGAACGATCTGAATGAGAAAAATTGTAAACGAGAATGCCATGGAATCCTATGATTTTTTGCGTGCTATTAAATCAATACTGTTTTAAATTTATATAAATTTGGATCGAAAAATTTTCTTGCTCGCTTCGCTCGCAGTTTCTTTCTTTTCTGTAATGCATTGTGAATTACCAGAGGGACAAGTAAGAACAACTAAGCAGTTTAGACAGTTGGTGCTATAACAGTTTAGTTTGGAGGAAAAGAAGAGCGCACATTTCAAAGACAATTTATATATTTTTTGGCATTTGGTTTGTTATGGACGGATGAATTGATTATGTAATGTATTTAAATAATTTCTTACACACACACACACGCACACACACATATATATATATACCCATGAATGCATTTAAAACTAAAGGAGTGAGATAAAATGAGATTTTTCTTTCCCGACTGAACTTTCATCAAGGTTTTTGTCCCCCTAATCAGAGGGTCTGCGCACGCCTATGATGCTAGGCTGTATATGGGCAACTGAAACCTGAATCTCCATCATTCTATTATATGCCATGGTCTAAGATTTTAAAACAACAAAACTCAAGTATTTTCTTGAGCCTGTAGTACCAATATGTCAATAACCTAATATCTGCGTGCATGCAGGTTGGAAATGAAGTTTTCGTTTAGAATGAGAGAGAGCGGAAAAATTTCAGTATGAACTCTAGAAATACTTATGAGAACTCAAAGAAATTAATTATCGATAGAGGAAGCTGTAAATAAAGGATACTAGAAAGGCATTTGTTGATTATTTTCTCCAGGGATGCATACATACAAAGTAAGATCCCAGAAGAGCAACCAAGGCGCTCTGAAGAACGGTATAAGGCAAAAGAATGCAACTTGCTCATAGATCATTGAAGAGGAAGAACTCGGTGCTACAGAAGCCCACTAATTTGTGACATGATCTGGCCACAGTTGCATGTAGGCGAATGTTACTTTGCCTAAATAGAGACATTAAGTCTGAGACCGGTTTGCACGCGGACATCTACAGAACTATCCATCACCCTACTGCTTCATGGAGTTGTTCAGAAATGAAAGGAAAACTCTGCACAAGTCAGATCCTTTGTTGTTTGTACGTACACCTACCTACCCACAGAATCCACCGTCACCGTAATCTTTAGCTGTCTTTTAAGAAAGGAGTCCTGAGTTCGGATCCTTTTGGCGACTTAATGCTTCGGATCGTATGCAAAAAGTGTGCTCCTTAACCTCGTACAGTGCCTTTTTCGTTCGAGTCACACGGAAAGTAAGATCGTGTCTGCCAGCAAACAGGGCGCAATACCCGCTGTGTTAGCGCCCCCCTCTTCCCTGCTTTCTATCTGGCCCTCGGGATTATTTCCATTCCTTAATCCTTTCAATCTCTCTTTTTCCACAACTAAAACAAAACAACTAAACCACTTGTTAACACCTTAAAATTTCACAAACACGTGCAAACTGGACGCCAGCTATCTGGATAATAAAGCACTGACGCGTCCAGTGGCAAAGCAGCGTACAGCTGCGAGTCTAAATGCCGGCAGATGCGATTTTACTTCCCGCCTTTCAGCGGACGACTTGACCGAAAAAGGCACTGTATAATCAGAATATGATACTTATATGCATTCTCAGGTGAAACCTTCATGCTATATGTGTCTTATCTTTTTAGAACTCGGTCCAATATTTCAACATCTTTCACCTCACATTTGACGTACTTTTTCCTTAGGAATGCTGGGCCTAAGAGGGTGTGTCACCCGCACGCCCCTGAGCACACCAATAGGTCGTAAAACAAATTATATTGTGGAAACAACAATCTTTCAATTCTTTTTTCATTATTATACATCGTTTACCTACGTCTCATACCTTATCGCCTTAATCAGGATCAATTATGAACTGCTAAAATAGACAAGCCTAGTCTAGGATTCTGAAACCACTGCCACTGTGACTAACTACAGTACTTCACCACAGAAACAGGCTAACGACAGTCCTGGTCTACAGTGCAATGAAATTGTTTTCAACTGTGCATTTCCCAGGAACTCTTAATCTTTCAAATGAAGGCTTTCAAGAACTCATCTATTATAATTCAGCGATTCTTGACCTGTAGTCGCTACAGGAGGTTCTCCCAGGGAGTTAAGAAATGTTACTAGTTGTTATTTTTGCTTGTTGCAAGGAGACTGTCAATTACTGAGATTGATTTAAAAATTTAATAAGTTCTGCGGCTTGCTAGAGGTATAAACATGACTATTTTTAAATCATTTTTATTAATATTAGAGATTGTTTATCATAGCCACTTTTAAATATAAAATACATATTTGTCATCTGGTATTATACACATCTACACTCTATCGGTAGAAAACGATAAAGCTAGTGCTAGTGGGCGGAGTGAAGCAGTATACGCTACTGTACAGCTGGTACCTGCAGCCAGGCCCGTACCCAAGGGGGCCATGCCCCCCCTCGAGCCATGAAATATTTTATGCGAACCTATAAAAACCTACAAAAATAACACGAGACGATTTTTATGATTTTGCAAGAGTTTCTGTTTTCTTCTTTCATAAATGAATGTGTTGTTTCTGGAGAGAGACAGACTTCAGAAGTCTGCAGTCTACTACATTTATTAATTATAGTTTTATAACCATCCATGCGAAGGTACCAAACCTCCCAATTTGGTCGGGACAGTTCACCATTTTTACTCCCTGTTCTGAATTTTTTCGAACTGCAGTCTTGATGAGGAAATGTCCTTTTTTGGAGTTAATTCACATTCAGACATGTTCTTCATTATAAGGATCATTCCATAGCGTTGGTGGTCACATACAGGGCACGAATTCCCACGGCGGAAGAGGGATCTCCCACCTTTCACCTTTCCCCCAAAGATCTTGTTCTATTAAAATATTCCCCCAATAAAATTTTCCGAGGGTAAGACTTTGTTTATAACAACAAATATAAGCAATTAGTTTTTACTTCAAACATTCTATACTAAGAATGATATCATAAACACATACAAAGAAAGAAGAACAAAGAATGATTTCTGTATGTGTGTGAATGTTGCATACATCTCTTGTTCTCTCTCTTCTTTCTTTAGGGCTGGTAACAGCATGGGGTAAAAACGTACTTCTACATTCATAGATAAGCTTTTAAAATTATATCAAATTGGACTAGTAAGAAATGGAGCCGTAGCTGCGAAGGTGGTTGTCATTGTCACCCTAGGCTCCTGGAACATAGAAATTAGACCGACCTGTTATTTCTCCTCCATTTCTCACCTACTTTCGTCGGAAATAAAACATAGCACTTACATGTTAATTTAATAGAAAGCTAATGTCTTCTTAAAGTTTCTCATTTTTTGTCCCTCCACCTAGTAAACTTTAATTTGCAATCGAGTTTGCATCTGCTTGAATGAAGATGATATGGGATGGACAACCGAACCGACTACCCTTTTATTAGCCACATTTCTTGAATGCTAAGTTTTCTTTTCGTCGGATTCAACGGATAAGAGTAGGTACATAAAATGTATTCAATGTCTAAGTATGCCAGTTACATCTAGAGGAGGGGGGGGCAATGCGAATTCGGTGCAGAGGGTGTGAAAATCTATGCTCGTCATAGGCGCTGCAATCTCTAGCTTAAACTCTGATAAGGAAATGTTTCGGGAGACCATTAATAGATTTACACCATTATAGAAACATAACACAATAAAAGTATGAAAATTTAATTATCATTATTAATAAAGAGCAATAATCAAGTAAAATCTAACACTTATTAAAAACATTTCACTTATCTTTTAATTTCTTGACATTTTGAACCAGTTGTTAAAGGAATTAATTTGCTAGTTTATAAATGTAGCAAATTAATTTGTTTATAGGATGTTTATAAATATAAATATATATAAATAAATTGGTTAATCAACACTATTAATTGTCACATGACAACAATATAATATTATATATATATATATATATATATATATATATATATATATATATATATATATATATATATATATATATATATATATATATAATCACCACGGTTCCGGGCTTGCCCACCCCCCCTCAAGAAAATCCTGGGTACGAGCCTGCCTGCAGCTGCATTTTCCTCTCACGAGTTCACTGGTCGAACCCTCTCGAGTCACTACTTGAGCAAGGACTTGTTTCTGTTCGCTTGCTCCAGAGACTCCCGAGACAAAGTATACTAGAAAAAGTTCGAATGGCCCACAATTTTCCTTTACAACTGGAGGAAAGCACGACATAACGCATTAAGTGACCTTGATGGTTATATAGGCCTATATGTACAAGATAAATATTGCTCACTCCACAGTATTATTATTATTATTACAATAAAGTATAAGTGTAATAAATTGTATAAATTTTATGAGTGATTTTAAAGCATATAGGAAGATGTGAAGGTAGAACCCCGCACATTCACAATCTCGGTCATTTGTGGAGGTGCTGTGATCAGCACCACGTTCTGGTGACCTTTAGCACCCCAGGGTTGCCCCCAGGTACCCAGATATTAGAGACTGGGTGACCAGAGCAACTCGTTGCAGGGATATTGCTGAATAAATTTCCCCCTGGAATCACCCTACCTGGGAATCAAAACTCTCCCACGTGGCAGTCAAACGCTCTACCGACTGTACCGACTGTTAATGAACTTTAAAACTTAAAATATTGTGTCGAGTACTGGGAGTCCGCAATAACAAAATATATTTAGAGGTTGAATACGTAGAACCTCTGAGATTAACTATTCTCCAAATGAACGTCGCCTAGTCTGAAGTCTTTGGAGTTTCCTAGGTGACACCAGAAGAGAAAGAAGCGAATTCAGCCACTAAGAGGGAAGATATCAGTTCTTGCTTATGTAAGTTATTCTCCCGGAAAATGCTCTCAACAATAGAGAAAACGTTGAATGCTTATTTTTCTTGACTGTTGTTGGAAATTCGTGAAATCCCACGTGAATATTAAAAGCCACGTAGAAAAAAAATTGTCTCTCAAATTTCGAACAGACTTAACCAATTTTCAATGCGTTTACAATAATTTGAGGAATATCCTCAACACTTGCAGGAATCTGACAATCTACATATATTATTTCTATTTGGAATTTAGATATAATACGCATATTAAATTTATTTTTATAGATTCTCATGGGAAACAGTGGAAAGAAAGGTAACTGTGGGGTCTAGCATATGCAGACAAGTCACTGGTGTTGAGTACCACACGAACACAAGATGGCGCTGGACGGAGAAGTTTTCAAAATACGGTTTTACGTGGCGGTTTATTTTTGCCTTTGTTGATATTTGTCACACCATTTTTCTTCCTTATATTCCAACCAATAACGGATACCAACTCATGTGTTCTATGATTCATGAGGAAACTTTATTTCAGAAAGAAACAACTTCTTGCTTAATTTCAGTGTAATTTACATTTAGAAAAGTTACTTAAATATTTGTAATTTGTTTCTCATGTATCACTTTTTCTTTCTGTGTCGATACTGTTGTATTACCACAATGAACTGAGACACGTCGTTTTCTTCAACAAAATGACCTTATTAAAACACAATAATATATCCACACGAGATTCCACAGCATTCACTAGATGCCACTTCGCTCATTGTTAATTAAAAATTAAATTCAAGTTTTGACGAAATTCAAGAATATTTCACTTCTTTCCAAGAAAAATAATTATGTGAATAATACCAACTCTTTGTGTTAAATTATAAGTTCTCACAATTAAACTTAACAAGTTTTTACAACAACAAATCTTTTCATTTTTGCTCAAGCTGCCGATGGATCGGATTAGAAAATAGCCAAGTTAATTCATGAACCGAGAACTCTTATTAGGCTATATTTTTTGATCAAATGTCTTCGTTTCGATATCCGAGAATCTTTGGACGAGAAAACCAGAGTTTACAAAATAATATAACTAATTCACATGAACACACACACACGTGGAGTCATTTGTGGTTTGTACAACTTCTACCCTTTCTGTACATTAACTAACATTTCGAATGTAACTTCGCATATGTCTTATCATTTATGCAACACATGAAATGCGAGAAATCCATCACGTGAAAGTAGTGCGAGAATCGGCTTCAACTAGTGACGGCATCTTCACTTAGTTCTCTCAGTAACGTAACTTGAAAGAACATATTAGCTAAGTACATAAATATTGTAAAATAAGTGTATTCAGCTTTTTTTTTTTTTTTTTTTTTTTTTTTTTTTTTTTTTTTTTGACATGTGCTGCGTTTAAGTAGCATGTCCGGTTTCCAAAGTGCGTCGCTGATCTTGATCAACTGCTACAATGTGATACAAAGACACTTATCAAGTTCAAAACTGTACAAATAATTTCGATATAGGCTATTTGATTGAGTGCCTGCGTGTTTCCTGTGCGACTGTTGTTTCCGCGACTTCTCTTGTTGGTTGGTACACTGGCTTTCTTCTCGCAGTTGGAATTCTGCGATCACTGCGACTGTCGCTTAGAGTCCATCTTGTTAAGTTTGTGGTCCTAACAAGAACCGAATGATGTATAATTATAATATTTTTATGGGCCATACAAGAAAGCAAATTAGGTATCAGTTAATGTCTTGTCTTAATTCCTGCCTTGAAGCAAATTATGCATGTACAAAAAATTCAAACACACATGAATATTATCTTTCCACATATAGTAACCAATATCGCTCATATGTGTATCAAAATACTCGGATGGCATTATTTTAGTAAATTAAATACACTGCCATCTGTAAGTAATTACAGGTAGCGTGTGCATCTAATAATTTCGCTCAAAAAACTCAAGCTTTCATACATCTACATAGCAAGGTATTTGTTCAAGAAGCTGGTTTTGTTTCCTTTTTTCCTCTTCAGGAACTCTTGACATGATATATGTGCCCTCTGATCATCAATATTCGATTTCAATTATTCGTCTGTTTCCTAATTATCGCTGTCTGTAGAGTGCATATATCTTCTCGGAAGGTTGGCAGTCTCCCCCTCACACGTACGCAGCCATGCGAGCACGACATGTAAATGAACAGCGTGCACACAGTAGAACTTCGCAAATTACCACCGTTAATCATTGCTCCTTCACACTACACGGATTCTTCTCATCATTCACTGTTGCATCTTTATTTGAAACGACCGACGCCGGTAGCAACGGATGTCCTAAGGCGCTCACGTAGTCTACGAGAACTGTTTAGTAAATATTGACATTCCCTTCGACGTGATTCTATAATAATTGGTACAAGTGTGCTGATTATTCGATATTTATCATCATTTGTGTGTGCACCTGGTATTGGGAAGCCTCTGCCAAACTACAGAGTTGCAGTTGGTTTTTGTCGCCATTTTGTAGTCATAAATTATTATAAATGTGCATAAATTATATACCGTGACAGCACTGCGTGGAAAACAATGTTAAATATTCATGGAGTCAGATAAATTATTAATATTATGTACAAATTGCCTGCTTTGGCAACAGTGCTTTGCAAACTATAAATTATAGATGTACAGTCATTCTGAACTTATAAATTCTTACATTGGGCACATGCCCAAGCAGGAACCTTTTAGCTGATCGTTAAAACAGATCAGGATCGTTTGGATTTTCTTCTTACTTTTAGAATTTTGCGCAAGGGCTGTAAAATATATTTTATCTTTACAGGATTCCGATATTGAACTGATATATTTCAGATGGATTCATCGTAATTTCTGTAATTTTTCTTGACTTTTATTGAGATCACAAAACATCAAAGTTCAATTTGGAACAGGCGAATGTACATGAATGAATTAAATTTTGGGATGAGAAGAGGACCTACTGGTTCAATATGTGTGGAATGTTTCGCACAGAGTTACGTAGTAGGTCTAACAGATTATGTTTTGTCATCATTCATTGCAATCACTTACAAATAAACAAAATCTGACAAGCAAATCTTTCCGACAGCGTTTTCTGTAAGAAAGTGCTTCTGATTGATGCAAAAACTTTAGTGTTGTCAGGACGTTGTTTTTATTACTCTCTCTCTCTCTCTCTCTCTCTCTCTCTCTCTCTCTCTCTCTCTCTCTCTCTCTCTCTCTCTCTCTCTCTCTCTCTCTCACACACACACACACACACACACAAAATTAAGTAAGACGAGTTGAATTAACTAAATATAACGTGAAATATTACAGGAATCCACGATTTCTTGTTTTGAATAAGTCAATACTTTTTACATTTACAGGAAGTGAAATTAAATTAGATTAAGAATAATTCAATGTTTCCAACTCTCCATCTCAAGCACCACTTTTCTAATGTGCTTTGTTTGTCCTGTGCAGGTCCCTTAGCAACCTTACATTTTAAACTTTTCCCAAGGGGGCTTTTTACGCCTCTTTCTTAACTCTTAGCTAAGGATTTTAGATAAGGCGCTGGTATTTTCCCGTTACATTGAAGGGTGCAAAATGGCTATATTTAGCCGAAACACCCAACTATTTGAATTCATTCACCCATTCATATCGAAAGTTCGCCACCCGATTTAGATCCATAATTTGAGGATGCGTTTCTCTTCTCTACACACAGAAAACTAAATGCATCATATAGATTGATGCACCAGAATGCATCGATTGATGCACACTTTATGTACACTCGGAGAACTAAATGCATTAAATCGATTGATGACCAGATGCATCGATTGATGTACTAAAGTGTGTTTTATGGCATCTTCAAAGAACGAGATTCACATTTGATGCATTTGGATGCATTTTTGCATGTCGTGAATGAAACACCAAAGTGCATCATTTGATTCAAGTGATTTCTATCAGTCGAGATGCACTTCAATGCATCAGTTGATGTTCCTTGATGCACCTTCCTGCATCTTTTGGATGATGCATTTAGACGTTTGGTCTGAGCTACAGACGAAACATTTAAGTGCATCATAAAATACGGTATATGCATTCTGATGCATCAAAACGCGTCAACTGATGCATTGAAGTGCATCTCGACTGAGAGAAATCCTCACTTGAATCAAATTATTAACTTTGGTGTTTCTTTCACGACATACAAAAATGTACCCAAATGCATCAAATGTTAATCTGATTCTTTGAAGAAGTCATAAAACACACTTTAGTGCATCAATCTATATGATGCATTTAGTTCTCTGAGTGTAGCTCAGACCAAACGTTTAAGTGCATCATCGATAAAGATGCAGGAAGGTGCATCAAAACGCATCAAGTGATGCATTAAGGTGCGTCTTGACTGAAAGATATACTCATTTGCATCATATGATGCACTTTCTTTACGATATACAAAAATGCATAAAAATGCATCAAACTATGAATCTGAGGAGATAAAAGACACTTTAATGCATCAATCGATATGATGCATTTAGTTTACTGTGTGTAGAGATCACTTCCACAGCACAGCACTACGAAAAAAATAGCAGTTGCACGTACAACAAAAAAGGCGACCTTCCGCTGCCTCCCTTTCTCCACAGCATCCACAGAGAACTCATCTCTCTCGCGCACTCATCCCTTCTCGGCGTCCGTTTTGCCAACACGTCCGTGGCTCGTGATGTCGAAGGAGTCACGTGCGCAAGTTAAACTATCTGTAGATCGAGCCGGCCGCATTAGAATTCAGCTCTTGCGCGGGGCCCTGGAAACGGTACGAAGGTAAGGTAAGACACGATGTAAGAGGAGACGACTCTGCCATAAAAGGTCACGGCGCGTCTGCTCTTGTAACCCTGGACGTGCGGTTGGTCCTCCAGATTCATCTTGCTCCTCTCGAGTTTTTTGTCCACTCCACTTTGCTACGACGTCGTAATTAAAATTTTGGTTTTCTGCCGTGCTCTTGTTTTGATATGTTTTATAGTTATTAGTATTCCTTAGGCGCCGCTTATTATGTCTATGCTGCCTTTTTTGGCTCGTCTTTTTTAAACTTACATCCCCCACTTTTTGTAATGTATACCTTTTGGGGAAAAAAAAAAACTTTAAAGGTTTCCAAGGAAGATTTGTAGGAAGGATAACTATTTAGAGATAATGGTGGGTTCCTGGGAATTTTTAAAATAGGGGACGGGATTTAGGACTAAATTAAATACGTCGGTGAATCTGGAAAACAAAAACAAGTGAGAATATGAAGCGCACTCCGATACACACGTGTGTTCCATTCTACTGTGCTGACATGACACGATGATCCCTCTTTCTCTCTCCCTTCTTTTTCCATTCTTTACCTTTTTTTGTTCTTATCTTCTCTTGTTTTCTTCCTCTCTACCATTCTCCTGTCTTTGACCTCACTATCCGCACCTGTTTTATTTTCCTTTAGCCTCTTTTCTACATCCACCATACTCCCCGGACTTAAGTCCTTGTGACTTTGATTTGATTCCGAAGATGAAGGAACCACTTCGTGGCATTCGCTTCAGAACTGTTCCAGAGATTCAACAGGCAGTAGACCGCTCCATTCGCACCATCAACAGAACAGGCTCTGCTAACGGTATACTACGCCTTCCACATCGCTGGCAACGGGTTCTACACAACACTGGTGACTACTTTGAAGGACAGTAACAGGTACAAACATGTAACTCTTGTGTATCGGTTGTGAATAAATAGTTGCCACTATTTAAGTTCCAACCCTCGTAGTATTCCCTTTCTGTGTCTTCGTGTCTACTCCATCTATTCTCTTTCCACTTCTTCACCCATCTATCTGTCTCTCACTCCTTTTTCTTCTCTACTGTCTATCTATCTATCTATCTATCTATCTATCTATCTTTCTCTCTCTATGTATCTCTTTACATTTCCAGTTCTGTCTTTATCTTCCTTAGCCTACTCATACACAATTCACCCATACATTGAACCATGTCCAATATTTCGAAGGGTCCAGTGAGATATGAGTGTCACATGACCCCCTTGCCGTTTGAAAAAATTGACCTCAATCCGATGGCGGCCATATCCCGGAAGCCCCTTACCCAGGGCTGGATTAAAAACGAAATGAAATTGGGCCTGATGCTTGAAATCTTCGGTGAACAATAAACACAACGACGTTATAGTTACGTCACAGCGCAAAGAATAATGGTAACTGTATAATAAGTAACGCTGTGTCTAGGCGTCCGAAATTATGGCTCCAAATTTCATCCTAAGATTTATTTTCAGGCTAATTAGCAAAAGAAAAATGTTCAGCTTTCGGAAAATTTTCGTCTGTTTTCATCTGGGCCTATTTCAGGAATGGGCCTAATGCTGCAGCATCAATAGCACCCACCTTAATCCGGCCCTGCCCTTACCCCGATGTACCCAGGTGAAGTTGGATCTGGCAATACCGCATCCGTTTCAGAGAAAATAGGGTGTCCTGGTACTTTTGAATCACCCAGTACACACACATACACACACAGGGAGAGAAAGAGATAGACAAATTGAGGGACACAAATTAAAAGAGGAGATTGATAGAAATAGATAAAAAAGGAAGAATAAATAAGAAAGTCGATTGGTGAAAGAGATACAAAAGAAGAGAGATAAATAGAAAGAAGATGTGTAGCAATCTACACTCTGTCCCAGGAATCTGTGGAGCAAGCGAACGGAAACAAGTACTCTGTGCATGTAGAGACCCGAGAGGGCTTGCCCAGTGAATGCGTGAGAGGAACATGGATCGCGGAAGGGAAAACGCGGCTGCAGCTACCAGCAGTTAACAGCAGCGCGTACTGTCTTGCTCCGCCCACTCACTGTTATGCGTGGCGTTGCTCCACAGACTCTGAGACAGTGCAGGAAGCAAGAAAGAAATAGACACACAGAACAGAATAGAGAAATAAATATAGAAACAGAAGTGAATACAGAAATAAAGATAGAGAAATGTGAAGAGGAAGAAATAAAGAAGGGAATAAACAGAGAAAGAGAGAAGAAAGTAAACAGAGGACGAAAGATAGAAGGAGATAAACAGAAGAAGAAAGGTAGAAGGAATAGAACAGAGGATTAAAGGTAGAGAGAGCTAAGCAGAGGAAGAAAATAGGAGATAAGCAGAAGAGGAAAGATAGAAGGAAATGAACAGAGGAAGAATGGTAGAAGGAATAAAACAGAGGATCAAAGATAGATGGATATAAGCAGAGGAATAAAGATAGAAGGAAATCAACTGAGGAAGAAAGATAGGAGAAGAGCAGAGAATGAGAGAAAAGGAAAGTGGGAAAGAAACAGGAATCCTAATACTCATGATCAAAGCACAACCTCAAAATATTTCATCTACCCTTCCATCATCGCAAACCGAATTCTCTACCGATGCCAGTGGCGTGCCTAAGATTTTGGAAAGGCGGAGGGTTACGTACACATTTTTCTTTTTACTAGTCAGTCCTCATTTTGCCATCTTCTGGCTTGGACGTTCATTTTTTAAAGAAATGCTTGGTCAAAAAAAGGGGGTTAGTACCCTCACTTGGGCCCACCACTGATCGATGTCACTTGTGATTAGATGAAATAGAGGAAGGGGCACACACAAGTGCCAAGAATCGAACCTGAATCCTTACGTAACTAATGGAGGTGTGCAGCTCTGAAAATGGGTATAATCAAGTCTTCAGACACAGACAAAATTTACGTTCATTTAAAAGGAAGAATTGTTTTATGTCCGTTCCTGACAAAAAATGTATTCCGTCTTGCAAAAAAATAAATACATATATGCCACATGCCAATATTATATGGAAGCCGAAAATACAGTGATAAAAATAGCATGATTCTTTCAGCACCATGCTGAACAGTTGGCAAACACGTCGAAAGTGTTGTGACCGCAAGAACAGATTTTTATGGAGCGTGGGGTAACTGTTTTGTGGGCCTCCAAACGTTACTGCTTATGGGCAGGTGGCATGCGTTTCGCGATATTAAAACGTCCCACCTTTAAAGGATGTACGATTTAGGGGAATAAGGTTAGACCGGATCGGTCATACACTACCTGGTAGCGTGACGTTTATGGTTGTAAACTGGACTGGGGAGATTGCGATTGAAAATATAGCTCTCATTTCTGCGGTTGGGTGAAAGTTGCTTTCTTTCGCTCCTCTCTCTTTTTATTTTTTGATTTCGCAAGCGATGGAGTAACTCATCAATATGCGAGAAGGTACTTATAATTACTAATTGTTAGGCGAGACAGTATTTGCTTTGCTTTTGATGTTATTGTTGCCACGATTGCGTGACCATTGACAACATGTCAACGACAGGCAGCTAGTGGCGTCGCGAGAGAATTTCATTCGAGGATGGACAATTTCGCGTGAGCTTTCTGCTTTGGTGACCATGGCTGATAAGATTATCTCTTTTTCTCTATCTTTCCTAATGGGCCTCCCCGATGGCGCAGTGGTAGCGTCGTCGCCTTGTAATCAAGGGGTCCCTTGTTCGATACCCGGTGGTGGCACAAGTAGTTCGGATCCCACTTTAAACTGTAGCTCTAGTCCCGATTAGCCTTACTGTGCATAAAGTGGGCTTAAACACCAAATCAAATCTATCTTTGCTTCTTCTTCCATTAGCTGGATACCCATGATGGCGGAAGCGGAGCGAAATTCTCGTCATCCAGGCTTTTTCTTTCTATTTTCTTCTTCCTTACTGTTTCATAGCTATCTTGATCTCTTTCCTTCCTCCTTTCATTCTTTCTCAGTTTCTTAATTTATTTTCCTCCGTCATTCTTCTGTTTCTCTTTTTCCTTGTTTCCCTATTTTCTCCCTGTTTTTCTTTGCTTCTTTTACTTTCTTACTGCATCTATTTCTCTGTTATCTTTTTCTCTTTGTCCGTATTTCTGTTTCATTGTTTCTCCTTCTCCCCAACTACTACTGTATCCCTCTGCCTGTGGGTGAACAGAAGTGCCAGGGCCTGCCCTCTGGTGACGCCCCTGCCTGTGAAAGCTGTTATAGCTACTTAAACGAATCGAAATGTGAATATGAATATATAAAAGAATGAAAGTCCTCGTCTCTAAATAATGAAAGGAGAACGAATTGTAGGAATCTTTTACGTCATGATATGAAGAACCATGGGGGGAGCCAAATTGCATTTTAAATATTCGTGTCGATCTCTAGAGTGGTGCCCGGGGTTGGACCTCGAAAATTTTGAATATGAAAGGGGATCGAGTAACCCTGTGTTGCATATACCCTGACCCATCTATATCTGGAGCAAGGTCGCGCATAGCGGCAGAGAAGAGGAGGAAATCGAGTGGGCAAAGCGAAGCAGTCAGTACACGCTGCTGGAAAGGTTGGAAACTGCAGTCGCTTTCCCCCTCTCCACGTAAGTCCGTTCATCTCACGTGCTCATTGGTGGAGCCGTTTCGCGTCGCTACCTGCGCAGAGACTTGCTCCGGAGATAATTGGGATAGAGTGTAGGTCTTTTTACTTCAAGTAAATTTTTAAAGGAAACACATGAGCCTAAATGGGTGGCTAAAGAATATATTCCTTTACAACTTTACATTCCTACAAATTCCTTAAAATAAAAATACAAGAAGTTTCATCGGAAGACAGAAAATACTTGATTAATTTTGTTTTTGGTAACAAACACAAAAGCCTATATAGCTTTTACGTTGAGATTTATTTTCGTATGGTAAGGATATGTCCCTGGTTGGTATCATCCAAGAGTTCAAGTTAGACTTGGCAAGTTTACATTGCTATGCCCCTTTTCTTAAACTCCTTTCGACATCACAGCCTGAACATCCTATCGATTCCATGGTGTAAATCCTGTATTAACTCCTGCAGCGTGTATTTCCAGATATTCTTCAATGTGAACAGGATTCCCCGGTGAGAGGTTACAAATCTCTCACAACCTCCTGAAGAAGGGGAACGTCACTTAAAAGAAACCTTCCAATAGTCACGTGCGAATTCTTTCCGATGCGGTGCTAAAAGTGTATACGCATCTGAAACTTATACAAGAAAAAAAAAGAAAGAAACAAGAATTGAACCGTACGAAAACCTTGACACAAATCGCTTCATGGACGCTTAGCCTCTCGCACCACGGTTGAAATCGCTTTTGTATTCCTGTTGGGATTTAGCGAAATCCCTTGCAGAACTCAAGACAGCTCCTGACTGACCGAGTTGGCAAGTAGTTAATGCGATTCCTCGCCAGATAGGATCCAATCTCATAGATATATGATAGATGAATTAAGCCTGTCCCTCTGCTCGAAACAAAACACTCCCACCAAAAGGTCCATTACGCAATGAAAAGTGGGCAGAAAACTAGAGGCAATGGTCTTTCGTGTTTGTCCACCTTTTTTCTTCATGTTTTCTTCTCCATTTTTATTCTCGTCCGAACGTCAATCTTTTTCTTCTTTAACTCCTGCTCTTTTCAACTGCTTCCAGCGTCCCCGCCCTTTTGAACCTGTTCAGGCTGTCCATCATCTCTCTCTCTCTCACCAACAGTACGAGCAGAAGACGCAACCGATGAGTTTTGATGATAAAACTCAACCTGCTGGATTCGTGGTTATGTATGGACCTAATGAATGGTGCAATTAGCTTAAGGGATAGTTGGAAATTCTGGCAGCCTTTGCCTGGGTATAGCAGGACCCCCTCCCCTCCTTTCCTCTCGGCCCCAAGTTGCTCCGCATTGCTCCAAATGAGTCATATACCTGTAATTAGCACCGCAACCAGATACGTTCTTGATTTAATGAGGCAGTTGTGATGGGTAACCTTCATTCATCATGAGCTGAGTATTTTTAAAGAAACGCCAGCCAGCTATGTTGGAAGCCTGCAAAACATATTAGTGCGAACTTGAGCGATAACACTTAACCCAGTCAACAATATATTTGAATGTTACTCACCTTGAGTAGCTTTTCTGTTTCTTAAGGTTAATCACGACAACGGAGATGAATGATGATGAAATAAACGAAATATTACTTTTTATAGAATCCATTGCTCTGTATTTTTTAAAAAATTGTCGCACTTTAGGTGGTCTGTTTCTTTCAAGTGACGATTTCTTTATGGTAATGTGGAATCAACAGAAACTGGCACCACTTTCGTATTCAAATGTTTGTGTGTGCATCGGCCTTAATATCAGGTAAGTTCCTCTACCCGCGGTGGGGTGAGTTGAGTTGGTATTGACACTTTAAAGTGGGATCCGAACCACTATGTGCCTCCACCGGGTATCGAACCCACGACCCCTTGATTACAAGGCGACGACGCTACCACTGCGCCATCGGGGAGGCACTCTACCCGCAGTGGGTATGGCAAGCAGTTCGTCCATCCTGAGCAACCCAGAGGACGGGCCAAGGCCCCCCGCCGCTCGAGCTATGAAATATTTAAATGTGTACCTACAAAACGTTACGAAAATAACAGACTATTTTCAAGTTTGTAAAAATTTCGATTTCGTTCTTACATAAATGAATGGATTTGTTGTGGGGAGAGGCAGGCTCCAGAAGTTGGCAGTTTGCAATATTGGGTACTTTTAGTTTTATAACCATTGATGCAAGGCTACCAGACCTCCCGATTAAGTCAGGAGAGTCCATCCTTTTAATCACTGTCCCGACCCTTTTCGAACTGCAGTCGTGATGCGAAAATTTCTCGTTGGGGGGAGGGGGGTTGAGGGTTAACTCACATTTATACATGTTCTTTACAATCATAATAATTGCTAGTATGTAAATTTTAATTCATAAATATATTATTTTCTAAGCAGAGAATTATAATTGCTGTTCATTGGTGCTGATATGAGAGAAAATTAAAGGAAATCTGAAGAACATTGTGATTTTGCGGACCTCCCCTCCTCCTCAAAAATATCCTGGGTACGGGCCTGTTCCCCTTCCTTCTATGAAGTTATCTTCATCTGATTATAATCAAAATCCTTCTCGTATAAAGAAAGATATTTACTCAATAGATGGCGTTGATGAAAGAGTAAAAGCTTAATAGGCTAGAGCCTATGGATATTGGGGAATTTGGGAAAAATATTTAAGAACAAAATGTAAATAATTACAAAATTATGCATGGAAGCAAAAGGGTGCATTAGTTCGTAAAAGTCAAATAGAAAATGACATCAATATGTGAATCTTCAGTATCGAATGATTGAGAAATGAATATAAGAGAAAAATAGCACAAAAAGGTATGATTTGGCCTCAGTGTGTATCATGCTATTTTTGTAGCCTTTCCTATGCAATAGCTGGGGAGGTATCATTAGATTGTACGAAATATTGTTTGTGAATGTATTCTGATACATTTATATTTGACAATTTATCGATAATTATCCTATGATTCATCTTGTAATAAGTAATGTACAATTATGTAATTAATATTAATTTTTGACAACTATAAATATAATAAATAGTATTTTTTTTCTAATTTGGAAATATGTTTAATCATTGGAAGACAAGGATCTCTGATCTAAAATATTCATGAGACCTCTGCCTAATAGAGTAGTTAATTTTTTGTTTTATTTCTATGGGAGATTACACAGTTCATTCTCTTGTCTTATCTTTCTTCTTCTTACATATTCTATCAACTTCTCTTCTCAGTTCTTGCTATCGTTAGCAGTTAGCTCTAGTTTCTGTGAGTGACCATTCATCAATTTCATCACATCATCGCTTATCCTCATGTTCGCGATTAGCTAAAAGTAGCATAAAAGCGAAGTAAAATGAAGCAATTAGTCGATCAATCAATCGAAGTCTCTATTCACTTGCCTTCTTTAATTATAATTTGTCCACATTCTGTATCAAACGAATCTTGATTTCTCTCTTTCATCTGCTACTTCTGTCACTGTTCTGTATATTTTGCTCCATTGTTCCTTAACGTTTTCTTCTATTATGTTTTTATTCCTTAATTTTGATTTTTAGTAGTCCTTGATGTTGTTTGTTTATCTTTGAATCTTCGTTAAGTCTGGAAGTAGTCCATGTTTTCTTCTTTTCATTCTTGGTATTTTGTTTATACAGGGTGATTCAAAAAGGACTTTAAAACTTTGAAAGTATATAGATATTTATGCAGATAACTTACAGAGTCGGTTGAGGTGCCATTGCAAAGCAATACACATCAACTTTTGACTCACGTAGTCCATCAGTATCGAACTCACCCACCAGTAGCGCTGTCAGCATTGTTCTTAAGAGTGGTTACTTTTACTGGTGCGGAATTTTCTAATTCCTCAGTTCGACGAGGATGACCAAGAAGGACGCCTTTACTATCAGTAAGATGGGGCACCACCACACTACCACGTAGAAGTCCGAGATTTTCTTGATACCCGATTCCCAGGTCGGTGGATTGCATGGCCACCTCGCTCCCCAGATTTGACCCCGTTTTTCATTAAAGATCGAGTTTTTCGTACCACCTTTACCTGCTGATCTTGCTGAGCTGAGACTTCGAATTAACGCCGCCGCTGCAGAAGTGACGCCTGACTTACTGGTGAAAGTCTGGAGTGAAATCACTTTAACATTAATGTTGTATGACAAACTTGATGTGTTTTGCTTTGCAATGGCACCTCAACCGACTCTCTAAGTTATCTGAATAAATTTCTATATGCTTTCAAATTTGTAAAATCCGTTTTGAATCACCCTATATTTATGATCCAACTGCTTTCTTCAGGTAGTGTTCTGAAATCCCATAAAAGTTCTTACATTTGTTACTGATGAGAAATATCGAGTTGTGGTAAAAATGTGGTGAATTTGAATAACTTCATGGTGTAAAGGGGTGATCCTGGAAGGCACCTAAATGTCAACCTCACTTCCACGTAAACCCTGTCCCACCTATCTCTGGAGCAAGACCGCGCATAACGGTAGAGAAGGGGGGGGGGGTCGAGTGAGCAGAGTGAAGCAGTACACGCTTGTGGGATGGAAGGTAACTGCAGTCGCTTTCCCCCACTCCACGCAATTCCGTTGCTCCCACGTGTTCATTGGTGGAGCCGTCTCGCGTCACTTCTTGCGCAGAGACTTGTTTTCGTTAGCCTGCTCCAGAGATAGTTGGGACAGAGTGTAATACACCCATTGATTACCTTGTGGCGGACTAACGAGACTCCGGAATCTGAAGTCGCAGCCAATATAATCCTATGTGAGACTTATGTTGTCTTCGCATGAACTTTACATAATAGCCATTCATCTTCATTCTTCAGATTAGCCAAAACTGGCAGAAACAGAAGTAAATAAACCAATCAATCTCTTACGTATTATCCAATATATATAAAGCCTCAATTCCACCACTGACTCACTAACTTACTGACATAAATGTTCTCCATGAAGGAAGCCCCTAAGCCGAAAAATGCCCGATTACAACCCCCCATGAAATCGTCCCAAAAGGAATTTGAGGGGAATGACGGAAAACAGTTATTATCCAATTACGTTTAAAAATGTGAAAATGACAAAAGATGTAAATATTGCATTTCCAATTTAGTGTCGCTATTGAATTCGTTTATGCAAAACATCCAACTAATTATCTTATTACTTACTCGGTTCATTATTAAGAAAATATACAATAATATTTCGAACATTTGTACCCTATTAGAGCCCATACACATAAAGTTACTTTCTAAACTTTTCAAATTTGCGAACTTATACGCATGTTCCCCATCATCCAATACAACTTGCAGACATTTTACCCCTCTATAATATGATTACGCCCACAACGTGGCCGAAGGTCACGCATGCGAGGGTACAAGACGTGCCCAAAGGCCACGTCGAAAGTACGCGAGTCTAGATATATATACGTACGTTTATGAAGAATTGTGTGCTATGAAGTCTATTTGTAGTTTCAAACTCAAGTAGCATCTTGTTTACATTATGCACTCCAGTACAGCAAGGCCAGCTGCTGGCCTACAGTATTACAGTAGCAAAAAACTGTTTTGTTTTTAGCATATAATTTTTCATTTTTCTTTGTTGTTACCTCAACAGAATCAACGTGTAAGCCTCCAATGTTCCTTCTTTTCCGATATGGGGCCATTCGCACCCTCTTACGGCGTGTTGACAAAACATGTCGATCGATCACTCTGGCCAGTGTGTAGCCAAAGGAAGCAGGACCCCGAGACAGAAACAGGCGACCTTGAACCATCCAATAAGAGGCTGCTTTATATGGAGGAAAACTCTTCCCCCCAATCTGCAGGGGTCAAAATAACAGTCGAGTGCCAGCGGCGATGTCTACTGATGTACTCAAGTGTTGCGAACTGCACGATCAAGTGTCCACGTATACTGCATATTGCCAGCGTTGTAGCAGATCAACCAAGCAGGTTATAATTTTTATATTTTAAAATATATTATAAAGTTTCTAACCACAATAGAAATGCAGAAATATGATTGATGACATACGCGTGATATTGTACATGAATATAAACGTTTCAGAGCTTTGGGTCTATTATAAGGCATAATCTAACACGTCCAAGGCACATCCACCAAAAATAGTTGATAAAGCTCACTGACCACGGTCACATTTTTAAAAATGCTGTGCGAAGTTACTGTTTTTCTGGCGTGTGAATTTCTGTTCGTTTGTTTTTGCACACATATTTCTCTCTCTGTTCTTTTTTCTTAGTTGAAGAGTTTTAAAAGAAAAACACTCGCGCCTCGTACGTTTCAAAAGAAAGCCATCGTTTCCAAAAGAGGACCAACTTCATATATTCCTGAATTGTGGAAACAGGGACAGGCTTCACATGTTACCAACCTTAACTAACTCACTCTTAGCCTTCTTAAACCCTAATGTTCATGGCTGCAGCAACACAGGCCTTCCATCTGTCCCTATCTTGAGCAAGATCTATATACTCTTTCCCATCCCTGCCGATTTCCTTTAGGTCTATCTCAACGTTGTCCCTCCATCTTCGTCTTGGCCTTCCTACAGGTCTCTTACCATCAGGTTTCCCAACAAAAATCCCGTAAACCACTCTTTCCTCTCCCATTCGTGCTACATTGCCTGTCCACCTAAGTCTTCTTTATTTAATTATTCTAATAATATCTGGACATGAATACAAATTAAGTAGTTGTATTTACAATATTATAAACTCAGGAAAGTATGAACCCCCCTCAAGCAGATTTGGCTACACTTAAAACAAGCTCAACATGCCCATATGAGGTTTTTGCTCAAGTGTGGAACCCTGTCTAATCCAAGATTTTTGTAAAAAATGCCCTCGGGAATTTCTCGGAAAGTATGAACCGCCCCTCGGGCAGAAGTGCCTATACTTACAAAAGGCACTTCTGTGAGATTGTTGTCCATAAATTTGTTAAAAATATGCCCCTCTTGATATTTTTTTTGGCCACACTTAAAACTAGGCCAAGATACACACACACACCCACCCACACATATTTACTTCCGGTTTAAGTTCAATTGGATACCAGCTTCAATTTGTTTATCTAATATTAAAACAATGTAATATGCAGAGCCCCTCTAGAATTGCTCTGTGACTCTCTCATTTCTTACATCATAAACATATGATTTTTCACCTATGAGAATAACACTACATATGGTGTCATCAGGTAATGCCTCATGGAATTCACAGATAATTTTAATGTTTGTCCTGTCATTAACCACAACTTGTTTTCTTTTTGAAGTGTTGATTACAAACATGGGTCTCTGTGCTTTGAATTCATCTGGTGTGTAATACATGTCAGTATTGCCAGTAGTGACCCTTTTGTATGCTGTAAATGCTTCATATAATTTGAGGAAATCATCCTTGGACATGTCTAAATTATAATTTTCTCTAGGAAATACCTCATTTCTGCCATTTTTAAGATAAATGTTCTTGATGTTGCAGCTATCAAATTTACTTGAATTTTTTTCCTGATTATTGTGTCTTCCAGTCTGAAACAATACCACCACAAAATCCGGCATGTCATATTGTATACTGGAGAATGAATTTGTAGCATCAAACTCATAATATGTACCAGTTGCGGGCTTCTGTACACATTGATATGTATAAAATTGTAGAGGAATCTGTGGATTTTTTATTATATCAGCTTTGTATTTAAGAGCATAACTGGCCTCATATTCAACAACAGGGATTCTTAACTCCATGGTCTGAATAATGCATTTGCCTGCATCTGGTAGGGTATTAGGCAGAGCTTCCCCTGTAGAGTTTAATGTGCTGTACCTCATCAAAGCATTATTATCATTGGCAGCTCTTCTAAATGTAATTCTTAAACCACCCTTCCACATAATATCTTTGTAATCTGAGAAGAATCCTGGCAATAGGCGCATCGGGAACACCACTGTGTGGTTCTTAGATAATATCTTATCACCAGCCTCAAATCCACCTATTTTGTAGTAAGAAGCCTCGGTTTTGGATAATTTTAATGTGGCCAAAGCTGTGGAGGTAATGCCGGGATAATCCACTCTGTTTATAACAACACCATGCTTTCTGACCTCAATTTCAGAGAATAGATGTGGCACAAAATTATCCACCAATCTTATATTTGAATTTGCCGGATAATCTGTTCCATCGAGCTTTACAACATCAAATTTGATGTATAGATCTGCTCTGTGAGGGTGTATAAATCCATCCCCTACATCAAGATCAACCTCAATCTCTGTGTTGGGTTGATTTAAATTTGCAAATGTCCTCCTGTTTGGGGGAATGATTGTAGCTCATAACTCTCAAAATTTTCCATTTTTTTCTTGTATGTATTTTTATTTAAATATTAATCTCTATGATTGCAGTTGTTGTGGCTCCAGCAAAATCAACTAATTCTTCTTTTTCATTAGTGACCATCAATTCAATATAATCTATTCTATTATGGCACACAGGAAAATATAATGTTGGGGATGGATTGTAGATGATTGGCTCCATGAATTCAGAATTAGGTTTGAATGTTGCAATGATGCCGGTTTGTTTGTGAGTGCCTATGCCATTTGATTTGGTGATCATACCCTCAGCCACATTGCAGTGAATATTCAGAGTCTCTATGGCCAAGAATTTAGGTATATTCATAGCAGTGTGTTTGATGCCTCGTTCAAGTTTTGTGTTGTTCTCAAATCCTAACAGCTCTCCTATAGTACCCAGATTCACTGTTTCTGTGGCAGATACAATCTCTACTCTGTGAGTGACAGAATTTTGACTTAACACTACACCTCTGGGTAATTGAGCATTTAGAGTGGATAGATTATATTGCCCTGGAGTGATGACAATTTTTTCATCACCAACTGCAATTGTGTTGTTGTGGTGTGTAATATTAGGGATCAAGTACATGCCATAAAATGCTCTGAGAGCTATTGTTTTGAGATACACTATATCATCATGTAATTTGAGTTTCAATATTGAATTTTGGCTGGTGAGATGAAATACCCCCATGATGTTTCAGATACCACAAGGCTTTTTGAAAATCTTCAATTGATGGTTTATTTATTTGAGACATATATCTAAGAACAGATAAACACAAATGTCCGCAATTAACATCTTTGAAATTTTGAACACGGGCATTATTGTAATAAAGATTAGCTGAATTAAGATATTTTATTAAATTTTCAGGTGGAACACCTCCAAATGAATCAAATACAAATGCCTCATTGTTTAAATATTTAAGATAGCAAATCCAGTGAGTGCCCTGATTTTTGTACTTATCCAAATTAACAATGCCACACTCTTTGTTGAGTGGTTGTTCCGGTAAAGAATCAGACACGTACACACCTCTAAAATGTTTGATGCCCAGTGGCTTGATTAAAGCTTCAATATCTTGGTTTGTAAGCGGCTCTTGTTTTTTTTAAACTTATTCATGGCTCTCTTAACACCTTTGCCTTGTTTCTCCATGGCCAGGTTGTGGCGCTTCTGCTCATCTAATTCTGCCCTATTTTTTTGGCATCTATTACTGTTTTTGCTATGGCAGCTGATCCCCCAGCCAAGCTCCCAACAGTCCCGAGAGCAGCTAAGATGGCAGGAATCGTAAATATGAATCCCCCCACATGTGATTTTTTTCTTGATTGCTGTAATTTTTTTAATTGGGGGGTACTAAGCAACAATTTCATCCCATGACCCTTGGCAATACAAGAGCTTTTTTTCTTGCGCTGCTTTTTGGTCAAAAGGCTATCAATAGGCCCAAGAGATTTGAGACCTGCATAAGGTATTTGATACATAACACCCTTGGCCTTCATTGTAGGTTTATTATATACATATTCACAACCCCCACCCCAGTTTTTGTTTGGTATTCATAGCTATGGTGGTTCCCAATGCTGCTATTTTTTCACTCAAAGAAGCATCTTTGCTTACAAATCTACCAAATGCAGCCTCTTCTAATTTCTTGTCTGCAACATGTCTCTTGTCAAGATCAGAATGTGTGTTGTATGCTATGTCATGGTCTCTACAAGCAGCATCTAGGGGATTAACACCGAGTTGTTATATTTATGTAGAAGTTCTGGAAGAATATTAATCCATTTATAATTACCTTGAAGTGTAAATTGTTTATACATAAGATTTTTTAGGGTTCTGTTGAATCTCTCTACAATTGAGGCCTTGAGATCACTGTAACTCGAATAATGTTGTATTGCCTGGCTTTTAATAAATTGTTGAAACACTGAATTATAAAATTCTTTGCCATTATCTGTTTGCAAATAGCGCGGTGATCTTCCACTCTGATTGATGATTGTCCTGATGGCTTCTGTAACACATGTTCCAGTCTTGGATTTGAGTGGCACAGCCCAGGCAAATTTTGAAAATGTATCTATGATAGTGAGTAGATACTTGTAGCCCTTGTTGATTTTGTCTAAGTTTTTCAACTGTCCACTTGCCATTTCAATCAAGTCGCTCTGCCATAAATCATCTATGCCCTTTGTGACTACTGGGAGTCTCTTAAAATTATGTCTGGCTTGTCTGTGTAATTCATCAACAATAATTTGTCTAGACATAATATGTAAACAAGAATATTGCAACTATAGGGTGTTCAGCAGCTGATACTACAGGATTTTCTAAATATAATTTGTCCCCTATTTGTATTTTAAATTCCAAAGAGCCATCATTTTCAACATATGCTGTTTCTAATGTATTGGGATCTGTAAAATCCTCTAACTCTACACTGGTGATTTTCACTTTGTTGTCAGCATTCGTTATTGGTAAGGTGGGGTAGTGGTGTGCCTGTGGTTGAAGCCAATATTTGATCTTGATTGGTCTCAATATGCCCCCAACAAAAAATTGGTAATAAAATTGTGCAGGGGACAGCATATATATATTTTGCCACCTGGTGTAAATGGTGAATCATATTCTTTGTTGGGGAAGCTGTACAATTCAAGAATTACTGTATGTTTAGGATTTTCGATTATGCCTGTTATTTCTTTTTCTGCTGTGAGCAATCTGCTTGTTACAGATTCAAGGTGCTCATTGATGGTCCTAACAACATCATCATGGCCTGGCTTGATTTTTATGTCCACAGCAAGTTTCTTGTATTGTTGCACAATTTCTTGAAGTTGGGTGGCAAAAACAGACAGAGCATTTGCTTGATTGGATTCCATGGTCCCTAGCTGTTGCTTGATATTAGCTACAATTTGTTGCAAATTTTCAACAATTGCCAATTTTGAATTTTGAGCAGTAAGATCATGGACCTGTCTTCTGATATCCTCAAACAAAGCATGCAATTCATTAATATGTTGATTAGTTGGTAGAGTGGCCACTGTCTGAGTGAGATGTTTGATCTCTGCCTGGATATTCTTGATATCTTCTGATTTCAATATGCGATTCACTGCCCTTTTTATATTTTTAAGTTCCTGTGATGTAGGCAGATTTGATACTGTATTTTGCAAAAATTCAAGTGCCAATTTTACATTGTTTAATTCAGAAGCATCAGCCACATTTTGCATAGCATTTTGGAGCAGGGCTATATCTGCCTGAGTGGGTGTGGATTGTTGTAAAATTTCAAGCTTTGTTTGGATATCATCAATCAAGTGATGAAAATGAGATAGCTCAGATTCAGTGTTGAGGTTTTCAAGCTTTGTGATTTGTTGCTGGACACTAACAAGGGTATCTACAATACCGGGCAGGCGGGATTCTAGTACATTTGCCAAATCACTTTGCACTGCTGCTATTGTACCTTCAAGATGGGTTATGCTACTTTGAATTTTTCCAAAATCTTGATATGTTTCAAGTTGCAGCTTAATATTTGCTACACTCCGAGTTATTGCATTCAAAGCATCAGAAGATGGCAAATTGTTCATAAAATTTTCAAGTGTCTCAATTTTTTCTTTAACCTCGGCTATGGCATTGTGCAGAGGATCCAGATTAGGTATTTGGAGTGACTGAATCTGTTCCTTTAGAGTGGAAATCACTAGATCAAAATCTTCTTGTGATTTTATGCTTTTGACAATTGTTTGGAGCTGTGTCTGGATATTATTTATCTGCTCTTCCAATTGTTGTTTCAATTGCTCAGAATTGTTAGCCTGGGTCTTAAATTTGGCTTGAAGAGCTGCTACAGCTTCTTCTAAACTTTGAAAATTATCCAATGTGGCCAAGTCAGTATATTTCTGAAGCAATAATTTGAGTTCAGAATCAATTTTAAGAAGAGGGTCCATGCATTGTGATTGTAAATTTGTAATTTCTAGTTGAAGACTGGCATTGAGTGTAGTTTGTAAAGCTTGTAAATCACTTCTTAATTTTTGACTCTGACATCAAGCATCAAAATCTCATCACTGTGATCTTCATGTCTTGTATGGCCAAATATATCATTAGGCATTTTTTGATTTAGTGGTTATTTATTATAGAGTATCTGATTCTTAATTCTATAAAAAAGGGTATAAGCTTGTCATAGGATCCAGGGACCTCAATATATAAGCAGTCACCAGCAGAAACAGTATATACAGTGCCAGAAATCATGTTTGAGTGCTTAATTCTGTAAATATTTCTCCCTACTGAAATTTTGACATCACCCTCAGGAGTTGTAATAAATTGTAATTGCCCACCTACAGGTAATTGGTAATGATTTAAATTATTGTTAAATATGTACAATGTTTTGCCTGTTTCATCATCAACATCTGTAAGTATGCTGTTCAGATGAATAATTAACAAGCCACTTAGTTTAGATATCATATCAGAAGAGGTTTGTGGTGTTGGCAGCTCCATAATAGCCTGTTTTTTGAACCCAAATAAGTTCATAGGCATGTTTATTTATTTCAAATCATGCTCTGTGTTTGGGCATTGATTCCCACTTTTCAAATCACAATGACCCCATGGTAAAGTATGTATGCCACATGATAAAATGCATCTCTTATCATCATGTGGGTCCAGAGCCACTTTTCTTACAATATTGCTAGTCAATAAGTGATCCACACTCTGAATTCTGGATTCTGATGTTCTGATTGTGCTACATGATTTGAGGCAATTTTTGTAATCCTCAAATTCAAGCTCTTTTTCAACAGTTACTCTGCCAATGCCCTTGGCCTTTTTGGCAACAGCGCCACTACATGTCTCAAAACTGTACATCTTGGCTCTTAACCCAGCAAATGCCACAATAACATCACCAAGTGTCTCATCTTTTAACTTGCCAGGCACCTTTTTGTTGTGGTGTTGAATCCTTGTATGTTCACTGGTATCAAAATATTCAAGCAATTCAGGCTGTGACATATCTTTATAAACATCTTCTGTTTTAATATCAAGAACAAAACTATCTGTATCCATGTACATCAATTTTACACAATCACCATAAAAAGGTTTCAACACATCATAATACAATTTTAACATATGTAATTTGGCCAATTCCAATATTACAGCCCCTACATAAATAGGTTTATCAAACTTAATTTTTGTTTTTTTCATGTTGAAAAGTGCCATATTTTCATCATAAATTCTTCTATAATTGAAATTAGGCTTTGCAACCAATTTTCTGCTCCGGCTGGGGTCAGTAATTATTTTAACATCGGTATGTTTTCTGACATTTTCAATAGTTTTGCCATATACAGAATTGACCATCAATTTAAACAAGGCCTTATCAAATTGGCTCATTGCAGATGTTCGAAGCTCTGTGTTTGTATCAATATATGGTTTCAACCATTCTGAGTGCCTGAACCTCAAAACTTTGCCAATTTTGATCACTTGAACACCATGATGCATCAGGAACTGGAGGTTTTTGTAATATATGACATAGCCCTGTTTTGGCTCCAGTGTCATCATCAATTTCTTTTGTTTAGAGCCAGGTGAGCACTGAACCTCGGGAATTGGGGGCAGATCAGAAAATTTGTTGTGTAAATCATCAGGAATTGTCAGATCAACCTCTAAGAAGAGGCCATAGTCACTGTCATCAAAATCCTTAAGATCTTCAATATTAAAATCTTCAACCCATTCAAGCCCTCCATATGGCAGTTTATCCATCATGGCATAACCATACAGGCTGTTTGCATCCACATACAGTATATAATTTGATGGCCGTGCTGGATTATAATCGCGAATATATTTATTATTAGCTCTGGCATATCTCTGAGAGCATTGCACCATGCCTCCTCTTATACATTGCTCCATAAACAGATACATATCTTGATCTTGGATAAGATCCAATTGTATGTTAGTGTTTAAAAACAGTGCAGCCCATGCTAGGCCTGGGGCACTGTAAAAATACACTGGATCCAGTTCATAATTTTTCATGGAAGATTTTCTGAATGCCTGCAATATATCAGCTAAGAGGGTCACATCAAGTTTTAAATATGCTTTGTGATAATCACCAAATGTCTGGCATTTTAAATTGTTCCACATCAATTGGGCATGGTGATAATCTTCATCTGTGATTCCAGATCCTCTGATTTTGCTGTAAAACTGTTGTTTTGGTGGCAGAGCACACTCATCAAATTTAGAAAAATCTGTAACATAGTCATATGGATATACACCCTTCCGCCTAATTAATTTCAGGTCCTGATTTGGAAACAAAGCACATGTGATTTTGAATTGATCATCAGATAATTGAGTGGCCAGTGTAGCCAGGCTAGCAGATAAAATTCTGTATGAATCAAGAAATCTTATGTGAATAGGAACACCATTAACTTTAATTATTTTGCTAATAGCAATATATTTCTCATCATTTTCAGCTAAAATATTTAAATTCTGCTTGTCAAACCCCTCGTACCTGATCAAATGATGAAAATCATAATTGGATGCTCCATGGCAAAATATAGGGACAAATTTTGGTCTCTTGATCTTAATATTACAGCTATTACACAGGGCCATTTTGAATTTACCATCTGTATGAGAATGGTGTTTCTCCTTGATATTTGTATCTGAAAATTCACAATCACATACCGGGCATTTTTCTGCATTGTTGAAATCTTCAATCTGTTTCTCTGTTAAAAGCAACATGGGTTTTGATTTTAATAAGATATTAGATGCTATGTCATAGCACTCATTTTCTATTCTATGTGCAAATTTTTTGATGGCATCTGCTCCCATGTATGAATCTTTTTTAGTAACAACACCATCCTGTACAATCACATAACAAAAGCTGGAAGGTTCATGTAGCTGGTATGGTGTAATTGAAGATTCTTCAGGATCTGGATTGCAGAATGCAAGAGGTTTGAGGTTTGATTCAAAATCACAGACAATATATGCTGGGTGTTCCAACAAGGCTTCAAACTTTTTGAATTTTGCTTTTTCACTTGGATTAGGCATCACCATATGAACAGGTTTATAATTGCCACAGTATTTCAGATGCTCAATTAACTTGTTTTTGGCAATTTCTGCATTCACTTCCCGAACCCTATTCACCATTTTTTGACCATCAAATACACTTAAACATCTTCTACACAACTTGAATATTGTATTGGATTTGTCTAGTTGTGTTCTCACTAAAGCTTCAAGATTATGTATCAGAGTGTAATGATATGTGCCATCCCCTTCAATTAAGAGCAAATCAATCGGAACAGCAGATTCATCATCAAATATACTGATTCTGAGAGGTTCTATCAAGCAATTGCCACTGCCAGTGGAACAAATAAATACATTAATAGATAATTGTTTGCCATTGATATTCCTGGCCTTTTTTCAAATTTGTCAATATTCTGAACAGACATTGGATATTCTAAACCCTCCATTGCTTCATCAAAATCATGTTCATGTTGTTTGTAATAATTTATTCTCTGAGGATTCCTTGAAACTGGAAACAAAGCAGCTAAAATACACCACAAAAAGCATTTCTCATCATTATTTTCAATATTAACCACGGCTCTTTTGTTTTTAATATTGGCAGGTAATGGCAGATATGTAGATCCTTGTAATGGGCTGAATTCAGAAATATTAACATATAACTTGTGTGGAGAACCGCATAGGCTCCATCCAGACTCTTTTGCTGCAAATTCAGAGTGTTTAATATTCAATTGATCTATCAACCTGCTTATTATTTTGTCTGAATTTGCATTTGAATATACCGGTACAGTTTCTGTTATGTGGGGCTGTGTAAATTTTGTGCCATTTGGTTTCTTATATTGTGTAAACAATTTGAGGGACAGCTTATAAGAGCCATTTTGTGCATTTAGAATTGCTTGCACTTCAGGATTTATACTGTTCAAAAAATTCTTAATGTCACATCTTGGCTCTCATACAAACCGATAATCTCTTAATTGGCTATTAAAACTGCTATGGATGGGTTCATAGCGTGGCTGTTTTGCCGGTCCAGCATTAACAGGTGCTTCATGCTTCCTTTTCAGACCAGATGTGGATGGTTGTGGGGGCAATATTGATGACTGTGCAGAACAAGTATTTTTATGTGTATATGTGAAGTATTGCATGCTATATTTTCTATTGCATTTGGGGCATATTTTTGTGGGAGTTCTGTATTTGTCCGGGTTACAAATCTTTTGGTGCTTGGCCCAATTGGGGCTGGATATATTTTTATTGCAATATTTTTGACTTGGCATTTTTGTTGTTGTTTATTATATACAATTTCTTGGGATTCAAATCAAAATTCTATGCTTAATAAAAAATATCAGTTGGGTTCAGCAGTGTGATTTGTGTGTGTGTGTGTATGTGTATGTGTGTATGTGTGTTAATATTTTTGGCTTTGGTATTTATATAAAATTTCTTGGGGTTCAAATCAAAACTCTATGCTGGATAAAAAATATCAGTTGGGTTCAGCACTGTGCTTTATGTGTGTGTGTGTGTGTGTGTGTGTGTATGTGTGTGTGTGTATGTGTGTGTGTATGTGTATGTGTGTATGTGTGTGTGTATGTGTATGTGTGTATGTGTGTTAATATTTTTGGCTTTGGTATTTATATAAAATTTCTTGGGGTTCAAATCAAAACTCTATGCTGGATAATAATTTGTTGCACAGCATGATGCAATATAAATAAACCAGAAATAGGCCACAACTTGGCCACAAGTGGACCGGAAGTAGGCAAACCGGAGGTGGACCGGAAGTGAACCGGAAGTAAATATGTGTAGGTGTGTGTGGGTGGGTGTGGGTGGGTGGGTGTGTGTGTGTATCTTGGCCTAGTTTTAAGTGTGGCCAAAAAAAATATCAAGAGGGGCATATTTTTAACAAATTTATGGACAACAATCTCACAAAAGTGCCTTTTGTAAGTATAGGCACTTCTGCCCGATGGGGGTTCATACTTTCCGAGAAATTCCCGAGGGCATTTTTTACAAAAATCTTGGATTAGACAGGGTTCCACACTTGAGCAAAAACCTCATATGGGCATGTTGAGCTTGTTTTAAGTGTAGCCAAATCTGCTTGAGGGGGGTTCATACTTTCCTGAGTTTATAATATTGTAAATACAACTACTAAATTATGTAGTTCTAAATTATGTAACCTTCTCCACTCACCTGTCTCCTCATCCCTTTTAGGTCCAAATATTTTCCTAAGGATCTTATTTTCAAATACTCTCAATTTATGTTCCTCTTTCAATGTAAGGGACCAAGTTTCACACCCATATAATACTACAGGCAAAATTACTGTTTTGTATATTTTAACTTTTAGTTTCTTAGATATTAAACGAGAAGACAAAAGTTTATGAATAGAAAAGTAACATGCATTTCCTGAATTAAGCCTACTTTTTATTCCCTCTTTAATATAATTTTCATTTGTTAATATTACTCCTAAGTATTTGAATTTGGAAACTGGTTCAAACGAGTTGTTATCAATAATTAGATTTTGATTATTACCTAACACTTGGTTTCGGCCTGTAAGCATATATTTAGTTTTCTCTTTGCTAACTTCCAAACCTATCTCTTTAGCAGTTTTGAAAAATATTTTAGCATTATTCTTAATTGTATTTATATCATCCCCTAATAAGTCTACATCATCTGCATATTCTAGCAACTGAGTCACACCATTTAATTTTAGTCCTTCGTTAGTTTCTTTTACCTTCCTAACAGCATATTCTGAGGCAAAATCAAAGAGCAATGGAGATATGCATCTCCTTGTTTTAACCAATCATGAATGTCAATCTAAAGTTATATATTTCACACATATATTTTAATTTCAGTCAGTAATTTATGTTAATCAGTGGCGGCGATTAGGAATGCAGTTGCCCCCCGCACTATGCTAAACATTATCTACCAAGGGAAAGTAAACTGTCCTCCCCCCCCCCCCCAGTTTTGGAACCTTGCTCCCCCAGTTTTGAAAGGTTGCATGCATGTTTCATGTTTTCCTTATTTTCAGAATCGCATCCCCTAAATTTCTTTCCGCACCCCTAGATGAATAATCCTGGCGCCGCCGCTGCTGACAATCAATCGGATGTTTCAAATATTAGAGAAATATTAAGCGAAACTAAGGGCGGGGAAATCGTGTCGTCGTCAATGCTGACCAAGGCAAAATTTTTTGTAAAAGCTACACTCTAAATGTAACGTTTTCACCCTCTAACAGGGTCTTATTCAGATAAAGATTCACAATAAATTTATTGTGTCCAAATAATTTATTGCGAATCTTTGAAGAAGACCTTGTTAGAGGGTGGAAACGTTACGTTTAGAGTGTAGCTTTTACAATAAATTTTGCCTTGGTCAGCGGTTTAGTGTCATTAAATTCACGGAATGTGCATTTTGATATTGTCTATCTCGTGTACTAGATACGAATGACATTTCCGGGAAAATATGTCATACTGTTTCCTTGTGTAGCTGCGAGGTTAGGTTGCTTTCAAGGAAGGAATTCGCCTCCCAACCATTTGTGTGTCACACAGAAGCCTTTACCTGCCGTAGTAAATCACTCCGGTGGTCGCTACCCAGTAAATTTCAAACTGTTCTAGCTGGGATCAATGTTACTCGCTCGTTTTCTTCTAGGTATGCATGTTATGGACCATCTGACTCCCAACGAATTCTTGACCTCTTCATAGGACGGGGGAGAGGAAGCCAACAACGCTAAACATCCAAACGAGATCACAGATGGTTCGGACGCAACTTTAGAAGACGCATGTATCTGCGGTGCGTGTGTGTATTCGGTGCGTTATCTTCCTTTTCTCTCTCTCTTTTTGTTCAACTCTGACCGTTGGAACACAATGGATACGTTCGTTACCACAGTGAACCTCTTGCGTTATCGGTCAGAGTTATCGGCACAGATTTGTTTCCCACGAGTTTGTCCCTTGTGCGTTCGAGGAGGAACGGGAGACATGTTGAAGGAGTTGGACACAATGCAACGCTTGGGACTAATGTAAATGGTCTTTTTAAAACTGGTTCAGTTATTTTTTTTTTTTATTTTGTTTCCCTTTGTCTCCTCTTTGTTATTCTCTTTGTTTCGAAACAGGATGGATGCCTTAGGAACAAACTGTAAGCAATTATTAGGATGAAACTTCCTCGATGTAATACTGTTGCTGAGCCCAATGCTACATTAAGCATCCAAACTGTCCTGAGCTAGTGATGCTGCGAAAATCACAGAACTGTTATTCGAAAATCTCAATCACAGCTGTGATTGCATTGTAATGTCTGAATTACATGAGGCTAGATTTCCTGTTGGATTCTCCAGTTGGATTTGGGCTAGTTGTGTGGTACTTGTTCACCTGCTAGTGTTCGCCTCACACGATACTTGTTACGGTACTTGTTGGTATACTTTTCTTCCCACAAGGAATTGTGCAGAGCAAACAAGCTAAAAAGATGGACGAGCGATTTGATGAACGTTGTAGGAGAATAGCTACTGCTGTTACTAAACATTAAAATTTTAAAAAATAAAAGAAAAGTATGTGCTATAAATTGTCTCAAAAAGAAAATATGTTAATCAAAGTGTGCTCAACAGGCTTTTTAATGAACTTTGGTATTTATAATCATGCATGATTCATTCATGGAAAATATTTTGTTCAACCAATTATGTCAAACATTTAATATACTGGTAAAAATAAGGATTTTCATCATCGGCTAATCACATTTGTCGTGTACATGATCACTAGATTATAATGCACATAATCTCTGTTACTTTTTCTTTCATCAAGCACACTAGGAAACCACAGACAAGAAACTTTGCCATGCCAAACTTGCAGATGATCTTCACATGACCAAATATTCGCTCCGATTGGTTGTTCCACAGAAATTTAGTAGAGAAAGCCAGTTGCAATTAGAAGACGGTCTAATCGTCAAAACCAGACTAGCAGCCAGTTTGGCAGCCATCATTTCCAGCCAGGTAGCCAATCCAGCACCAACTAGGGCATTCCTAGTGGAAATCCAGTTCCATGTGATTCAGCCTTAAATAAAATTCTCCCCAAGCTTAGATAATTTGCATACGTATCCCCCTCCCCCTTACTGCATTGTCCTTGCCCCCCCCCTTAGTTTTGGAACCCAATCGCCGCCACTGCATGCAGGCATCCCCCTTCCCATTCCCAAACTCTAGCAAGGATCCCCCCAGGTAGGAATATCCACGCCCAGCACTGTGTGTTGTCATTTAACCGAATAAATTATATTTCTGTACACAAATTTAAATTTCAAGTTTCCTTCTTCACATTACCACATATATTGGTCCCGGTCAACTAACAATCCATGCAAATGCCCTGCATCAAGCAAGGCAATGCCAACACAGCAACGAGACGAGATCTTAATTCGTATCCCAAGGCACAATATTTACATAACCCCACTGGCCCGTAAGTGCTTAAACCAGGCCGGCAGCCTTGCACACACACCGCTAGTGGTAATTAGTTAATATCTTTTTAACGAGCGAAGCAACGATATCAGATACTTGCTAAATATTTCACTGACAACTGAACTTGTAATCAGCGTTCGTTCGCCAGTGTCGACACCTCTTACCTACAATTATTCCGCGATGGAAACTAATGGTATCCGCAGACAAGCTAATAAACACCCATGGCTTCGCCACCACATGTAATTAACACTTTAATGTTAAAGGACGTGCCATTAGATTCGTCCTCCTTTTTTATACGCCTGGTTTCCTTTGCATTAACCTTAATGCTGAAGACGAATTCTAGGCCTGTTCGACAGAGCGCGGTAATTTATATTACACCTGTAGCAGCATACGGCTACCATTTATAACTGGTTCCAATCGGATTACTAAAATTTTCTCTCATTTGTAACTGTTTGTAATTGGATTGCCAAATTCTGCTATTGTTTGTAATGGGTTTGAATCTTATTATCATGGTTCGAATTGGATTTCCAAATTTTGCTATCATTTGTAACTTGTTGGGGTTGGAAAGTCAAGTTTTGTTCCCATTTGTAACGGCTTGGAATTGGATTGCCAAAATTCTGCTGTCATTTGTAACGGGTTGGAATTGGATTGCCAAATTCTGCTATCGTTTGTAATGGGTTGGAATCGGATTATCAAATTCTGCTATTGTTTGTAATGGGTTGGAATTGAATTGTCAAATTCTGCTGTCATTTGTAAAGAGTTGGAATTGGATTGCCAAATTCTGCTATCATTCGTAACGTCTTGGAATTGGATTGCCAAATTCTGATATCATTCGTAACGTCTTGGAATTGGATTGCCAAAATTCTGCTGTCATTTGTAATGGGTTGGAATCGGATTATCAAATTCTGCTATTGTATGTAATGGGTTCGAATTGGATTGCCAAATTTTGCTATCATTTGTAACTTGTTGGTGTTGGAAAGTCAAGTTTTGTTCCCATTTGTAACGGTTTGGAATTGGATTGCCAAAATTCTGCTGTCATTTGTAACGGGTTAGAATTGGATTACCAATTTCTGCTATTGTTTGTAATGGGTTGGAATCGGATTATCAAATTCTGCTATTGTTTGTAATGGGTTGGAATTGAATTGTCAAATTCTGCTAATTGGGGTTGGATAGTCAAATTTTGTTACCATTTATAACAGTTTGGAATTGGATTGTCCATATTCTGCTGTCAGTTGTAAAGAGTTGAAATTGGATTTCCAAATTCTGCTATCATTTGTAACTGGTTGATATTGGATTGCCAAATCCTGCTATCATTTTTAACAGGTTAGAATTGGGTTGTCAAATTCTATTATCATTAATTTTGTAACAGCTTGGAATTCGATTGCCAAATTCTGCTTACATTCTGATTCGGATGCTAAATTATATTTACTTGGTAAACAGAAATGGAAATATCGATAGACACTGGAGTATATGCAGGAACAAATGCAGAAATACAACAAAGATAGAATATAATACAAATACGAAGGTATGGGAAAGAAAGAAGAGAAAAGAAAAATATGAGGTGAGCAGGGAAATGGGTTAACTAAAACAACTGGACGAACCAACCTCAGTGGAAGAAGAAGAGCGAATGAAAATAGAAATGAACAATTTGCCAATTGTCATCGTTTGATGCTGGTGTGTCACACCACGCGGAATGACTGAATGAAAGCCACGGAAGGACCTCAATAGAACTCAGCTGGTTTGTGGATCACACAGAGAAATAGCCTCTTGAATCACTGAAGGTAGTATAAGTCCATCCATGTCTGGCTGAGTAGACAGACAGCTTGCTCTACCTGAAGGTAATGGAAGACGGCAGAGTGGATTCCGAAAGTTTCCTACTGAAACACCACGAGAGCAATGAACGAGCAAAAAAAAAAAAGTGTTGAACGTGAATAAGACGAAACGCCAAACCTGTGCGTGATGTAGAAGAAGCATATTTTGATTAATAGGCGAGAGAACGGACGAGTACTGCCTGCTCAATCTTCACGCCTTCCGACAGCGCTCCGCAGCGGCCCAGCAAGGGCCTTTGTCGTCCACCTGTTCCTGCGATAACATTTTTCGTGGTTTCGAGATTTTCGCTTCAGCAGAGTCTAAGGACTTCATCGCGTAGATGTCCCGGGGGTCATAAGGTCGTGGAACACTGCTCGGGACAGCTAAGATGATGAAGTAGGACGTCACAGGAATGTCAAGAGTACAAACCTTTTCTTTTGTCAAATGTTCCCAGCATTCCGGAGTGTTTCCCATATGCCTTGTCCTGTTCATATTTATCTTACGTTCGCATTGTGAGGAACTAATGGACAAATTGACCTTTTGGAGTTTCTGGAGAGCGGAACACTGTCCTGGAACCGGTCGCAAGGAACTAAATTAAAGGAACTTTGTGTCCGCTACTGTGTTGTAACTTGGGAGTCACAAATTTTCCACCTGTTGAAAGCCATAAACACGCTTCTGGTAGATAATGACTCAGGTTTAGCATAAGGTTAATGTTTCCCTTCTGAACTCTCCGCTTTTCCAAGCCTAAGAAACGCAGGTGACCGATGGAAAGATATTTCGTTGCGTTTGATATTTTATGGCATATCATTGTAGGTGCCTCTTGACAGGCTTAATTTATGCTCTTGGCTGTCCACAAATAAAAAGTTGAAAATACACACTGCACATGGAAAAGCAAAGATAATAAGTTTGGTGTTTCACGAATCTGTTAGGGTTGTTGTATGGACGTTCGTTTAACAAAGAAATATTGTTTTTTGTGTATACCCTTATAGAGTATAATGGCAAATTGGGCACGAAAATATGCATAAATTAAGCATGGAAAAGTTTATGGGAAGTGTAAAAATCTGGAGTGTGTGACAGCCATTTCTCCTTTGGCGATTATCTTGAGATCAAACAAATTAAAAATATTCTCTTAGAGTTTGTAACATCCATTGCCGATGTTAAGAAATTTTCATAAAGCATCCCGAAGCTAGGATATTTTTCATAAGAATCCCCCCCCCCCACACACACACACACCTACTACATTGTCTTCGTGTGGATACACACAAGATTCCTCCCATCTTTCCACAAACTCGATTAAGCATCCCCCCACCTAGTAATTTCAACTTCGAGCATTGGTTTCAAGGACTGAGGAACACATCTAAAGAGATTTCGCACGCCGACCTCCGTGGAGGAGTGGTTATCACAACGCTACGACGGCAAGGGGTCCCGGGTTCGAATACCTGCCTGGGAATGGGTGTCCTTTGTGATCGTCAATGTCATCACCAGTAGCGGCGCCAAGATTAATCATATGGGGGTACTGAGGGGGTGCGGAATAAAATTTAGGGGGTGCGATGTTGAAAATAAAGAAGGCATGAAATATGCATGCATGTTTTAGCAGGGGCACAATTTTTTTCCACGGGGGGGAGTACCAGGATAAACGTGCCAATAATAATAATAACATTATTATTAGTAGTAGTAGTATTAAAGACGTTATTATTCTCGTAAATTTCGCAAAAAGAGGAGAAGTCATTGGTGTCCTCCCCGATGGCGTAGTGATAGCGTTGTCGCCTTGCAATCAAGGAGTCCCGGGTTCGATACCAGGTAGAGGCACAGTGGTTCGGATCCCACTTTAACTGCAGGTCAAGTACCAATAACCCTTTCTGTGCATAAAGTGGACAAACAATTTGAAATATTTTTTCAACACGTTCAATTTCACATTAGCTAATTAAAGAAAACAAGCACACAAACTGTATTTTTGAAAAAAAACAGAAAATGCATGACGAATATAATTATTTTTGTACATATGACATGTATAACTTTCATGTACGTACAACATATGTTTTACACATATTCAACATGAAGCGTCGTAAAAACTAAGAAAATACATGTGCAATATGTTAACACTTAATTGTGTACGTATTCAAAGTTTCTTTAATACATACATATATAACATATTTAAATGTATTACATAATCAATTCATTCGCCTCATAACAGACCAACAGTAAAATTGATATAAATCTCTCAAATGTGTGCGCTCCTTTTCATCCAAACAATTGTTCATGCAGTAACAGTCTGAAGTACATAGTTGTTTTTACTTCTCCCTCTGGCAATTTACAATGCATTACAGAAAAGAATGATATTCCATCGTGAGTATCATTTTGTCCTGCTACTCGTAGATTCTGCTAGCCTTGCTTTTATTTTACTTCAATGTTTGCCCTCTTGCCTCCCATAGAATTGATTTCTGACCAAGGTTTGGGGGTAATGCCCCTTGCCCTCTGTGGTTGCGCTACAGATGCTGCTGTGTCATGACAAAACGCGAAGTGCACGGCAACTTCATCTTTGTTAAAATCCCCTTCTGCTGCGCTATCCCCATCAACGAACTGTAACATTTCTTCGAGAACTTTGCGCTACTCGTCAAAGTCTGAAATGGTACTTTACTAAACATGTTACGTGGAACATACAGAACGTACTAACAGTCAAACTACCCGTCACGATACAACTCGCGTTAAATAATTTCCCGATCAAAAGCTGAAATTTTTCTTCCGTGCAACTTTGAGAAAAGAGGAACAAGCAGGTGGACAATAAAACCGTTTAACGATAAGGCCAAAAAAGAAGAAGAAGAAAACTCTTGAGCTGTAGGCAAATATCGAGAAAACATAAACAGGTCACTTAAAATCACAATAAGAAACAATTCTTAACAACAATACTGACGAAAGAAAAAAAACAGCGGCCTCAGCTCTTTCTAGAGACTGCTGAGAGTACAGGAAAATATATACGGCTTGTCTTTCATTGCTTGGCTGTTGAACGCAATAACAGCGGTCTCACTGCAATACCTAACATTCGGGCACTCAATATGGTTACGACATATGACACTGTAATAGTTAATGTTTTCAACATGTATTTTAAATGGGGGGTGCTGAAGGGAGTGCGGAGGAAAATTAGGTGGTGCACAAGCACCCCTTCGCGCCTCCCTGGCGCCGCCTCTGGTCATCACTCATCCTCATCGTAGCGATTAGCCAAAAGTAGAATAAAGGCCACGTTAAATAACAAAAGTCAGATCAAATCAGAAACTCCACACTTGAAAACTTTGACTTTCTGAGTATGCTCACATTACTCTATTAGGAACGGATCTTATAGATACAATCCTGCAGTAGAGGAGAATGAGAAAGAAAGGAATATGAAAGAACAGACGTTTGTTGCGATTTGAGCATTAGTCTCGTCTCCTGAAACCCTATTTTCTTGTATTTTATACTGTACCTTTCCGATGGTCAAGTAGAACGCTGTCCCTTCGTAATCAAGGCGTCCCGGGTTCGATTCCTGGTGGAGACACATTTTACAATTGTTCGAATCCCATTTTAAACTGTAGGCCCAGTCCCAATTAGTCTGAGTATAAAGTAGGCTTGAAACATACCTTAGGAAACAAACTTTTTGTATACCGTGCCTTCGATTTTGGTGAGTAATGATGGAGTGATTGTCTTAACTCGCCACGAAATCAAGTTCCTGGATACAGCTTGGATATATATGTTCGTGTAAAAAGTGAAAGAATGAGGATAAGTCGCACTAGATATGAAGGAGCTTAAAATAAGGGCATAAAGACAAAATCCCAAAGAAATGAGTCGGTCGGGCGCTGACCGCTACGCGCGAGATCAGAGTTTTGATTTCCGTTGTGGACATCTTGGGCAAAAATTCTTTCTTCCATGTCACCGCATATGTTGAAGAGTGCCTAGGAACTACCCTGGTAGCAAAGCAATCGGAGTCGTATCATTTCCACTATCACCGAGAATATGTCTAGCGCTATCTTCACACACAAGTTGTGCAAAATAAAAATAATGAAGGGAAGAAAATTTGCGATCAAGTTGGAAACTTCACTTCAACCTACGACAGACCTACGATTCGATCCCCACCAGCGACAAAGAGAAATGTGTTCGTCTGAAGATGAGAGAAGAGGTGCTCTTTCGAATGCAGTGTTGGAATAGGTAGTTGTCGGGTGTCAAGGGTGACCCTTTGAGAAGACATTCAAATGCCAACCTTCCTTCTAGTATTACGTATTACATCCTGGACTGGCGTCTAGACTCACGGCCAGTATAATCCCCTGTGGCGCTCGTGTTGTGTGCTGTCCTTGTATCTTTGTGATTGTCTTTTCATCCATTTCATCTGATCACCATTCATTCTCATCTTCCCGATTAGCCAAAAGTGGAAGAAAAGCCAATTAAAATACAGGGTGAGTCAAAAGTCAGGAACCATAGGAGTAATGTGTTTCAGGTGCTGAGATGGTGCTGACAGACACCCAATCTCGCATGGTGCAATCGTCAAGTATAGGGGTGTAGACGGTTGAATTCTGTAAAAACATCCCTTGCACTGCGACCGCCATGCAGCAGGACTATTTCCACACGCTCGTCTTGGGTCAGCACCATCTCAGCACCTAAAACACATTAGTCCTATGGTTCCTGACTTTTGACTCACCCTGTAAATCAATTGAAATCAAATAAGTACAATAAAAACATGTTGAATTAATATTGCATGCTAATAAAGAACCATTGTCGCTAGCGTTCAGAGTATTATAAGGTTTATTAATATGTTCGTCGGGTGACCAAACACACACGCACAATTGAGGTGTTTTTTTGTAAGTCCGCTTTATGCACAGTAAGGCTAATCGAGACTGCGCCTACAGTTGAAATTGGTATCCAAACCACCACTGTGAGTCTTCACCGAGAGGAATCGAACATGGATCCCTTAATTACAATGCAACGACATTTCCACTACACCAACGAGGAAGCCCACACACATACAACCGAAGCTGCATGCTTATAATATGAATGCAACTTGGGCGCAATTGCAGGAGTCATGCTTCTGGCTTTTACACTGTAAGAAAAAAAAAACTGACGCACCCACAATATTCGCATGCAAAAAGAAGTCTAGACACATAACACATACAAAACACAAGAAGGAGGATCGTTTAGTTGCGCGTTCTATTTTAACCGTTAATAACCCAACACTCTCCAAATATGACGTGTGTGACCTCAAAGTGTCCATCAGCGAAATCCGTCTTTCCACTGCTGCACCCTGCCTGTCTGCAGAAGTGTCCTTTCCGGGAGAACACGCGAGAGGCGCCTCATGCTGACCCACACCGTCGCCACCCACCTCGGCTGAATATATGCACTTGCAACCAAACAAACAACTTTCCCCTTGCTCTTTATGGAAGCACGGCGTTTGCAAAGCGCTTCTGCAACTGCGGTAATAACTGGAAACGAGGGTAAGTCTCTCGCTGAATTCCATAAACAAAGTCTACAGGAGATGTTTATTGCTTTTTTAAAAGGCTAGTGCTGTAATGTGTAAGGCCTGTCCGGGTTTTACAGCAGTCTTATCTCAGTTTTACCCAGTCTCTTTCTCATTGTCACATTTCTTTGTGTCTCTCTTTCTCTGTTTCTTATTGCGCTCGTCTTTCTTTCTCGTCTCCTCACACCAGGTCACACACTCCCTCACTCTTCATCTCTTCTCTTTCTCACTGCCCCTCTTATTTTGCTGTATCTCTCTCGCTCCCTTTCTCAAGTCACGATTAATATTTTTCTGTTTTTCTCCTCGCTCTCTCTCTCTCTTTTTTCCTCACGCTTTCTATTTTTCATTCTTTTCTATTCTCGCTGTCTCCCTCTCACGGTTACTCCTTTTCAATCTTTCTCTAACGCTTTATCTTCTTGCTTTCTCTTCTCTCTGCCTCTCTCTCTTGCCAATTTCATCGATCTTCCTCGCTGACTCTCTTGCTACTCTATCAATTTTTCTCCCTGTTTCTTTCTCCTTCGCAGTTTATTCTTTTCCTATAGTTTTCCCTTCTCACTGTGTTTCTCACATTGAAAAAATATATCGATTAATGACTAGTTGTTTGGCCCTCATAGACAGCTGGACATGCGAATCAAAATAAATTGTTTCTGAGATATCACTTCAGACCAATTGTTGTCTCTCACTGGCAGATGGTCCAATAGAGCAGTTTCGTCGCCAGAGACTTGCATTCGGTTGATCTCAAAGGGGTGAGAACAAAGGCTCGCCAGTGTGGCATTTCAAAAATTTCCTTTGGGGAGAGTGATTCCAGTATCCGATTCCGTAGCCACCTTATCGATGTTGCTGGGAAGAGGGGGAACAAACGCACGTTCTTTAATGTAACCCCAGATAGAGAAATCCATTGCACCAATCAGGCGAACGAGGTGGCCACGGAATCGTTCCACCACGACCAATCCAAGTCGGTACTTGTGTAAGATAAACAAATGCTCACGCCTCCAGTGGCGGCGTGCGACAATAAACTTGAAGATATGCTGTATTCATTGATGTATAAACCATTTCTGTTACACTTACGCTTTCTTCACAATTAACTGTTACTTTTGTATAATTAATTTATAGAAACCCTGTATATAGTTCCCCAAAACAGTCAGCAAACATAGGGAGATGCAGCAAAAACAGAGAAGGGGAAAATTCACCTCTATCTCGTTCTGTTTCTCTTCTTCTTCCCCTATACTTTCTTCATCTACCAGTACATTTTATTTCAACTTTTCCCTCTTCTGTTTGTCTATATTCTTTATTTATTTCAGTTGTTTCTAACAAATCAGCCAACAGAGGGAGATGCAGTAACCAGAGGAGTGAAACCCGCAACTCAATACAATCCTCAGCTCATCTTTTCATTCCTCTCTCTGTGTGTTTAGGGTAGGCTGCTCTCTTATAAATGATTCTCAAGAATTACCCATGGAGCTAATTTGTTGAGCAGGAGGGGAGGGAGCTAAGATTATCTCACGGTGGACTATCCCGTCATCTCAGGCTACGCCACCTCTTCGATTGAGTTAATTTAAGCTGTATTGTATTTGGTACCAAACCATGGGCGTATATATAGTTCACTTAAGGAGGTCAACTTTTGTTATGGAGCGGTGGGAGGGGGGATGCTGGACCCGTCAAAGTTGTGTGTATGTAGTCACGAAGTCACGCTACTTAGTATTGATACTTTTCTGTTCATCTTGTGTCAAACTACTTGAAAATGTTACGGTGTTTCCTGGTTTTGTTGCACTGTGTTGTGGAATTTCTTAATTTCCTTCCAATCCGCATCCCGTTCTATACGTCTGGAATGTAAGAGAATAAAATAAGCCCGAAGAAATTTTTATGAACAAGCGGATAGAACAGGTAATCTGATAATTTTATTGAACCAAAAGGGGGGGGTGGCCCGTTGAACCCCCCTTAAATACGCCCATGGTGCCAACATTTGTACAGTCTATCAAAATGTGTGTATAACTCTGGTAGTTTACCAGGTAAATTGACACGAAATTGTGGACGGACGCGAATTTTCAAAATTTATCTCAATATCGTTATTTATTTCTCTCTACATTTTCCATTTGCTGTTTTCTCCCTCTTTCTCTCTCTCTCTCCCTTGCCTCACCAGTGCCTGAAATGGACTTTCCTAAATCTTTGAATGATGGCCAATCATTTTGTGAAAGGAAAGAATATATAACAAGACTGTGACCCCCTTAAGGTGTGTGTTTTTCTTGCTTCTGTCTTGAGCTATATCAATTCAATCTTCTTGATTAGCTGTCAAGTTTGCCTTTCGAAATCATCCGATTTCATTAAATGGGTGTGTTCCCAATAGTAAAAATCTTTACTTCCATTTGTTTCAATTTACTCGTTTCGTGCTTGAAAATGCCTGCCTGTCTTGAGTGTATCAGGGTAAATTTAAATTTCAAAAAGTAGTCATGTCATTGTACGTCAAGGCTTCGCAGTCAGATAAAAAAAGCTTACATTGAAATAGTTGAATTGCTTTGAAAGACACTTAAGTCAATGTGATCACGTGACATTAACCGGTGGAAAGCGCACATGAGTCACGTGCCTATACCGCGTAAATAAACGCACTGGTAGTAAAAAGAAGGCAAGTGGTACATAACGATTCTTGTCACGTTCTTTGCATATGCGGAATGTTTTCGCACTGGTATTAGTGCGAAGTGTGTGTAGCAATGTTTCAAAACTGCTTATGTTTTGAATGCATTATTCATTTTAGAAGAAATAGGTTTGACAGACAATATAAGTTTTCGACTGGGGTGTTCGTCTAACTGGTTCATACTATATGTACTGATAAATCTAAGAAGGGTTTCAGCCTTTATACTCGTGAGGAAAGTGGAGCAAAATATATTTGATTTTTACACACAGAATGCTTGTTATAGAAAAATATTTTTTTATGAATTGGACACCAAATTGAAGGAAACGGAAAAGAAAAGATGGAAGAAGAGAGAGAGAGAGAGAGAGAGAGAGAGAGAGAGGAAGAAGAATAAAGGAAGTGATACAGAAAAAGAGATAAGAAAAATTAACAAGCGTTTGTGTGAGAGAGAGAGAGAGCTAAAGAAGTGGGAGGAACACAGTTGTTCGGGTCCCACTGTAGGTCCAGTCCCAATTGAATCGGCAGGTTTAAGAAGGGAATAAGTCCAAAAAGTAAATTTGTGGGAAATCAAGAAAAACTGTAAAATAGGTCCGGGATTCATTTCCTACTTTCCCTTCTTAAACCTGCCGATTCAATTAGCCTCTCTGTGCATAAAGTGGGCTTAATACAAAAATAAATTCACTAACTTTATTGTCTAGTGCTTTTACCTATACTTACTTATCCTAACACTAGATGATGGATAATGTTCAATTAACATTGTATGCTAATAAAGAATCACTGTCACTAACATTCACAGAATTATCATGACGTACGTTTTTTAATAAAACACGATTGGAATGACCTTACAATGCAACTTACCCATCTCTGCTTATAAGAAATATGCTTCAAGATGTCTCAAAAATAGAAGGAGAATGAAAGATTTATCATTTAAATAAAGATTGCTTCGTCATGATATGACCTGAACACCCACAAAAAGAAAGCTGAACTCTCTCTGCCCCAATACAAAGGTACTAATAGGCTTACGACGTCTGGCAGTTGTAAAACAAATGCACGTCATAACTTGTTACGCTTCGCTAAGCATAAAAGCGCTTAGGAAACCGCTTGGAGAAAAAGGGCGTATCTCGGGTTTTTTTACGATTAGCGGGGTTTTTGCTCTTCGTTGTGTGTTCTTGCCCCGTCACAGCTCGCTGAGCTAACAGTCGACACTTTGTTGCGGCATCTTCTCCTGTTTATCGTTTCCCGCGGTTGGGATCAAGATCAAGGAGACGTGATTGTACAACAATGGGAAAACGCTACAAAAGATTTCCGACGAAATGTGCTGAGGCGAAAGGAATTTAATTTCGTGGTTCTTGCCGCTGTTGAAAGTCGTGGTAACTGCTGGAAACTGGCAGAAGTATTGGCTGGCTTCTCTGTACCTAGCTATCTCATATCTACGTCTTCAGTTGTTTTCTTTCCATCGCTGTCTTCTCTCTCTCTCTCTCTCTCTCTCTACTCCCTTTTCTCTGTCCTCTCCTCTCTCTCAAATTTCTTTCCTCTTTCCTCTCTACGTTCTTTCTGTTCCTTCTCTTTTCCTTCAATCTCTTTCTCTTTTCGCACTCTATGTCTTCTATTTCTTCCCACTTCTGGCTTCTATTCTCTTTCTCTCTCTCTCTCTCTCTCTCTCTCTCTCTCTCTCTCTCTCTCCCTCTCTCTCTTTCTTTCTTCTTGAGCCCATTCCCTTTTCTTCCTAAATCCCCGCATATCTCACTATCTTTTAATCTCACTTCATGCTCTCTCGTGTCCTCATTTCTCTCCACCTCTCACTCCTTCACTTTGTTGTTAGCTTTTGTTGCAAAATTTTTCTCTATTTTGTTCCATTTCCAGCGCATGAAACAAAGAAAGAAAGAAGATTCGATTATACAATTACTATAAAAGCTGCATGGATATCCGACCGAAGATGCTGGGAGCTGCGTTGTGTAGTTATTGTACCATTTTGGGCACCGTAACAAGTCGGATGCAAAGATGTTGATGTCTACATTTACGACCGCTGATTTTAAAGTTGCTGGAATCTTTTTTCTTTTATGTATAAAGCTCAAAACAATTTCTCTGAAGTTCATTAAGATAAGCCAGTTATTTATTGACTACATTTCGACCTGGATCTCGCAATTTGCATCGGTGCCCCTTTGTGTAATTAGCGAGTGTTGTGTTATACACGTGGATGATCGCCGCAATGTTTAGGGGCGCCGGCCACTTTGTGTTTCGAGGAACATACTGTAAGCGCTTTCTTTAAACTGTTGCTTCCATTTTGTACTAATTATTATTCATCCCATCAGGCATTACTTATCTTCCATTTGCTTATATTTAAGAAACTTGTTTGTTTCCTAGCATTCATGAACACATAGGTTTAGACTCAAATCAGCATAATTCAATTTTCCTCTCGCTGTGTGTTTGTGTGTCTTTACTCTTTCTCTCTGCCCCTTCCTCACATTTCCACTGGCGGTCACCTTTCTTCTTTCTCTTTCTTTGTCATTCTATCCCTGTTCCTTTTTCACTTTCTTTCCATTTTCACTAAATCTTTCTCTTTTCAATGTTTTCCTCTCCCTTTCTCACTCTATCCTTCTCATTCACCTTCCCCTCTGTACCCTTTTCACTCATTCAATATCTCTCTCTCTCTCTCTCTCTCTCTCTCTCTCTCTCTGTCCCTTTAAACTCTTTCTCTGTCTGTGTTCCCTTACACTATCTTTCTCTTCATGTGTCCCTCTTTCACTCTCTCCCTCTCTCCTATTTTACTCTTTCTCCCTTTTCACTCTTTCTCCCTTTTCACTCTCTCTATACCTTCTTGGTCTTTCCCTTTTCAGTCTCTCCATTTATCATTCTCTCTCTCCATTTATCACTCTCTCTCTCTCTCCATTTATCACTCTCTCTCTCTCCATTTATCACTCTCTCTCTCTCTCCATTTATCTCTCTCTCTCTTCCTTTTTCACTTTCTCTCTTCATTTTCACTCTATCCTTTTCCCTTTTCACTGTATCCTCTTTTCACTCTAATCTCTTTTGCTTTTTACTCTTTCTTCTCTCTTCCTTTCTATCTTTCTTTTCTTTGCACTCTTCAATTCTCTTCTCTTACCCCTTCCTCCTTTCATCTTCTCTTCCATTCTATCTCCCTTCCCATTTTCTTTCTTTCACACTTCCTCCTCTCTCTTTCTCTCTGTGCTATGGTTGCTAACCTTCCTTCCTCGATGGAAGAGTCTACTGAGTGCGAAACGGATTCAAATAAAGCGTGATGTTAGCAAGTTGCAACCGTGTGATGAGGCTGTCAAGGATCTTGGCGGCAGTTTCCTGTTTTCCACGGTGTCCACGAAAAAAAATTGAATGAAACATGGAACGAATCTCCGGCGCAGTGCGACAATTAAAAGAAAATTAGATTTCAGCCGAGCTTAATTAGAGGTTATGAATCTCTTAAAAACAAAGGAACAATGATATATTTTGGTTCTACCATAAATGTTTTCATGCATCCATCTTGATGCCATTAACACGCAGATGTCACGGTTAAGGGAGCGTAAAAGCAAAATATCTTCCTCCGTTCTCTTAGAACGTAATTTTACAGTACTTGGATATATCTGCCGATTTAGTCAAATCTCTAACTTAAACTTTTCCAGAAAACGAAGGTTAACAATTACATAGTTGGAATACCGCGTAAAAGCAATTGTTCATCTCAAAGGTCATACTCCATTGTAAGCATTTGTTCATCTCAAATGTAATATTCCATTGTAAGCCTTTGTTCATTTTTAAAGAACCCACAGTCCATTGTAAGCATTTGTTCATCCCATAGGTCATAGTCAATTGTAAGCCTATGTTCATCTCCAAGGTCATAATCCATTGTAAGCATTTTTCCATCTCAAAGTTCGTTGTAAGCCTTTGTTCATCTCAAAGGTCATAGTCCATTGTAAATCTTAGCTTACCTCTAAACTTAACCACAGCTTGTGGTAAGCCTTTGTTCATCTCAAAGGTCATAGTCCATTATAAGTCTTTGTTCATATCTAAAGAATCCCACAGTCAATTGTAAATCTTTGCTTACTTCTAACAAAGAGGTTTATTAAACCTTTGTTTGGATGATACGAACTCTCATAAACCTAACCACAGCTCGTGGTAAGTCTTCGTTCATCTCTAAAGTATACTACAGTCGACTGTAGGTGCTTCCTCATCTCTAAAGCAACAAATTTGTTGCAAAATTACTGAATCGATATGCCAATCACATTTCGTCGAGTAAAAAGAAACAAAACAATAACGTATCCAATTAGAAGAGCTTTCAGTTGCGAGGATAATTTCTGCCTCCAGGCGATAAGATATGCAATCAGGAAAAGGCTCGGCGAACAATTACCGTAGACATCTAACGGAAGCCGTCAAGAGCTTTCTCGGATCATAGCTTTCGGATATTACTAGACGACGGATCGTGTGTTGCACACAAATATCGCTTCGAGTATCAGCACACGGCTGCTCTTGAAGCAGTTGGGGATTCTCCAGAGATTTCCCGATACATCTTCCTAAAGTGTTTCATGGGTGTCCTTCGGAAAGCGCGTTTAAAGAGATGCTGGATTCCCTGTATGAATGAGAACGGAGATTAATTGCCAGATTGCAAACTGGTGTTCCTACAAGTTTAGAAATTTAAAACTTGCTGCTGGCCAAGATAAGCTTGAGCGATGGACGAAGTGGTTTCGAGGAGTTGTTCTGCAAGAAAATATCTGGCTTTCTCTTCTCTCTCTTTCTCGTTATTTTTTTCGTTTTGGGTAGTGTTTGTCTCCATATTTATCTTCGGCTTCTTTTTTATATACTTTTCTTATTGTTTGCTGTCACGGTTGGTTTCACAATATCCTCCGGACTTTCTTATACTTTTTTTTTCTTTTTTGCTCATACAACATTTTTATTAGCTATTTTCCTCGCTTTGCATGTGTTTGCTTCTTCTTCAGTAATTTTTCAAGTCCGTTATCTCTCCACTTTCGGTGACTTTAATATTTGTCTTCTTTTCGTGTTCATTAGTATTCCTATGAATCTTTTCTTCCATTTGTCATTTCCTTTTCTCTGTTTCATATTTTGTCTACCTCTTCAAGTCGGTGTCTTAGCAAACGTTTCTTGACGGTTACTTTTTTTTGCTTTCTTTATATTTATCTCTCTTCTAATATATCCTGGCATTCTACTTCCGTTTATTTCAATTTGCCGCGGTTTTTCTCACTGATGCTTCTCTGTAATTACATTTCTTCTATTTTCTGTTTCACATTAATTTGTAATCCCCCCTGTAGCTTCATGTTCCCAACTTTTTTCTTAATTTAATTTTGTTTTGCATTTTTTATCTCCTGTATATTCTTATAACACTCTATTTGTATTCTTCTAATCCAACATTAATATTTCTCTGTTTTCCAGCATGACACCCACTTATATAACTCAGTAAATCAACAATATTATCAAATATATGCAATGCTGAAAAATCCCCGATATAGTGCTATTATTTTTCAGATGTATATTATAGTTTCTTAATACACTTGTATTAACACCTTTGGTTGTTTTCATTGTTTTTATTTTTAACTTCTTTCCTATTCGAAATTGCTCTTATTTGTTGAATATCTCAAGCGTTGTTGTGGATGCTTCTCAATGTTTTTAACAGACTAATAAAATTTGTAAATAACTAGGTATTTTCGTTGATACCATACATAGATATCATATATCATTGTTAATAGTCCTAGAACTACCAAGAATTGCCACTGACTCTCTTTCTCTTAAGTTTGTTACAATTCTACTTTCCTTTACCCTAACATTTCTTGTTACTAATGTTACACGATATTTCAGCTCAAGTCTTGCCACGGTAAGCTCTGAAGATAAGATCACCAACACTGTTGCATTCTCAACCAGCTATTACCAATTCACCATAACCGATGACCATCATAGGAAGCTCTATATTACACGCTCATTACACGCACCCTTTTGTTACCCCCTCAGATAATCACACATTCACCACCAGTGTTGCCAAATCAGATTTCCAAAAAAGATCTAAACTGCATCCAGAATTACTTTCAAAAGAGCTAGACCGTACAAATTACAACAATATGTTTCTGTGCCTCGGGAATGATCACAGTATGTTCTCTAAGCAAAAATTCTGGGCTCGAATCCGCGTGAGAGAACACATTGGTTGATCGAGCGACTTTTCTCTACTCTCTCCCGGGAATCTCTGAAACGAGCGAAATAAGTCTCTGCGCAAGGGCTCGAACAATGAACTCGTGAGAAGGGAAGTGAGGACAGCTACCAGCTATTTGCAGCAGCGCGCACTGCTTTTCTCCGCCAACTCTCTTCCTCCCCTTCTCTACCGTTATGTGTGGCCTTGTTCCACAGATTCCAGGGACTTAGAAGCAGTGTTTAGCTTTTGGTTTATTTCAAGTTTCTCGTGAAGGGTCTTTTTATGATGTTTACACGATGTAATTCGTTACAAAGGTTATTGTCGTACTAATAATAATAATAACACTGAACTCCGAACTAAAATCTTTCCCGTGCATTATCTATTGAAGCCTATGAAAGTCATTTGCCCCCATAGCTATTTTACCGATGATGACTGACAATTATATAGTGGATTTTGTACTAGTACGTTTTGTATTACAAACAATCTCTAACATTAATAGGGCCTCCCCGATGGCGCAGTGCTAGAGTCGTCGCCTTGTAATCAAGGGGTCCCGGGTTCGATACCCGGTCAAGGCACATAGTGGTTCGGATCCCTATTAGCCTTACTGTGCATAAAGTGGACTTAAAACACCAAATCAATCAATCAATCTAATATTAATAACAAGTGAAAAAAGTCATGTCTTTACCTCTGACGTATTTAATTTTATTATCGGTTTATTAAATGATAGTCAGTCTATTCCCCTCGAACATTTGTAAGAAGTATAAAAACTCATAACATTCCAAGATCCCACGTATCCCCAGGAGGTCCTGTGCCCGCGAACTCAGGTTAAGAACCGATGCTCTAGAGTAGTGGTTCTCAAATTGTGGTACGCATACCGTTAGGGGTGTACATGAACTACTTAAAGGGGGTACGCAATCAGCTCGGAGAGTGGTTTTTCATCCATGGTGTACATAAAAAGAAAACAAGCACAGAAATAGACTACATTTGGAGCTGAATCTCAGCTTGAAAGTTTCAAGTGCACAACCAGACATCATCAAACTGTGTCAGGTTATGCAGGTACATCCTTCTCACTACCTACAAACTCTGACGATTTACAATAAAAACTCCAAAATTGTGCTTGATAGTTTGTTTACAACTTATTTTTGTTCCTTATTTTCTTTCAACAACTCTGGAAAAAATATATTCAAGATGATTATATATATATATATATATATATATATATATATATATATATATATATATATATATATATATATACGGTATAGTATATATATATACTTCTTAGAATACATGTGTTTCACATTTTTATTCTTGTAATTAATCATAAAGATTGTAAAGGTAACAACACCCAATAAAATAATAAACATAGGATACTAATGTTCATTTGTGTACCATCTTTCCACATACAACCCGAATGCCATTTTACACGCCTTCAACATATGAAAAACGCCCCAGCAACAATGAGGCAGCCAAAGTTCCCAAAACCCACTATTCGGAGAAATTTTATGGTGTGGGTACATTAGACATTTGGTTACGACTAAAAGGTACAATGAGGAAGAAAACACTTCTCTAAAGCGATAGAAGAATGACGTTAAATAACCTAGTAGAAACAAAAAAGCTGCCTAGACTGAAAAATCTAGATTTGGGGTTAAATGTTCTATCGTTCAACTAGAACATCCGCCAGTGAGTGGTAGAAAAGCAGAGACAGAAAGAAAGAGAGTAGTCTGTTCCAAGACAGCTAAGTTGGCAACAGTGCTAAGCGCGGCTATTCGCACGTTGATATACCCCATACTTCTTTTTTCTCGTTTGCCGTCAATGTTACCAAGTGTTCCAACTTCCAGAATCCGTCTAATGATGGGCAGTTTGTGTGTAAATGGAGGGTTCCGTGTTTCAAAACAAGGCCCTTGATCAGATAACATGTTCGAACGTGCAATAAGCTATGTGGCAAGGAAAGCTTGCAACAAGAAGTCTAGTAGGGTGATTACGAAAACGTCTTTAAAAAATTTACCTTTTGAACATGCATACTAGCACATAGTATTTATTAATCGAATAAATCACTTATAACAAATTTAGGTGTTAGCAGAAAGTGGCTGCGGTGTTAAAATATTTCGCGCCATCCTTTAATATAGGTTTCGTAATTGGTTGCAGTAAATTACAAGGGTGAGAACCGCGGTCGCACCCTATCATTGTCTCAAATAGACTCTTTCCCACCCCGCACCCTTCTTCTCTCACTTTCAACCAACCCCTTCGACTATAATGCATTCAGGTGGTGGTAATTAGGAAGAAACCTTTTCCATACTGCCGAAGCACAAATGGCGTATGCTTGTTGAAATACATGAAGCTGAGATTTTGAAGAAGTTTTCATCGTGTAGTGATTGTACATGGTAATAGTGCAAACTATATAGGACTTGAACAAAAATTACATACTCGACTACACACAGATCCCAAAATATGTCAATTGACACCAGTAGCGTGCCCAAGCGGGGATTGCGGTTGGTGAGAGGCTACCCCCCACCCTGCCCCCCTCCCCGACTTGGCTCAGAATTCCTAAAAAGGTAGGAAAAGATGGCAAAATGAGGACTGACTAAAAAAAAGTACCCCCCTCTTTCGAAAATCCTGAGCACGTCACTGATTGACACAAATATGTCAACTCCAGTCACAAACGTACGCAGGAGTAGGATAAAAAATTCAAAAGGGTAAGCATGGCGACATACTCGAGACTATTTGGCGCCGTAGTAAGTTAATGTTATCAGTTGAGAAAAATATTCTTTTTCGCTTCGCTCCCAATAAAAACCGTTCTAGGAAAGTTACTTACTGCTTAAAACAGTTACTACAGAGCTCGTCTAGGATTGTGTGATGCATAGTGCACAAAGCAATGACTAATTTCATTTGTTGGTTTTGCCTGACCTTCACTCACCTCGCAGTTTCCTATGAAAAAAAATCTTTCTCGGCAAAATCCAGCCACGGTTTGGACAAGTCTGTGCAAGATTATGCACGCTATCCAGCAGGGATGTTACGGCAGTGGCGCAACCACAGGGGGGGCATTGCCCCCTCCCCCCAACCTTGGACGGAAATTAGTTAAGTGCCTGCAGGGGGCAATTATCGCCCATAACTTCAAATTTTATGCAAATAAAAATACTTTTTGTAAAATGTTCTTGCTCACTTCGCCCGCATTGCGTGCTCGTCTTGGTCGTATCAAGTTTAGGACTCTAGTTGGGGGGCGGCGGGAGTCGGCCCTGGGCGCCGTACGATCTAAGTGAAAAGAATTTGTAAAATTGATTGATTGATTTATGGTTTTAACTCCACTTTACGCACAGAAAGTCGAATCGGAACTAAATCTACAGTTTAAAGTGGGATCCGAACCATTGTGCCATGTGCCTCCACCGGGTATCGAACCCGGGACTACACCATCGGGGAGGCTCAAAAGTTGTAAAAGAGAGAATGGATTGGCGTCCTCTTGAAATTGTTTGCGCGCTCTTAAATCAATAATGATTTCAGCCTGCAAAAAAATTGGATTCAAAAATTTTCTTGCTCCCTTCGCTCGCAATCTATCATTGTTCTCTGTAATGCATTGTGAATTACGAGACAGAGAAATAAGACTTGTCTTAACTGATTTTGTTTTAAATGTATGAACAGCTGTTTTGAGGAAAGGGGACGTGCACATTTGAGAAACAATTTATGTAATTTTTGCTGTTGGTTTATTGTGAGATGGATGAATTGGTTGTGTAATGTATTTAAATAATATATGTTTTATATACATGTATTAAAGAAACTTTGAATACGTGTGCAATTTAGTGTCCATGTCGTTCAATGTTACATAATATGAATCATATATCGTGCATGAAAGTTATATATGTTAATGTAAAAAAGAATTATATTTGGAATGCATTTATCAAGCATTTTCTGTCTTTCGTATCCCGGCCTGGGCATGAGTGTTCTTTGTGGAAGTCTCTTCATCAATTTCATCGTAGAGTGGAACCACCAGCAAATGAACCTGCGCAGACCCGCGACTCCTGTGAACCATACTCCCGCGAGGAGGGGAGGGGCAGGGTGAACCATGCTTCCTTATGGCACGAGCTGAACGGATCGAGGGGAAGGTGCGCTAAGGATTTTAGCCGAAGGTTCTTTTGTCTGTGGTTGCTCTTTATTAAGCAAAAGTGGCTGGAAAGCCACGTAAAATAGCATAAATTACGAGACACAATAAATATAGGGATGAGCGTAATTAGCTGACTGTTTTAAAATATAAGAAACAAAATGAACACGTTTCTCAAGAGTATGTTATGTAAATGGAATAACTTCTATACTTGTTGAAGATTAATTAAAGCAAACACACGTACAAACTAATATTAGAAAAATGGGCCTCCTCTATGGCGTAGTGGCAGCGTCGTCGCCTTGTAATCAAGGGGTCCCGGGTTCGATACCCAATGGAAACCCACAGTGGTTCAGATCCCACTTTAAACTGTAGGTCCAGTCACGATCAGCCTATTTGTGCATAAAGTGGACTTAAAACAACAACTCGACAACAAACTGCTTTAATTTACATTGGGGAAATGCGTTCGTTTTGTTTCTGCTATTTTAAAACAGTCTGATAATTATGCTTTCATCCCTGTACTCTTTCCTTTAATAGCACCAGCTATAAAACAACACTTCGTTTGCTATAAGCTCTGTACGGTGTATATACATTTGTTCATACGTGACAGAGAACTTGGGTTTGTTTGAAATGCTGGTTGAGTCTTAAAACACGTGATCAGCCTCTAAAAGGACATTATCTCGGCGCACTTCATTTGCAGAAGTTAGTTATGAGGATGGTCTTATCAGTGGAAACGAACATAAATTCTTCACTCTGATTGCGAAGTGATTTATTTGCATCTTTTGCGGATAAAACCGTCAGATTTCCCACGTGACAAGTTTTTCCCTTCTCCAAGCTGATGATTTCACACACGGACTACTACACATCTACCGGCAGATGCACAAGACTTGGAACAGTTGTGCTACAAATGAAGCTTATAAAGGGTTCCTTTTCTAGTTTTATAGTTCTTCCATAGATGGCAGAGCATGTTAAACATTTTTGTTAATGTTCTATGAAGGACGCATCTGGATAGATTAGCCACAAAATTTGCAACAAATGGCGGAATTTCTGGTTACAGAAACGCTGGATTGGAAGAGGCAGTCTTGGAAAACCACGGTTAGACTATCTGATCTGAACCCTGGGGACTTTTATCGGATATATGGAATTTTGAAATCTGAGTTACATGTTTTGAAAAACCGGGCAAGGATCTATTCTATACATCATGCTTTTTTGGCCAGATAATGTGAGGGAGTGTTGTTGTCTTAGCACGTTGCAAAGTCGTAGGTTCGTGTTTGTCCTTCCTCCATTTACCTCTTTTGTAATATAAAAAGTGACGGTGGTACGCGATACACTTATCACACGTCTCCAATAATAATGCGCTTCGCTGTCTTTGCCCTCAAACTGTTTCGTCAAGAAAATAAGTTTATCACCTTCGTTCCATATTAGAACAATTAGCTAGCCCCCTTATGAAGCTAGAAATTCGATGTAAATTAAGGAAAACCAAAAGAACTAAGGAAGAGGAGAAATTGGGGGATTAAAAAATTGGGTTTGATTGATTGATCGAGATGATTACAGAGCTGAAAATTTTGCAAAAATTCCAAATTTTGCTCAGTTTGGATTTATAGAGCTGTCCTGTCATGCATTAGGTTTATTTTACTTCGCTTTTCTGTCAATTTTTACTAATCGTGAAGATGGTTAATTAGAAGGGTAGTATGTATAATATAATAACATACGCAAATCCAAATATTGATTTTAATCTTAACATTATTATACAATATAATAGCGTACCGAAATAATCAACCATTTGTGAAAGTATTTCTGTCAAGTTCTGGTTTTATAGCATTTTTATATTTCAAATTGGGTTTGATTGATTGTAGTATTTTGGTGGCTTTCATTCGCTATGTTTGAGTGAGTTTGGCAGACGATGAATATGTACATGAATTTATTTCATTACTGTTTTTATCCTATTATGGTTATATTTATTTTCTGCAAATCTAATCTACATACCTATGTATTCATGAGAAATGTGATTTTAGACTATATTCTCTAATAATAATATTGCTTGTGGATAATTTATATTATAGTTATTTCCAGTGGCGTCTCGTCCCTTGGGGCTTCCGGGGCTTAGCCCCTAAAGAAAAACGGACGTATTTCTCCTCTTCCTTAGTTCTTTTCGTTTTCCTTAATTTACATCGAATTTCTAGCTTCATAAGGGGGCTAGCTAATTGTTCTAATATGGAACGAAGGTGATAAACTTATTTTCTTGACGAAACAGTTTGAGGGCAAAGACAGCGAAGCGCATTATTATTGGAAGACGTGTGATAAGTGTATCGCGTACCACCGTCGCTTTTTTCTATTACAAAAGAGGTAAATGGAGGAAGGACAAACACGAACCTACGACTTTGCAACGTGCTAAGGCAACAACACTCCCTCACATTATCTGGCCTAAAAAGCATGATGTATAGAATAGATCCTTGCCCGGTTTTTCAAAACATGTAACTCAGATTTCAAAATCCCATATACCCGATAAAAGTCCCCAGGGTTCAGATCAGATAACCGTGGTTTTCCAAGACTGCCTCTCCCAATCCAGCGTTTCTGTGACCAGAAATTCCGCCTATTTTTCCGGACACATTCTTTTAAAAGGCGATTTTTACCCACGTAAATTCATCGTCTGTTGCAATGGATACGACAGCGCTCCTAGCGGCATTGATGTCAATTATCGTTTTCCGGGGCACGTCGCAAAGGAAGGCGTGGCCTACACCCACCTACGCTACAGTGAAGGTTACATGCTAGCAGAGAGAGGAGGGGAGAGTCCAATGGATTTGAGTGCTGGTTCGGGGCTAGTTCCGATGCGTCGCGTTCGATCTCGCGTGTTGTTCTGTAGTGTTTTGGTGGCTCTCATTCGCCATGTTTGAGTGAGTTTGGCAGGGTTGATGTTCGAACACAAATTGATGAAGGACATAGGCTGTCAATGAATGTGTCCGGAAAAATAGGCATATATTAAATAGAATTATCGATTGCTCAAAATTCTGTGGTCGACATGAACTTGCTCTACGAGGACATAATGAAAGAGAACAATCTTTACAGAGGCATCTTCCCAGATTTATTATCCCTTCATAGAAGAGGGAAAACTAAAGAGGGATCTTCGTGTTCTTTATTGTAGTGAAGAGTTGAAAAACATAAACTCTATCAATAGATTGCATTCATTTTTTATTTAAAATTATTTAGAAGATACCTTTTCAGAAACAGTAAAAATGACAAACATAGTTTTAATAGCTCCAGTGGCAACAGCTGAATCTGAACGATGTTTCAGCACATTGAAGCGTATTAAAACCTGCTTAAGAACTGCAATGGGACAAGACAGACCAAATGCCTTGGCACTTGCTTACAATAGAGATAGAATACATTTCAAACATAGAGGGCTTCAACGAAAAAGTAATAACAAAATTTGCTGAGCAGAAGAACAGGAGTCAACGTTCGTAGAAAGGTATGTTTCACAACAATACCTGTTTCTTTTGTAATCATGTGAATTGGCATTATATTTTAAATTCTTTAAAAAAAATAAGTCCAGTTTTGTAGTTTAGAAGAAGATAAATACCCTTTTTTTTGTAATTCATGTAATTTGTCATTACATTTTAAATTCTATCAAAAAAAGTAAGTCCAGTTTTGCAGTCTAGAAGAAAAAAATACCTATTTTTTGTAATTCATGTGAATTGTCATTATATTTTAAATTCTTTAAAAAATAAGCCCCGGCCAAATTTGAGGCCACGAGACGCCACTGGTTATTTCTATGTAATATGTATGCATGCCTCTTTATTTCATTTTTATTCATATTTACATTATTTGCATTACATTAAATGCCTCTCTCATTGGAGATATCCTTTCTCTGTAGATGGCAAATAAATAAATGATGATCAGATAAAATTCATAAAAGGACAGTCGTAAACAACACCAATGTCGAGGCCGGTATTCGAACCCGAGATCCCTGACTTCACAACGTGCTGTACTAACAACTCCGCCACGGAGGTCAGCGAAAAAGAAATGGGTGAATGAGTATGTAGGGGGATAGAATATAATAAAAGTGTAAGTCGAGAAGATTGAATAAGAGGAAAAGAAGAATAAGACGAAAACAAACCCGAGGAAACAATATTTCGAATGCCTTTGATACAATTTGGTTGATGCAAAGAAGTCTCACGTACAATGTTTGAGTTGACCTATGCTGGATTCAAACTAGTTTATTTTCTAAAATAAAAATATAAGCAACGGAGTGTTGATGTTAACGAAGAGTTAAACCTAAGCTCGGCTTTTGTTAAAACGCCCTTAATGACATTCCTTAGAAACGGACCCGGACTCGAGACAGCGTTTCAAAAACAGCCTGTTTACGTAATATCCACGTGGGATGACCGTGCGACAGTCCACATATTCAATAAACGAGGCATTGTGGCTTGACCGGTTTCCATGAAGTATGGGGTTGTCGTTAGGCGGAAAATGCTCTTTTTGGTGACAAAAATGTCCGCCTACCATCACGGCTGGAATTTGTTGGACACCCGCGCAGAGCAGACGTGGAGAAAGTACCTGGAGCCGGACGATAAAGTGCCTAACATGTGGGAATATGCTGCAGATTTCAGCACTCATATGTCCGGAGAATTTACAGCCACCCGTGTGCATTTCTTCACCCTCTGACAGTCATGTTGTGTTATGTGTGTGCAGCGTGTGAACAGAGGTTTTTGGCTTTGGGTGGGATGTACACTTATTGTTCAGTTACTGGGAAGAGTGATACTCAATCTTTTCTGAAGGGAAGCAATTAATATACTGTCGTGCAAGGATAAACATGTATTGAAACTCCATCATTCGATAATCTTCTTTGTGGCACTGGCAACGTTATTGCCCCGTTGCAGAAGTGCCAAGTATACAGGTTTTATTTCTTGTTGAACTAAAATTTTTACCAACTTATATAAGCTACACACACAATATACCTATATATATGTGTATATATATATATACCGGGTGAGTCACCTAATTACCACCGGAAATATTTCGTGAACAACAATAAATATTGAAAAACTGCTTTCTCAGATATAAAGGAATGAGAGGGGCTCATGAAATTACTGGACACAATACGTTCAACTACGTAAGGAAATTTGATTTTCAACACAAACTTAGTTTTTTTTTTAAAAAAAATGGAAACCCCATTTTATTTTTAGTTCATTTGAAAGTACGGAAAAATTCATTATGAAATGGCGTTTGTTACATTGTAATACGTCAAGCAGTTCTCAAGTAATTGTAACGTGAAGTTGAGCGTGAAGGCGCATTCCCACTATGACTGTCGGCAGAGCCCAGAGCAAATGCCGTCGTGCATACAGCCTGCACGATTGTGCTGCATTTTCCTAAACTCGCTATACATAAGTATCATCTCGGCTTTTTCAGCGTTTGAAAAAAAACGTATGGTTAATCTGTGTACTTTGTTACGCACTTGCTTCATTTGATAAAAATGCTAAATCAATTAGAAAGAAGAGAGAAAAATGTACGAGTATAAGACGCAAAGTTTAAAAGTTGAAAACAAAGATTTGTCATGAGCAAACTAGAAGAGTTGATTGTTCCGGTGTACTAAATATTTTCACGTAAATGAATGGACGCCAATTAAAAATTAGAAAGATTTTAATGTACTGATCTTTATGTATGTAACTGATCGTGGAATGTTTAAAATGTATCCTTTTTAATGTACAAATATTTTTAACTCGGAAAGATGTATCAGATCTTTTTAGATAATTTGTCAAAGCTTACTTATGTACAAACTACACATTTTATTGTAACCCGCAGTTGTTGGATTGTAACAACTTTACTAAGCACAACGCATACTATGTAGAAGAGGAACATATTTGTTACGATACACGAATGGCGTCAAAATGAGGATGTACATGTTACGACAAACGAATCAACTTATGAGAATGTTTGTTTCAAGCGTCAACTTCACGTTACAATTACTTGAGAACTACTTGACGTATTACAATGTAACAAACGCCATTCTTAATGATTTTTTCCGTCCTTTCAAATGATCTAAAAGAAATGGGGGTTCCATTTTAAAAAACTAAGTTTGTGTTGAAAATCGTACTTCCTTACGTACTTGAAAGTATTGTGTCCACTAATTTCATGAGCCCCTCTCATACCTTTATATCTGGGAAAGCAGTTTCTCAATATTTATCGTTGTTCACGAAATATTTCCGGTGGTAATTTTATAATATATTATTTGTAAATGACATTGCTCTACATTGCAATGACAATCTGTGAATCAACTGTTAATTGGAGCAATTATATTACAAATAAAACAAATTTCGGAGGAAATAATGCATGTTGACTTGTGCACATTCTTGAAGTGTACATTGAGACGAGACCAACTATGTCAGATAATTTAAAATTTGAGTTTATATGTATCCTCTTTATCAATTGAAAAACTATCTTGGAATATTGATAGAAATGGGACATGGTTGATTGATTATGGGCTGAATCCGTCAAGTTATCATTCTATATATTTTCTTCTTTTTTCTTAAACGTTGTTGATTAAGCAAATTAAATCGAGTAGTTGTCTGATGGTTAAAAAGTTTTTCAAAATTTTAAGAAAGGTTTTTATTTAATTGCTAGAATATGTTGTTGAGCTAAGTACTTACTTATGACCTGAATCTTCTCTTCAGTTGGATATTGAATAATATCTCAAATATTGTGCGTTAGGGATGTGTGCTGCTGTGATGTATATTATTCTTCAATTTTGTCTTTTTGTTTAACTTAGAAATCGCTGGATTATGTTTTGATGTAAGTTACGCCTCAATGCGATCATGAACAGCAAACATCTTTTATTGAGAAGCCTGAGGAAATATCTTGTGTGACAGCTGATTAGGCCATGATAAGCCTGCAAAGTGGTGATGAGACCACGCCGTCAAGAACTTTCAAATCGAGGTATCACCAGGTGCAGAAGCAGCCCCTCCCCCTCCCCCGGGTGCAATGCTGCCTCAACACACGACGTGCATATACTGTATAATCACCTCGCAGGATAACTTACGGAGAAGAAATTGTTTCAAGAGCTGCAACAAAGATTTGCATTTTGTGTCAACGCAAAAGAGTGTGGAAATCGCACAATGTGTTTAGCGACATATGCCTGTTTCGGAAACGAGTTCTTCCAGTTATCTGCTGACTTACTCACTGTCTGGTTGACATCGTCTGGGTTGAACACGTGTACGTCATCTCAACTCGGTGCAAACAACGTCGAAGCCTATCGATGACGACGGCTCACCCGAAAGGCTATACCGGGAGCCCAGAAGCGACACGCGGATTAAGATTAGCGCTAATGGAAGGTCCTAATTAGAAATTTGCAAACGCGACCGGACTTGGCGAGGACAAGTAAACGAACATCTTGTCAGCGAGACCACCTCGGCTTGTCTTACTCGGTCTCTGTCAAACAAACGCAAGAGAACGTGAACACACGTGCAGAAATTACACGAGTACGTGTCCACATATGACGAGAAATATTTTTTGTTTTTCCCTAACTTTGGGCTTTGAAGTGGAATCTATGCTTTGATGCAATACAGCTTGAATTCTTCCTATAAACACGTGTGTTATGCATTATATTTCAGGGTAAAAGTAAAGTGCTCTTTTTTACTTTGCACCACGCCATGAAGGCATATAGAGGGTGTGGAGTTAGGGCACCACACTTCCTTGATCACGACCGTAGGTGGGACTAATGTGATCAGCACCACGCCCCTGGCCGCCTTTACCCACCAGAGTTTCCTCCAGGTACCCACTTTGTACGATGCTGGGTGGGCGCCAGAGCCGCTTGAACAGGTGGAAAAATCCCGGTTCTCCTCCTCCTGGGATCGAACCCGGGTCTCTCGCATGATATTCACTTGTCATAACGACTGAACTACCACGGCTCATTTCGGCGTGAGCCGAGATTTCCTCTCCTTTCTGGAAACGCTTGAAAGCGTGCATTGTACAGTCAACGGCAAAGATAATGTTAGGCAAATTGTCCATCGTTATTCTCATTACTTTTTATTCTACATCCTGTGTTGTTTTAAGGAATGAAATTATGTTGGTGCGAAACAGGCATTGCCCTCTCCTTATTGAAGTCATTATTTCAATTCATTATCATCATATTGTGCAATACAGACCGATTGAAAATGGTGATGGACATGCGCCTACTGTTTCTTTCGCCGTTGGGTGTACAATCCACGCGATTCGTAATTGGTGCATTCCAGCGTTAAGTGTTCACACATAACATGTAAGGTTCTAGACATGCGATTGAACTGATTTCATGGAAGTATTAGGTGGTATCTGCTAACAAATTAAAAAAAAAAAACCTCGAGGAAGATGACATAGCCTGAATGCATGAAAAGCAACGAAAATGTGATTTCATTTGTCTGTGAAGCATATAGGGTACAGATGCTAATCATTTTTGATTGTGAAGTATGCAAATTATATGCATTCACAAACATTTGAACCTTAATGCAATTAAAAACGATAATACTTTCAAAACTAATTCATTTCGTTATTTACATGGAGTAGGGCTACTTGTGGAATACGCAGATTGATCTTTGTTTTACCTTAGGAACACATTTTTAAAGGAAACCAAATAACTTTAGCCTCCGTAATATCATCGATCTATTATTATGCCTGTCGCCACCTGTCTACTTAATATTCCTCACAATGCACTTGCCACACTGAGGAGACATACAGTTTTGCACTGGAGGGAAAACTTCAGTCTCCCAGAAATTAAATTATAAATAGACACTGAAAAACAGTCACAAACCTCTTTCTACATTGAATAGGGATGAAAAGGGTAACTCTTTCTGAATACACGTAAATATCAACCACTTTTCCACTTAGTAACTTTTGGACTGCATTTTTCAGACTAAGGCTTTGGTGTGTGGATTCTCAGCCAGCATAATGCTCTGTGGACTCGTGCTGTGTTTCGTTCATGTGTCTTTGTCTCTTCATCAATTTCATCCTATCACATTCATCCTCACCTTTGCGATTACCCAAAATTGGCAGAAAAAATGTAAAATAAAATAAATCAAATCTATTATTGAGGAGGAGTTTCCTATTATACAAGTCTGGGCAACAATGGTTTTGATTTTGATTTGATTTGTTGTTTTAAGTCCACTTTATGCACAGTAAGGCTAATCGGGACTGGACCTACAGTTTAAAGTGGGATCCGAACAACTTGTGCCTCCACCGGGTATCGAACCCTTGATTACAACTGCGCCATCGGGGAGGCCTTCATAGTCTTTTGAATGTTTCTTAACATTCCTTTCGTTTTTCAGAATTCAGGCTGACAAGGAAAAAATATAAAGTTTCCGAGCATTAATATATGGTATTTTCATTTTCTGAAAGGTCTGTCGTGTTGACCCAAGACAGTGACGCAAACGTTCGAATAATATTAGGGGGAATCAACTCCAGGATTAGTTTTTATCGCCCCCCCCCCCAAAGAAAAGAAAGGCTAACGAGCATGTGAATCAGCGATCTCAATAAGCAAACCACTCCGTTGAGAAGTATAAAAGTGTAATATAATAAATATAATATAACAAATACAGATGCTTGAAGTGCACATTGAGATGAGCCGAACTATGCCAGAGTTACCAAGGAACGAAGTGAAGTCGGACAAAGGCTTATTATGCCCTTTCGCTCCCTTGTAGGTCATCAGCACAAGGGTTGTGTGTGTGCGAACCTGAAGGAACCGCCTGTCAGCATCTTTGTCATTCATCCTGCGCCAGAAAAAGGGACAGACAGTAGAATTTTGTCTCTTGCTATTTGAAAACATGGACATGTCCTTCCTGAATCCTGAACCATAAAATAATTAATCCACAAAGTCCTAGCCATCTGCAGCTAAATCTTCCTGTTTGTATAATGATAATTACAGCGCATTCGGTTTAGCCTGAGTCCTGGCATGAGCAAAGCGGGAAAGGTTTGTCGTCTGCAGACGTCGTCACGTGACTCATAGGAGCAGTGTTGCAATTCGCGGAAGTTACAATTCTACTAGACATGAAACTGCAAAGGCTATATGCTGTTGTGTCATTAAAAAAAAAAAAATACTTACGAAACTAAAGTAGGACTCTGTCCTTCATGATCAAAGTTCGTCAATTGTTCTACGAATAACACACTTGTCAAATTCGTCCACTAAACTTTAAATTCCTTTCTTCCGCGTGGTTTGCTAGGCGTTACTAATCTCTTCCCAGATACTTTGTTGCGATCATTTTCTTTTTAGATGCATTTCGAAGTACTTAATGACACGTCAGTAGCAGCGGAAACCTGCTTTTGCACTTGTTTAACATTCAATGCAAGAGCACTGTCACCTTCTTTCTTCATAAACTTATGCACGTTGAGATAATTTCTCTACTCTGACTGAACCACTTTGCATTCTCCAATATTTTTTCCAGTTTTCACCCCAGCTTCCGTTCAATAAAAATACCCTGCAACACAGGTCAACAATCACCTTATTGGTGATAACAGAATCTCCCCCCCCCCCCTGGAGAGGAAGAGGGGGAAGGAGGATGCCTCTTTCGACGAGGGGGCTTAATCAATGGGGGTTTCACTGACAAAAAAAGAAACTAATTGCAAGTACCCCTAGCAATAAGCTCTAAAGTCAGATTATGGATGTAGGTAATTGTTAAGGTGGTTAGCAACTCTGCTCTCAGTGGAACTCTCGCATCGTCGCGCTGACGGCAGGCCCTCATAAGTTGGCTGCACCGTTCTGTGGGGTTTTGTGTTCTTTTACGTTCTGTCTATAAGTGTGCTGAGTGCTCCTATGCATTCTCAGCTTCGATCATAGGAGATTTTGGTATTTAGATATTATTGAAGAGGTTATTACGAATTTTAATCGCATCACCATGTTTTAAATCGGTATCCCTGTGTTGGGCTCCCGCGTAGCCAAATGGTTAGCGCCCTAGTCTTTGGTGCAAAGGGTCTCGGGTTCGAGTCTCCGTTGGAGCCCTCAAAATTCGTTTGTGACCCACCACCACGAGGACAATTGAAATAAAGTAGCGAGCTCCGGTCTGACTTTCCTCTATTCGACTGTATGTGACGTTACGGGGCAAATACCGTAGCCTCGGTGCTGCTACATCCAAAATTGCAATTTAATTCAGTCATTTTCTGGAAGTAAGAAATTGAATTCGTGAAGGGCTCTATTCACAAGGCGTCTTTATAAGCAGCCCAATAAAACATTTTGCCCTTTACAAATGGTGTCAAAATGAACTTCGATACGTCTGTAAACACATCGTATTCATTAAGGGAAACCAGCTGCTGCGACACAGACTGTAAATCCTGCAACCGACAGCTTACAAGGCCTCTCCTATTGGATATTAACTCTCGCGTCCATACGCCGTGCATACCATTGCCAAAGCTGCACACATGACCCGGTACACATGTGACCGACGGTGTCCCGCAGTGAGGGACCAGTTCGTCAGGTTTGGCGAATGATCAATTAATGCTTGATTAGTCCTCATGATGATCTTTACTCGCAGCGTTTCGATTTACATGCTCTAACTTGCATACAGGGTGGTATTGGGGGGATGGGGGGAATTCTCCCTCTCTGGTCACTGAATCTCCCCCACTGGTTGCTAATGTTTCGTACTTGGGAAGGAAACTATACATACATAATATATACTTTATATAATATCCTGATGATTTAAGAGTAGTTGCTGGCATATGCGTAACTTGGCGGGGACAAGGGGGCCCTTGCCCTCCCAAACCACAAGGTTTTCAGGTTTATAAAAAAATTACAATATAGGCTAATGACAGTTTTGTTAACCGCCTGGAACCTGACGAGCAAAGTAATGAATATTTCTTATGAATTTACAGATATAGCAATTATTTTACAAAATAGTCCTGAATAATTCTTTTACGGGATTGAAAACCTTTTCACACCCCCCTCCCACAAAGTTAAGCTCCAAGTTCAATTCTGCCCCCTTTTCAAAGTTTAGCTCCAAATTCGATTGTGCCCCCCCCCCCCAATATCCCCAAAGTTAGGTCCTAAGATACCCTATGCTTACTGGACCCCCCTCGCTGGAGATATTTCAAATACCACACTGCTTGCATATTAATAACCCGTTCTTCGAAATCTCGGCAATATACGTGCTGTACAGGCTGTGGAGCATGGAGAAGGTTCGTATGAGACGAAGAGATGCCTTTTTAAGGGCCTATAAAATGGCGGTCACGTCCAAATGGTAAAGTTCGATGTTTCCAAACGTTCATAATGATGTGTGGAATATGCAAGCGTGTTTGTACACTCCGGGCACATGCATTAGCCCGAATTTTGAATTATGTGACTACGTGACAAGCACAGAACGTACTTGGTAGGTCTAACAATACGATAAAAAAAAGATAGAGACATACGCACACAACTCGGATGCCATCCACAAACGTCTTAATAGAGCGGGAATCCTTTCGCATCTCTTGCGGTGAAAATGTTCGAAAGAAGACAAAAGTAACAAATTGTCCCTCGACGAAAGTCGCCGGGAAGTGATGTATGGGAGTTTCTCCGGTGCTGGTCGTCTTGCAGCGCCACTGTGTCAATGTTGCGTTCATGCCGGGTGAACAGTAAAATAAATTGTTTAAAGCTTGGGATATTTACGGCGGTTTATCTCCATATATTCCTTCCCTACTGTTACTACGCATTGGCATTTCTCGCTTTTTCAATTGTCCGTCGCTGTTCCTCAACGTCCTACCTCAGCGACACATAAATTTTAGGCTCTAAAGTGTGTCCTGCATTTAATCTAAATTAATTTTTGGAGACCAGTTCTTGCACACGTTACTTTTATTTTCCAGTGTGTAGGAATTTGTTGTAGCACGTGCAGCACATAGGGAGGTCGTGACGTCGATATAAACCGTCGACCTGACAAGTATCTTCGTTTTACCCCATGCTAGCAATTAAATGTTTATCCTTTCATTTGTCTTACACACACGGCGCGAAATTATAGAAGACTAGTTGGGAGAGGAAGATATTAATTTACACACATATACACAATATATATTATTGTAGAATTTACATATTTATTAAATTATTACATAAAAAGTAAATTATTAAATATGTAATATACGTATATAGTCCTCCTCCTTGGCCGTGCGGTCTAAGGCTCACTTTAGACGAAAGAATTTTCTTTAACATTTTTGCTAGCATAAATGCTACGTAAATGCTTCCTAAAATCTTATAGCAGATGGTACATTACACGGAAGCATTTCATGTAAAATTTGCGATTACAATGTATAACATGTACAGCACGAAAGACACGTCGAGGTACACCATCTATGCTGAGTGCAGGGTGTTTACAATTGAAACAACTAAAATATTCTTCCATACGTGCACAGTGAATGTTGTAAAGTACAGGGTGTCCACAAAGTCCTGCTACCGTTACAATGAAACTTCTAAACTATATGAGATAAATACATGCAGTTTTTTGCAACGTGTTCTACAGCTCTCGAAGTTTTATTTACAATTACAACACTTCAACCTGTTCGAGAACTTCTGCAATCCGTGTTTCTTCTCCTCATTGCTCTCTAGATGTGAGGGACCTTTTGGATAGACATTTCCCTGGGACATGGATTGGCCGCAATGGACCAATCTCCTGGCCACTGCGCTCCCCTGACATCACTCCCTTGGATTTTTTCCTTTGGGGGTATGTCAAGGATCATGTCTACAAAACCCCTGTTCCAGATCTTGTCACATTTCGTTGAAGTTTTGTAATTGTAAATAAAACTTTGAGAGCTGTAGAACACGTTGCAAGAAACTGCATGTATTTATCTCATATAGTTTAGAAGTTAAGTTTCATTGTAACGGTAGCAGGACTTTGTGGACACCCTGTATATATTTATGGAACGCCATTGTTTTGTACCTAATATTGTTTTATATGAAACGTTATTCCTCTCGGTTGAATAGTTATCGGCTTTTAAAAATGTGAAGTGATACATTGCTTACATCTCGCGCGGCCGCCATTACAACTGCACTCGTGACCTAGAGATCGCTTCTGATTGGTTATAGTACGAAAAATGATACGGAAATAGGACGGGTTCTATCCTTGAGAAATGCCATGTCATCTGAAATGCGATAAGATTTCTCGCTTTACACGGTAGCATTTTGGTCATGGCATAAAATGTTAATACGTAAAAATGCTAAGGAAAATGCTTTCGTCTAAAGGGGGCTTAAGGCGTTGGGTGTGCTTTGGGCTCCAACTGCGGGACGCCATGGGTTCAGTTTCTGGGTTCTCGGTCTGTGTATAGGACCGGTGGTAACACACCATCGTGAGGAAATTAGGGAGCTACGAGTGAGTAGCGTAATCCGGTCTCGAAAATCTCCTATAACGGCTGGGGTTCGACGTGCTCAGTTGAAGATCACACCTCTAGGCAGGATTGTGGGAGGGAGACCGGCAGGCGGGAGATCTGCCTAGGCCCTTCAAGGGCTGTTGAGCCAAGCGTTATTATTTTTTATTGTGTATATATATATATATATATATATATATATATATATATATATATATATATAATGTGTGTGTGTGTGTGTGTGTGTGTGTGTGTGTATCAGAGATTTATAAAGTAGCAAATGCATAAAAATGTTAAGAAATTACAAAATAGTTGAAATGGTTTTATTATGTGTACATTTTTGTTTGGTTTATCATTCTATTAATGTAATCAATTAGTTTCAAACTTATATTTGTCCTGTATTGTTGTTTTACTTTTATTATGAGAGTCTCCCTGATGGCGCAGTGGTAGCTTCGTTGCCTTGTAATCAAGGTGTCCCGGGTTCGATACCCGGTGGAGGCACATAGTGGTTCGGATCCCACTTTAAACTGTAGGTCCAGTCCCGATTAGCCTTACTGTGCATAAAGTGGACTTAAACACGAACTCAATCAATCAACTTTCATTATTCACATATTGTGTGTTGGCGTAGATCTGAATGATCTCTTGGAAGAGACAGGGAAGGGAGATGTAACATGACAGAGAGAAAGAGAGAGAGAGTATGGAGCACTCACAGAGACAGACATTATTCTTAGATTTATGTGTGTGTTTTCGATACTATCCTTAGTAAAGTATATTTGAAGGCAGAAATATTTGCTTAGCTTTATTACAGAAAAAACTCTCCCCTTGGAAAGTTTTTGGTTGGGGGGATTTTTTAGGCCAAGATTTTTGGTGGGGAGGAAATCTTCCATGTCCCCCCTCCCCGGGACCTTCTTTACACAGGACAATGGAACAAACATTTCTTGAGTGTTAATGTTAATATTGGTAGTATTATTAATCTTTTTACATTGTTCATACGTCCTATTATTGTTCTCAGTATATTTATTTTAGCATCTACATTTTTAAATGCTCTAATATAGTATTAGGTAGTAATGTTAGAGGTATTTATTTAATTCCTTCTGTATGCTGAACAAAGCTGCATATAGTTTTGCGTAATTATGATCCACCCACAATATACTCTGCTCCAGGAGTCTGTGGAGCTAGCGCACAAAAAAGGAGGGTGCAACGCGACTGCAGCAGGTGTTTGCATCAGCGCGCACTTCTTTGCTCAGCCCACTCGCTTTCTCCCCATATCTACCGTTATGTGCGGCGTTGCTTCATAGACTCCTGGGACGTAGACTCCCTGGGCTGAATCACTATGCCCCTCTTTCTTTTGTTCTCTTATTGTGCTTGTCATATGTGAATCCTTCGACCTCTCTTTAGAATGTATTCTTGTGCGATTTTATAAAATGCATATCTTAGCATGTAATAAAACGCGGCGCTGTACATTTATTGGTAAAGTTATTTGCTTTAAATCTTGTGGTGTTTAATCCTTCCTCTCTATCTCTTTCAGGTAAGCTAATACTCTGCTCAAAAGCAATCAGAAACCTCAGGTAAGATCCCACTGGCGTCGCCAAAGAGTTTTGGTCAAGTGGGCTCGAAGGTAAACCAAATATTTTCAGGTTGGCTCCACTTTGGAGGTCTTGCCTGCTAAGATTTTCTTTTGTGCTCTATCTTTCCCCCTCTCTCTCCTTCCATTTGTATTTCTCTCACTTTTCTCTTTCTCTATTCTCTATCTACCTTTATTTTTGGTCTTCCTCTTTCTTTCTATTCCCCTCTCTGTCTCTACCTTCCTCTGTTTCTTCGTATCATTCTTTCTCTATCTTCAAGTGTGTTTCTTCTTATCCCACTGCGTGTGTGTTCTTAATTCTAATTCTGCTACAAATGATTTGCAAATTTCCCCATGGGTGGGCTAGGTTTTATTTATCATAATCTTCTTCGTATCAACTTTCCTGATACATTCGTGTACAATAGTATAAGGTTTCAAGGTGATTACACCGAATTATGAATTACATACGATTTCCAAAATGTATTAATTTGCATCAAGTAAAATTTATCAACTCTATTGTAGTTCCTTCACTAGTTAAAGTGGTGGGTGGGTGTGGGGAATGTGAGAGGTTTGTGGCTACATAGTGCATAGCATCCGTCGATTTAAAACTTATTTCAAAGTTTTTTATTTATTTGTTTGAAATTTAGAATATACCCTCTTAGAGTATTATTCGCAAAATGTACAACCTAATTTTATTAGTACTTGAACACAACACGCCATCTTACGAGTATAATTGTAAAAATAATTGTGAACAGACTCTTTTCGTCGCATATTTATGGAATGCTACTAACACAGACGTTCATTCCACTTACGCGTATTTCAGTTTTAGTTCACCTTCACAGTACTCTCAGTGAAAACCAGTGTGCTCTATAAGTTAATGACAACGACTGCACGGAGGGATTTGTCGGTGATATGACTGATCAAATCCGCTGAAAATCTCGTCGAGGTTTCATACCGAAGTGACAAGCATGTCGCAGTTAATCTGAACGCACAACCATGAAATGATGCGGGTGGCAGAAGTTTGGCTGTTGTTACTTCGGAGCACAACCCCGTTTGTTCGGAAGTTTAACAGAATGAAATATCGTATAGTTGGGTCTTTGTAATCCATGTGATACAAACCCACAGTATTTGCTCGAAAGGTCAGGGATAACACAAAACTGCCCCGGAGAGAGGTCGGTCTGACGCTCGAACTAGGCAACGCAGCCTAATGACGTTGCCTCAAAGTGTGCGGGAACCAGCGACTTTTGTCCCGCTCTCGCTTTGTTTTCGCATATGTGGCACCAGCGCAATTCTGCTCGGCCGCCTATTTTCATGGCCTTGCGTTTAGGTGTTATGGCACTCGAAAACGAACATCAAGTAACAAATGCAATATTTAACACTGTGATGGCCCAACAGCCTGTAACTTGGTTGTCACTCGGACCGAACCTTTTGTTTTCTATAGCATGCACAATAACTCCGGGATGCTTGTCTCGAATGTGCAGTGAATGCTTTTCTAGCTTACCGATGCTTGTGTGTGTGCTGTATGTGGTGAAGTTTTACTTGCCACTTCGGTGTAGTTTGTAGTGAAGTGTGACTTGCCAGATTTTGCTTGTCACTTCGGTGTGCAATCTTTTGCAGTCAGCCGGTGGCGGCGATTATAGTCGGGGGGGGGGGGGGGGCGTGCAGGGACAGTTGCTCCACCATTTTTTGCCACTTTTGCCCAGCATTATACTAAACCTTATCTACCAAGGGAAAGTAAACTGTCCTCTCCCAGTTTTGGAACCCAATCTCCACCACTGGGTGAGCATATTGGAAATTGACCTTTCAAATTAATTGTTTACGTTCTAACCACTCACTTAACTCGTTCTGAACCTTCTCGCCGCAAATGAATGCCAAGGATAGGTTCGCGTGCCAGCAAACACGCACGTACCACGTCCATTCAACGCTATGCAAGATACTGATCTGAACGCCCGAATCGACAAGCAAAACCGTCCGATCCTGATAACCCGACATAAAAATGATTGGCGCCTCGTATGCAAGAATACAAGCACGTTACCACGATAACAGCATCTGATGTATGGTGGCTTTGGGCACCCAGCGTGTGGCCCCTTGAGCTTTCAATAAATTAGACAAACGAGAGTCTTGGATGTGAAGGCAAGCAGGCAAGGCACAGAGGTGTTGCATAAGGGTCGCTCGGATACAAAAGGTCACAAGGTTTTTCAGCGGGAAAGATGATGGTTGTAAATTTCTTTGTAATTGCCGTCCCCCTCCCCTCGATCGCGCCTTTCCCCGCCGAATCTCGCACCTTGAGACACATGAGGACCTTTTGGAGGATATCCGAAGGCGAGAGGACTTGGTATTTCGACTCTCCAGCACTTGGAAATCACGTATCGTCAATAATAATAAATCAAATTGGCCAGCTTTTTCATAAATAAATATGGCTTTTTAATTTTTGCTGCAATTTACCTCCGATGTCCTCTGTGAACCTTGATTTACCATTGTGGCTTATATGCTTCATCTATCTTTTGGAGGTGCGAAAAGGAAGCACAGGCTTTGACTGGCTTATCCTTTGCGTTTGTCCATGGTTCTTAAAGCCGTTATTAACGCCGCGAGAAACATGTCTCGCACAATGCCCTAACAGGTTTTAAAGCTGCGAACCTTTTAAAGGCAGACGTTGCCTCATAATAACTAATTTCATTTGGTCTCCTGATCCCGCACCGGGTCTCCAATGATTGCAGGACCAATGTGAGAGAATCTTGATTTGTGGATGCTGATGGCAGTTTTTTTTTTTTTCAGAAATGGTAAATGATGTTCCTACTGTAATGCACGTGCTTGAAACACTAACTTCAAAGCTGGAATGTATGTGATGGGTGGAAACTGTTAATCAGTGTCCTCGCTCTTGGAGGAACAAAAAGGAAAAAAGCGAAACTAGTGGTAAACATAATTAATACACTGAGAACAGCGATAGCGAAAAATCAGGCGAGGTCAGGCCGGCTCGGTAGCTCAGTGGTTAGAGAAATGACACGGTTTGCCAGAGACCCGGGTTCGAGTCCTGGTTGAGTCTGCATTTTTTGCTGAAAATCTCTACGGAGACCAGTGTACCGTATTTCGAACACTAGGGGGCAAAATAGGAGAAAAAAATAGTGGAGAGTCCAGTGGTGACGGGGAGGGGTATTTTCTGGGGACAGTCTCATTTAGTATACAACTAAATACCATTTTTAAAAAATGTATATTTGGACCTTCTGACATCGTCAATGTTTGAATGCAAATATAATCTTTGAGTATAGAAGACGAAAGCCTCTTAAGAAATGTTACGCGTCTCAGTAAAATTGATAAACTTGTCAAGACTATTAACATTTTCCATTTAAAGGTACATAAATATATGTATTAAATTTAATAACTAGAAATAACTTTACATATTTAGTATAACGAAACTATTTTCTATAGGGAAGCTTGTAAGGAATCAACGAACAGGGAATCTCTCAAAATTTGTAACATCACAAAGATGGCGTGAATGAAGTTTTGCCATACACAGGACTGCGTACCTCCTGCATGATTTAAATGGCCATATCAAACGCTGTTGTTCCAAGTAGTGTCCTTGTTGTAACCCTACATATCCCTTCCCTTGGCTGAGGTGGTACACATACAGTGGTCTTCACATACACAGTAACTCAACAATATGATTTCTCTGTCATTTTACCACACTGGCGCCTCTGAAGAATCATCGGAGCATCAGAAAACACACGCATGTTCAAAAGTGTGAAAATATGGTAAAATGATGTACTTATTTTCAGCACATATGCAGAACTGTTTTCTTACGTAAGAGGCTGGTGGGTAATTTTCGCTGCATAATGTAGATGTCTTATTATAAATATTTTCAAAGCTGGTTTCCACGAAGCCTTTCTCGTCCGGGGTTCGAACCCGTTGAAAATCATAAAATTATTGTCAGAACAGTTGGGGAGCTGCTCTGGTCTCGTACACTTTGTTCCGGGAATATCTGGAGCAAGCAAACAGAGTATGACTCTAGAGGGCTCAACCAATGAACGCGTGAGAGGGAAAGTGGAAGGGTACGTGGCTGTAGCTACCACCGCGCACTGTTTTGCTCAGTCCACTCGCTTTCTCCCCTTTTCTACCCTTATGCGCGGGCTTGCTCCACAGATCACAGAGACATAGTGTAGCACGCCAAATAACCGCGACGATGAGATTCGATGTTCTGAGCACTCTTCGCAGTGCATTTGGACCTCAAAGAGCCTAGGAGCTATTCGCAGCATGATCTTCCGCAGTCTACCTAATAGCAGTGCTTTTGAGCTTTTGACGGACAAACAAGCAACCCAAAGTGCTAATATTTGACTCATCTTTTGCAGTTGCGTGTCTTCGTTTAGTCACGAGTCGCTCCAACCAACAATTGCAAGTGCCCATCCGCTGGGAGCGTTGACAAAATAATTAATGGAAGTGGCCGGGCTACTCCCAGATTGGTTTCTTTCGCCGACGACGTGTTAATGACCCTCCCGGGACAGACACCAATGCTTGTAATTACCTCTTGTTTCCATGTCACTCCGCGGGAGAAGGGAGGTCTCCATGATTGTGCCTACAGCGATGCAAAGAAAGTAGGAGTGCCTAATGGGGAGAGACTGTATAGATGACGTAGAGGGCTAACTGTTGGCCACTAAAAGAACGGCAATGAAAATTAGCAAATTTACCTGCTGGATGCTCATGCTTTGGAGTGTTTATATGTTTCGCAACCAGCCAGCTTGAAAAGGATTCTTTTCTACGTAGGTTCCTTTTGGCTTCAATTTTGCGTTGTTTGTCTTTGTGTAAATGCCGAATGGATGCTCTTAAGACCCGTAGACAGAGATGGCAGCTGTCTTCTACCATAATGTTTTGCTTTATTCTTTCCATGCCTCTCATTTGGGAATTTTCTTAAATGGCCCTACGGATATGTAAATTTATGAGGATTTGAGATGCACTAATTTGGTGTCCCACTTGGATTTCCAAAATTTCTGTTCACTTTGAGACTTTGACAGTTCGATCAGAAAACAATTAAAGTACAGGTTGTCCCAAAAGTCACTATTTTGAAAAATAATTTGAATCACGAAAAATAGGTTTCAAACTTGAAAAATACATTTATTTCAAAGTATACGCAGCAAAGAATTAGCGCATCATATGGCGACCAGTGTGTCTACAGATCTCAAAGCGAAATGCCAAACGTTCACTTTCGGTATGTCTGGTTCCTATTCATGAAAATTTGTTGGTTTCTCGTCTCTCCAAAAGGCGACAATTAGGTCGATCAAACTTTCCTCCTGCGTGGAATACCGCTTCATCACCGAACAGAATTTTGTTGACTAAATCCGCACTTCTTCCACATTCATCATCAGTGATATGGGTCTGAGATGGAAACTAACAATTACACAAAATTTGACATAAACCAATTAACCATATGGTTCTGTAAGTCCACTTTATGTACATATAGGGTAATCGGGACTAGGCCTACAATTTAAAGTGGGATCTGAACCATTATGTGCATCCATCGGTTATCGAACATGGAACCCCTTGATTATATGGGTATGACGTTATAACAACGCTATCGCGGAGGAGACTCAAATTTACACTAAAGATGCATTTATTAAGGACAAATAGCATTTCTAAGAAATGTCACTGAAATACATAGTGACTTTTGAGACATCTTGTATCAAATAGCCAGGTTGAGCAGCAAGATGGGGGTGGGAAGATCCTTTCCGTACTCCCCATATAAGTGAATCTGGAATATTCGCCATTCAATTCAATCGTTCTAATCTGAGTTTCTCATCATCATAAGCTGACCTCCGAAACCAGTCATCAACCGTTAGATTTCGCTTCGTTTGCCGATTTGCCAAAAGAGAAATTCCAGTCTCCTTATCAATCCCGATGCTCATCTCAGGTATAAGAATCTCAACTCTGTATGCACGGCGGTGAAGCGCCACCTGTTTGATGAAAAGGCAGTTCGGGCGATCACGGAGACGGGGTACTTCCAGCGAGCTTTATAGCGTCCGCAGGTCACGACGTCTACGAGCTATATCTCCGCATGTCACTTGTAATATCTCAGAAACGCGAGGAGGGGGTTACCTCATTAGTACCCCCCACTTCCCCATGTCCCTCAAGCGGATGCAAGGATATACGTGTCCCATTTGGGCGTCTGGTGAAATGTGCGCGTTTATTTTTCACGCTTTACCGAAGATTGAGTAGCAGCCTGCGTACGCTGAAAGGCTAAACCTGTCTTTGAGGTTGAGAAAGGAAGAAGTTTCAACGGACAGCGCATAACTTTTGCCGTACAGTATCCAGGACCTGCTTCGCGAGCAACAAAATTACATCTTGTATGTTAAATTTTGTATCTTCAAAAACCGATTAGTTAACGTGTGATGATGCTCAAAGTGAAGCAATGGCTTCATTTTTCGTGTGGCTCGATTACCATTCGGTATGCAGAACAATAAACAAGAGAATAAGGAAAGCGAGCACAGAGAGAGTGGGAGGAGGAAGGAGAGAGAGAGAGACAGGTAAAATAAATAATATAGACTGGGTAACGAAAGCGGAAAGAGAGAGAGAAAAGAAACAGAAGATATGCAATCAGGGAACAGAGACAAAGGTGGGAGGAAAGAGAGAAGAGAAACAGAATAGTATAAGGAATCAGGAAAGAGACAAAAGGGGCAGAGGAAAGAGAGAGAGTAGAGAAACAGAACATAAGCAATCAGGAACGGAGACAAAGGTGGGATATGAAAGAGAGAGAAGAATCATAAAACAAGCAATCAGGAAGTGAGACAAAGGGGGGATATTAAAGAGAGAGAAGAATCAGAAAACAAGCAATCAGGAAGTGAGACAAAGGGGAGAGAGGAAAGTGTGGGTGAAAAGAAACAGAAGATATGCAATCAGGGAACAGAGACAAAGGTGGGAGGAAAGAGAGAAGAGAAACAGAATATAAGAAATCAGGAAAGAGACAAAAGGGGCAGAGTAAGAGAGAGAGTAGAGAAACAGAACACAAGCAATCAGGAACGGAGACAAAGGAGGGATCTGAAAGAGAGAGAAGAATCAGAAAACAAGCAATCAGGAAGTGAGATAAAGGGGGATATGAAAGAGAGAGAAGAATCAGAAAACAAGCAATCAGGAAGTGAGACAAAGAGGAGAGAGGAAAGTGTGGGTGAAAAGAGACAGAAGATATGCAATCTGGAAAAGAGAAAGGGGGAAGAGAAAAGGAACAGAAGATATGCAATCAAGAACAGACACACAGGAGGGAGGAGAGAGAAGAATCAGAAAAAAAGCAATCAGGAAGGGAGACAAAGGGGAGAGAAGAAAGTGTGGGAGAAAAAAAAACAGAAGATGTGCAATCTGGAAGAGAGACAAAGGGGGGAAGAGGATATGCAATCAGCAACAGACACATAGGAGGGAGGAGAGATAAAAGAAACAGAAGATATGCAATCAGGAACAGAGACAAAGAGGGTGGAGGAAAGAGAAATTGAACAGAAGATTTGTAATCAGGAACAAAGACAAAGTGGGGAGGAATGAAAGAGAAAAGAAACAGAACATGTGCCATCAGGAACAGAGACAATGGGGGAGGAAAGAGAGAGAGAAAAGAAACAGAATATATGCAATCTGGAACAAAGAAAAAATTACGGAGAAGAAAGTGTGCGTGAAAAATAAACAGAATATATGCAATCTGTAACAGAGACAAAGAGCGGAGAGGAAACAGAGAGAAAGGGAACAGAAGATATGCTGTTAGGAATAGAGACAAAAGGGGGAAGGAAATTTAGAAATACAGAGAACGAAAAAGTAGCAGGGAAAGAAACGGGCGAAATGGAGAGTGCGCGACAGGGAAAATAACATAGGCAATGAAAATGGAGAAAAGAAGCACGAAGAGTGGGTATAGAAACACAACAAGCGAATTTGGTGTTAGTCTCATGATCTACGTAGATATCTCGTTGCGTTCGTCCTTTGATGAATTTCACTTCATTAGTCAATCATATCGTTGCGATTAACGAAAAAGCAGCAACAAACGGCGATAAGTACGATGTTCTCCATTACATTTTTTTCGTTGTTAATCGTCGGCTGCCTGTTTGGGTTAATTACTATCATGAGGGTGAATTACGATTAGACGGAAATGCCCTGAGAGGGGATCGTATTCATAGACTGTGGAGGGGGACCTTAAAAACGTACTCAGCCATTCCACTAAAACTATACCCAAGAATTGTCTTCCGAGTCTGGATAATAATAAACCTTTTTCGAGCAGGCCTCGTCTCCAGGAAAATATCAACCCCGGCACCTGTTAACCTGTTGGGTGAGATGAGTCAAGGCAAATGGATAATAAACCTTTTCCTGCTCCCACAAAAATAGGCAATAGTTAGGCTTGAGAGTTCAATGAGTGGTCGGAGTGGAAATTCCTAACTGAGGGGATTCTTGGTCAAGCTTGGGGGTGGGAGGGATTCTTGTATGGATCAACATGGAGTCAATGCAGTAGTATCCAAGCTGGGGGGGATGCTTCATGGAAATTTCCTTCACTAGGGGAATACGTAGTATCCCCCCACCAACTGAATTTGAGCCAAATAAACCGATAAGAATTTCCAGATGAAATTTTTACCAGCCAGAAAAATGATTGAGATAGAAAACGTTAATTAACTAAATCAACTATAATAAATCGAACAGTAACACCTTCGTTTCTGTTGCAGATATTATTTCACGAAGATTTGCGATGTTTTTATCGAACGCAATCATCCTCGTTGCAAATAGAGTGGGACGTGCCCGTAGCAAACAAAGAATAATAATTTCCAAAGGCTGGTTCATTAAGAGATGGTCAGAGCAACGTCGAATTGAAATTAATGGCAACCCCACTCCGAGTGAAGTGTTAATTAGGGGCACGATTGGAGGATGGGTTTGGGGGGGGGGGCTAAGGGGAGAACTATTTTACTGATCACAATCAAGAAGAATCCTTGATTAAACAAAACTCCTTGTACCACAAATTGGTTTCGATCAATGGAAGAAAGCATTTCTATATTCACAGAGAGGGAGCAGTTCTACAGTCTGTGACAGCGAGACTCCCTCGTCCAGGGAAGAGATTTGATCTGACGAAATGTCCACCCCACGCTGCCGCTCTACCAATCAACTTTCGCCCCAGCAATGACGTGGACATGTTTGTGAATCACATGCATCACTTCAAAAGGAAATACCGCTTCAGGGTGTTACCCATACGTCATGACATATACCTAGGTAGAATGGGATTTCAATGGTGTTCTAGCACATTTTACATTCATTTATATCAAGCCAGACGAAATAAGAGACCAAGGTGTACAGACCGTGTAACAAAAATATACGTGTATAGACGAAGGATTAAAACACGTTCCAAGAGTTATATGCGTTTATTATCTACAATCAAGTATTTATACTTTTGTTATAACGTCGATTTTCTGCCACTTTTAGTTAATCGCGACGATGAGGATGAGTGCTCATTATTCTCCGACCGAGAATAATTCCTAGCTGTCATTTATGTGGTCCTTGAACCAGCCAAGGACGGTTCGTTATCATGGAGACGATTTTTTTGTTGTTGTTTTGCACTGAATTGCCGAACCTAACAATCGATATGGTTTGGCAATAGGAAATGGGGAAACTTTATGGAATATCTCTAGTTTTCCCGACCTTCTTGGTCCGACTGCGAAGGATCAGCAGGTGTTGTCTGGCCTAAGCGTAGTTTATGGTTGAGTATACAACAAAAAGCAACGACAGTGGACCCAGGACTAGACCTCTCCTCTTCGATAAGAGCCGGTCAGTTCGTTCGTTTCAGTTTTCAATCCATTTTATGTACAGTCAGCCTAGTTTGGACTGGACCTACATGTTAAGTGGGATCCGACCCACAATGTCCCTCCGTCGGGTATCGAACCTGGCTGGGATCCCTTGATTACATGACGACGGCGTTATCACTGCGAGAACCGGAAAATCTAGTTCTGTTGCTTGATCACGTTGACTTTATATTAAATTGATGAAGGGACGGTCGCCAAGCAGGCCCATTCATGGGCGTCGCCAGAAATGTCGGGCAAATGATTAAAGTTGAATAGTAAAAAAATTATATGTATTATTACCACGGTTTTAAATGTTATTATACAATATTAAATATTATAACCTAACAAATAAATTTTATTCGAAATAATAATAATAATTAGTATTATTATTATTATTATATGAATGCGTAGACTCGATCCACCAAACGAGTGATTACCAGCATAACTATTTTTTATTATTTCTTTTGCATTTTATGCAGTTAGTATCTGAAATGCATTTTGATATTAACTTTTGCACGTCTCGTTCAAGAAAGGCTTTAAATGTTAGGAGGTTTTTTTTTTCATAAAGTTTGTTATGTGACCTCTCACCTACAACTGTAATTCTTACAGTTTTGAAAACAGTAGAACCATTTGTTGTTTGGATAAAATTGATATAACCTTGTTACTGTATTTTTCACTCAATGTTTTCGATCCAATGAATTTTTACTTTGATTATTCTGTTCGAATGCTAACTACATGAACTTTATTTCTGTTCTTAACAATAAGAGTAACAAACTTTCGGTTTTCTTGTATCTTTAATGAACGATGTCAATTTCCAGGGGGTCCACAGACCCTCCCCCCTCCCGACGACCATGGGCCCATTCCCAGTTCGCGATTCGAACTGCGAAACTTCTGTGCATGTACGTAGAATAATGTAATTCCCAGTTTCCATTCCCGGAGTGCTTGTTCTAAGGTCCGAATTTTTCAGGCCTTGTTCCCCTCATAAACTTATAGTTACTTTCTAAAGTAATGGCAACTGTAAGTATGTGAATTTTCAAAATGTGTAACTGTAACGGAAAGTCAGTTGCTTATTCAGTTAGTTTCACTCTTTACCACCACTACCCATCTCACTCGACAAACTTAAATGCTCAGTGAGTTCAACTTTAAAGTATAACCAATGTCCAATTTCTGCTTCTTGCTTCACTGCGATGTTACAAGATGATCGTTACGGTACCATCCTGCCACTTGCTCGGAATGCCGAAGGGGGAAAAAAACTATGGGCAAATATAAATGTTATTAGCCTAGAACGTAACTTCGAACGCGTGACCTCGCGAATACGTATCAATCAGGCATCTTAGCCATTCACCTGTCTCGTTCGGTCCGCGCAGAAAAAGTGGATGTGAATGAGTTTGCTCCACACCCACACGTAACGGCTCACAGGTTTGCCTTGATCCACGTGTAGGTCGACTTGCAGTGTCACGTGCTGAAAGGGTCACACCTGCCACGGGTGTACCCCTGCTTCGTGTCTTTCGCACGTCTCGATTATAACTTGTGTGTACTCTTTGTCCACCATAAGGGCGAAGTCAACGAAAGCAAAAGCTCAATATTTCTATTGATTCATTGAAGGATCAATTCACAGATGGGGTAGTGTTCTAGATCTAACTAAAGTCTCTGGATGTATGACTGCAATGTCATATACGTTTCACAAGTAATTTTCAGTAAGTTTGTCTCAAATTACTTAATTACATAATTGGACTGTAACTTTCCTAATAATTAGTTATATATTATGAAGATATTACATATATTTAAATGATAGTGTTGTTTTTGTTTGATTTAGTTTATATGAAATTTTACAGTATATTTAAAAAAATAAGGAAAATCTGTTGCATTTTGTGCCTACTTTATACACATGTTAACCAGTAGGGATCCAGTATTACAATTCAAGTGTCAAGGGGTCGGAAGTAAGATATATGTTTTGGTAGGCGTTTTTTTTCATATTTTTGTTAATTGTAATAGAGGCTTTATTTTTGGAAATATAATTAGTGAAATGTTGAATCCTGAAATTTACATCGGGAGAACACCTTAGAAAAAAAATGAACTTTTACTTTTAGAACTGTACTGATTTTGAATCGGACGTCACAGTCATACATCCAGGGATTCTAGATCTAACCTTCTGGGCATGCGTTTGCATTGAGCAGAGGATTTGACCGACAAAGGTACAGTCAGCGACAATAAAAATGGGTCACCTAGATCCTGAAATGCTCGCTTCCCTGCAAGGCGTTAAGGGTGTTGCACCACCGCCGTAGAGTTAGGCAACACACACAATGCCTTACAGGGAAGCGTTCTAGGATCTAGGTATCCCATTTTTATTGCCGCTGACTGTACGCCCGTTCATATTGAAAAAGAAAATTCTGGAGCAGCTTTAAGATCATAAAGGAAGGTAGTGGTAAATTGAAGGTTTACTTCAAAATCGAGATAGCACGATGTAAATGGACGGTGGGGTTAAAGGGAACAGCCTTCAAAGAAGAAGAACTATCATAAACTTTGGTTACAACGGAGGACCACCCTCCTTTGCTACACCCACTGCCTCCAGACACCGCAAAGTGACTACTTTCTCCAATACTCCTTTTTTTATCTTTCGCTGACCTCTCCTGACCTCTAACGAGTACAACCCGAAGCAGTATTTCTTCAAACAACCTTTCAACACCAATTCCCCTCCCCCCTTTCTCTGTCTTGCTATTAGGACGCCAAGATGGCTGATCACATTGAGAGCTCGCTTTATGATCACCCCGCAGAAAGTTTCGGGTTCGAGTTCTGATATTGGCATGAGTGTTCGTTCTTTCATCATTCCTATCGATGCGATTACGAAAAGTAATCCGTTCTCTTCTTCTCTTCTATCTCTCTTTGAAGTACTTTTTCCGTCTCATTCATGACATTGATGATGAGTGTAAGATTTTGAAAGTATGAATAGGCAAACGATAGGTAACAAAAACCCTCAATATTTTTAAACCAAACAATTAACCTTGCCCTGTTTTAATGACGTCACAAGGAAAATTCCGTATTAGAATAACATTTTACCCATTAAAAACTCATACAAGAATAGAAAAAAAGAAACAATTATTTCCCCATTTACCGATAGAGGTCAGTGCATTTGAATTGCTATAGAACTAGTCATTTTGTTGATACATAATAGTTTAGTTTTCTTTACTTAAATAAATTTCATTAACATTTAATTTTCTATGTTGTATTCAGGAACTTTCAAATTTTCTATTATATTAGTCACAAATATTAACATTATATATTATCGTCTCTTAGAGCCAAATAAAACGTTACATGACATAAAAATGAAAGCTGTGGTTTGTGTTTTGAATAGATAAAACTGATGCCAGTGGTCGACAGTAAAATGATATTGAGACTGTATATACATCAAGACGGAACACCCACAATGAAACATATATCGCCAGGCCAGGATTCGAATCTGGAAGCTTTGGTAGTGATATCATGAGGTGACGCCTCAACCCCATTTAGCTAGGAGGACGGGTGTTTTAAAAAAAAGTGGAGGAAAATGTATAGAGAATAGAATGCATGAAATTATTTTTTTGTTGAAAGATGGACACCGCGATGGAGTTTTCTGCAGAAGAAAGAAAAAGCGAAGGAATTTTCTGCAGAAAGAGGAAAACGCGAGGGAATTTTCTGCAGAAAGAGGAAAACGCGAGGGAATTTTCTGCAGAAAGAGAAAAACGTGGGGAAATTTTCTGCAGGAATAGGAAAGCGCGACGGAATTTTCTGCAGAAAGAGGAAAATGTAGAGAATTTTCTGCAGAAAGAGGAAAATGTAGAGAATTTTATGCAGAAAGAAGAAAAAGTGGAGAATTTTCTGCAGAAAAATGAAAATTTGGGCGATTATTTTGATTGAAACTAAAGTTGGTAGAATGTTTTGATTGTGGGGAAATTAGTGGAATTTTTAGGGATTTTTTTTGCAGAAAGAGGATAATATTGCGGGGATATTTTTTTGGATAGAAGATAAATGCAGGGAAACTTTCTGTGGAGAAGGAAATATGCAAGACAATGAGGGAAATCCTGTACAATTTTTATTCAAAATGGAAAGATCATCTGTAAGGGTTTATTTTCGGGGGAATTTCTACTAAACCCTACCGAAACTGATCTCAGAACCGAAGCATCTTGTGGATTGATGAAGAGAGGAGAGGGGTAGCGACGTAGCGTACGTGCACCAACTACAAACTACCCGCTTGGTGAGATTAGCCGGAACGGATGCTCCAGGTCAGTGGAGAGATATCCCCACGCATATTTATTGATCCCCGTCCAGTAATTCCGCGCTTTCAGAGGCAATCACGGCTATTGGAGGAAACAATGAAATGTTGGCCGGGAATGAGGCCTTGATAAGGAAGAGTCTGTAGACTTTGTTATGGATACCATCTCAGTATTCCTCCTGCAGGGAGTTTCAGAAGCTAGTACCGATGTTCGTCCAAGAACTCTGGCGCTGTCTCACCTCCCCCTTCATTGGTGTTCATCTCCATGTATTGGTTTGCCTCGTCGCCTTGTAATCAAGGGGTCCCGGGTTCGATACCCGGTGGTTGCACAAGTGGTTCGGATCCCACTTTAAACTGTAGGTCCAGTCCCGATTAGCCTTACTGTGCATAAAGTGGACTTAAAACACCAAATCAATCAATCAATCAACCATGTATTGGTTTGCATTGCGAATGTAATTTGATTAACAAAATGTGAAATCGTTTGGTTTTGAGCAAAAGGTGATGCGATTTGGAGAAATAAAATACATTATAATATTTGTGTTGTAAAAGGAAAACGTGAGGGGTACTTTTGTAGATATGATATCGAGGTGAGACGAGACTTAGAAATGTCTCTGTCTATCTCATCTCGAGTTGTAAATGTCTGGCTCATTCTCATCTTGAAGTATGTAGCATAAGTAACATTTTTACAACGTGTAACTGCACAAATTTTCACACAGTATAAAAGTCATGAAGCTAAGCAAATGATCTAAATATTGCTTTTCTGAAGCATATGACATGACACTATAAATACATTGATCGTTGTATTTGTATCATATGGGCTCCCCGATGGCTCAGTGGTAGTGTTGCCCACGAGACGAGACTTTGGCCTGTCTCGTCTCGTGGAAATGCTGTGAAATGCTGTCTCGTCTCGAAAATATTCGTTTGTCTTGGGACACATGATCAATCTCGTCTCGTCTCGAATTTTTAAAAGCCTGTCCCGTCTCGTCCCGTGGGCAACACTACCAGTGGTAACGTCGTCACCTTGTAATCAATATGGGGTTCAATACCTTGAATGCACATAGTGATTCGGATTACACTTAAACTGTATGTCCAGTTCCGATTAGACTATGTGTGCATAAAGTGAACTAAATTCGACAATAACATATGTATATCAAAGTTAAATTTCCTTTCCTTAGTACTCGAAGAGTCCTCTCCTTTTTTCTTCAAAGAGGTAAAGAATGAAAATGTTTCCAAGCTGACATTTCGTATGAGGTTTCCAGGGTAGATGACTGTTTAGCAGCTCAGTCCTGATACGAACGGTCCTTGGTTCGATCGCTGTGGAATCTCCTACGTTGACCAGCATCGTCAGGACAGATGGAGAGATATTTGAAAAGAAGAAGAAGTAGCGAGATCTGGTCTCAAAAGGCAGGAAACAGCTGCGATGGGACTCAATGGGACGCATCGGCCAAGGAATGGCCACTCCTGGAATCTGTCTTTGGAGCAAGCGAACGAAAACGAGTCTCTGCGCAAGAAGTGAGGCGAGACGGCGCCACCAATCAATGCGTGAGAGGGAAAGGGAACTGCAGTTACCAACCTTCCCAGCAGCGTGTACTTCTTCGCTCTGCCCACTCGATCCCCTCCCTTCTCTGCTGCTACAGAAATAGACGGGGCAGATTATACTATAGCCGGGACGGCCTAGGATCCAGCGTGGAGACCGCCTTTATGGCAGTGATCCTCTGTACCTACCCTACGAAGGAACTCGCTGTCAAACAAAGAATTAGGCCCACCGCTTGGTCAAGAAGCGACAACATTGCAATCCCCGCCCCCGAAGCAGCCAGCAGGGAAACCGAATTTTGTCTGTGATTGTACACCGGTTCCTGCGACGCCGGATTCATAGCTGTTTGTTGCAGCCTGGCTACTTTGCTCCGCCCACTCGCTTTCTCCCCTTCTCAACCGTTACGCGTGGCGTTGCTCAACGGATTCCTGGAACAGACTGTAGCAGGATTTGGCCTTTTCAAAGGTGGTTGTGTGACTGAAACATGAAACTTCTAAAAGAACCCACCCTTGAAGATTCAGTTGAGTTTTATACTTAGTAATGGTGGCTTATTGAACTGAAATTGACATCCCTGATGCTTCTCTAGCAACAGACCGAGTCACCCTTACGGAGAGAAAACTTAATGAAGTTGTACCGTTCATCAGCCGAATCCTTTTGTGTCCTACTAACAAAGCAAGAGTCCCACCACGCTTGTCTCCACGCATCCATTCTTGAAAGTCCACGTCTGCATCATCCTCCAAATTGAAATGCCGAGAGAGCAACGATAACAAAGGGGGAACGGTACCGCAAAGGGCTAATTTCGAATTACATCCGAAATATACGACCGAGCTTCGACTGTAACCAAGTCTCCTCGTAGGAGGTAAACATGTACCGAACCCAGGAGAACTGGTCGATGCAACTCTTTGAAGATTGTTGTACTGTGAAACGACCCTGTCGTATATTCTGGATACCAGACGCACACGCATACACACTGCTGCGTTGAACAAGAGTTCGTCGTTATGGATGAAATACACGGCGTAGAACCGGTAGGCTAGTTTTCCAGACCGTAAAAAATCATGTTCAGAAAACGTTCCTGAGTTATACTCATGGGTTTTACAAATTGGTAAGACTTACGCTCGCATCATACTGCTGCTTTATCTTTTCACATATCACCGAGTTGTTGCGCTGGTTTTCCCCGAGGAAGTTGAAGTTGCATTTATGATTCCATATTTTTGTTATCTGGTACCTATTTATCAAAGTGTTTCCAATAATGTCTGATAGTCCTGTCCCTAGATATGGTTCTGTAGTAAAGTTTGAGTATAAAGAATTTTTTGCTTCAATGCTTACTAGGTGTCTTAAGAAGTATTTTTGACTTGGGTGGACATCCGACATCTGATACATTTTCCCGCTATGACGTCATCAAAGATGGCGGTCACTCGATCATAAAACTGCTCATATCTCTGTTGGTACTTGACCGATTTCGATGAAAATCGAGTCAGTATGTTGTAAAATCTATTTAGAAGGTGAGAATAAAGATTATTTGTAAACCGTTTTGTATTTTGATTATTGTTATTTTAGTTTTGTATCGCATCAGAAGATTTGTGATTTGATTTGCTTTATTTTACTTCGCTTTTTGTGCTACTTTTGGCTACTTTGCGAAGATGGGAATGAGTGATGATATGATGAAATTCATGAATGGACACTCACAAATGTCCATGCCCAGGCCAGGATTCGAACCCGGGACCCCTGGCGTCGTAGCGGGATGTGTTAACCACTGCATAAGAAGATTCATAGATGCATTGACTTAAAACGTATTGCAAGAAATGCAGTATTATTGTTGAGTTTGTTTTTTAAGTCCACTGTATACACAGAAAGGTTCATCGGGAAAGCACCTACAGTTTAAAAGTGGGATCCAAACCTCTATATGGCTCCACGGGGTATCGAACTCGGGGCCAATTGATTAAAAGGCGACGATTGTATAATTTGGTTTATTTTAATTCGCTTTTCTGCCAATGTTGACGAATCACGAAGATGAGGATGAATGACGAATGATGAAAGTGATTAATGGACTCGCAAAGAACTCCCATGCCCAGTCCGGGATTTGAACCCGAGGGACCCCTAGCGTTCTAGCGCGCTTTGATAAAAGGTTCCTTCTCTCGCTATCTCTCCGCATCTCTCGCCTCTGATTCTCTCTTTCTCTGCGTCTCCTGTTGTCTGCCCATCTATCTTTCTTTGCGTTTTTCGCTCGCCTCTTTTCTATCACTTTCTCGCTCTATCTGTCTGTGTCTCTTTCTCCGTCCCTTTCTCTCTCTGTCACTGTCTCTCCGTTTCTCTGCATATCTTGCTGTGTCTGCCTCTCCCCCCATTTATACCCCTTTCCCTTTCTTGAGATCTGTGGGTTCTCGCACCTTTCCAACGTGAAATTATTTGTTCCCAACGTTCACGTTGTCCTTTTTGGTATTGCGTTTTTTTCATTTTAAAAAATATTTTCGTACACTGCAGGCATGAATTCCTTCACTATCACCATATTTGCTTTTCGCTGAAATAACTTTTCGCTATTGTGATTTTTTCGTCCAGAAACTGTCCGACAACATGTTGAATGAAGCATTTTCAAGCTTTAGGTGTATTCTTTTCTTGTAGCTGGACTTACAGCAGCATACTGCAAAATCAAAGCAGTACTTGTAAATTAAGGGATTCCGCCTTTTTTTCGCGTCCTATTTGGAAATGCATGCACAGTCATTCCGTAACATGGTCGGCGCTTCAGCTAAGCGACTCTTGAGTGGCAGCGTTTCAGAAATCATCAATCACTGTCTGGAAGACCATTAGCACGATGAAATATGCAAAATACATCACTTTGCATAATTCGTTTTGCCCACTTTTTCCGTCTTGGTGCGTGCGCTACGGAAGAAGGAAAAGAAAACACTTGACACCTGTAATTAAAGTGGGAAATACCCTGGATCGGACACCTTAAAAATGGTTTTGGGAGCTAAATAATGTCCCCGAGGGAGTAGACGGGAGATTGCTGCAAATGGGTGCAAGCAGCAAAGGGAAACAGAGGGGAAAGAAATATTTGTTTCATGAAGTCATTCAATGACCGTTTCATGATCTCACAATTCCAAAGTCCTGTATAGGTAAATGCAAGAGAAGCACATACACGAATATCATGACGTTTAATGTAATTATTATCAGTTCCATGACGAAAACACAATGTTTATTTCATTTGCTCGAGGTCCAGAGTCTGATATTTCTGTACCTCGGCAGTGGCGGCGATTAGGGTGTGGCGTGGGAGGCATTTGCCCCCGCACTATAGTCACTTAATGCTTAGCCTGCCAAGGTAAAGTAAACTGTTCTTGCCCTAAGTGTTGGCACTCAATCGCCGCTAACGCTCCCCAGAAATTAAGGATGGTGGCTTGTTCTGTAGAGCGCAGGTTGTCATCTTAGAGCAGGAGTACGCATTCTGGACCATGGAAAATGTACATTTTGTCTCGGAAATCTATAGAGCAACGCCGCGCATAACGGTTGAGAAGAGGAGAAAGCGAGTAGGAGGAGCAAAGCAGTGAGTGCTCACTGCTGCAAACTGCTGCAGCCGCGTTTTCTCCCCCACGCACTCGCTTCATCCTACAACATTTAGTCATCTTAAATCCTGACAAATGCATGAATTATTCCCTTGATTTATGGAAAATATATGCTTTTGTCACTTTCTGAGTAGGCTTGTGTTCAGCTGGAAACAAACCAAAGTGGTTACAAAAAAATGGTATTACTATTTCCCTTCAGAACAGCATTGTACAGTCACCGGCAATAAAAAAGGGACACATAGATCCTGAAATACTCGCTCATCTCTGCAAGGCGTTGTGTGTTGCCTAGCTCTACGGCGGTGGTAGAAGTAGCTATTTATTTTTTCTATTAAAATCCACATATCGCCGTAGTGTTAGGCAACACACACAACGCCTTGCTGGGAAGCGAGTATTTCAAGATCTAGGTGTACCATTTTTATTGCCGGTGACTGTACATTAATTTTTGGTATAGTTTATATTGTCTCTAAAAATCATTGCAATATGCGTGTCCCGGGCTTCTGTGGAGCAAGACCGCGAATAACCGAAGAAAAGGGGAGAAAACGAATTGGCGGAGCAAAACAGCGCGCGCTGCTGTAAATGCTTGGTAGCTGCACTCATTTCCCGTCTCACGAGTTCATTGCTTGAGCTGTTTTCGCTAGCTCCAGAGATTCCCGAGACAGATTATAGATGCAGACTTGTAGTCTACGGCAATTCACTGCTTCAAGTACAGTAAAACCTTTAGACACGATAATTCCTGTGGCATTGGCAACCCCTTCATCACTGCAATAAACTTGAAGGGAAATGGCATGGGATCGCATGACGCACATCAAACTGTCCATAATTTTTTTGCAGCCTAGAATAAAAATGAGCGAATCTGAGGTACGGTAGCAACATATCAAGCCAGGGGTAAGAACTGTCAGATATCTTTTGCCGAGATGTGACACTGCCCTGAGGATTGATGTCAATTTTTTTCTCCAGGATCTTGACTGGAGAAGACTGCTCCTTTCTTCTCGCCTGTCAGGCACCCTTTGCCTCCAGTTTATGGATCAGACAGCAGGCATGCGTGTTGAATTCATACGACGGATGGCTGATATGTGATGAACCCTTGTTTTCAAGGCGGAATGTTACGCATGTCTCGTGAGTGTCATCTGCGTATGGGACTGGGATTGTTCCCGTATCTCGCATGTTCATCTACTTTATTGCGGTGCCACGCTGAGAAAGTTTGCGAATACGGTGTTGTACTTTTCTATGTACTTTTGGTGCATCAACCTTGATTTGACTGTATACAGTTTTTTTTTTTGTATAGTACAGGGTGTACCAGAAGTGCTGGCGCAAACTGAAACTGTGAAAAGTACACGATAGTAGAAGCAAGAAAGAAAATAATTGCTAATGTATGGTTACGATCCGCCACTGGCTTGGAGTGCGTTACGAATGTTTTAACGAAACGATATAACTGGGCTCCTGAATCTGGTGAAACCAGTTATTTTACAGACTTATGGGACACTCTAGGCGAAAGCGCAGGCGCAGCGTTTTGTTTAGAGAAAGTTTCTACATGGCGTTCAGCGGAAGGCATGTTCTTCTGGCAGAAATAAACTCTGCTTCGAACACTGTTACTCATTTTAATCACATTGTGAAGACAGTTAAGGCACACCCCTCTTGTGCATAATGCTTCATATCGCTCTCTGTTAAAATTATAATACATTTTCCTTGGTGAATCTCGTTCTTGCACGAAACGCACGGAAATCGTTTTTTGGGACAGCATAACGAACCTCACGGAAGCACTTTCGGAACCGGCCCTTGATTGTAGGCGTAAAGCTTCCAGGCCTACCTGGTAGGTCCCACGTTATCTAAGGCGCTGATGTATCCTTGTGAATGTGCGACTTTCGGGGTGCCTGTTATGCCTTCGGTCCTGTACAGGACATATAGTTTGTTTACAACGCCTCCTATCGGCAGTGATCAGTTTGAAACAAAGCAACCTTGGAGTGCGCAAGCAGACAAGCATACGATGTGTATACACAACGGCGAAAGAAACAGTAGGCGAATTGTCCACCACAATTTTCCTTCGGTCTGAATAACAACGAATTGAAATAATGACTTCAATAAGCAAAGAACAATGACTGCTTCGAACCAACATAGTTTCATTCCTTAAAACGACACAGGATGGAGAACAAAAAAGTATTGAAAATATCGGTGAACAATTTGCCTACCATTATCTTTGCCGTTGACTGTACAAACAATCAAGCAGTGGCACAACCACGGGGGGGGGGCGGAAGGTACTGCCCCCCCCAACTTTCGACGGAAGTCAAATCTGGGGGGGGGCAAGGGTGGGCAATCAGCGACGTCCAAGGGCACCTGCAAGGGGGGGGGCAGAGGAGAAATTGCTCCCTTCGATTTCAAATTTTATGCAAATTAAAATACATTTCGTAAAATTTTCTTCATCGCTTCGCTCGCAAAACCTTCTTTTCTCGGTTTCGTCAAGTTCAGAGCCTTGGCTAGGGGGCAGCGGAAGTCTGCCATGGATGCCTAGTGATCTAAATGAAAGAAGTTGTATAAGAGAGAATGCCATGGCGCCCAGTAAAATTATTTGTGCCCTATTAAATTGATATTGTTTCAAATTGCAATAATTGGATCTAATATTTTTCTTACTCGCTTCGCTCGCAATATGACTATTTTCTGTAATGTAATGTGTTTAAATAATATGTGTTGTATATATGTATTGAATAAGCTTTCAATACGTACACAATTAATGTTAGCATGTTTTCTTACTTTATGTCGCTCCATGTTGCATATGTGTAAAGAGTTATACATATTATATGCACAAAAATTATTATCTACGGAATGCATTTACCATTCATTTTCTGCCATTCAAAAATACAGTTTGTGTGCTTGTTTTCCATTATTAGCTAATGTGAACTTGACGGTGTTGAAAAAATATTTCAAATAGTTTGTTCCATACAAATGCTTTAGCACCGACTTCTACCCCCTTTTTGCGTAATTTATGAGGATAATAACGTTTTTGGTTACCAGCAATGATTAGAAAACCGAAAAAAATAACAACAGAGGAAAATATCTCCAATTACAGGAAAGCTTGCACTTTTCTATTCAAATGATGAACATATAACAATATAGGAGTACATACATGAAGTCATACACACACACGCGCATTTTTATATACATGAGATAAAATAAAGTAAGTATGCACAACTGTAGGAATGGAACATGTATTCATTCATATACACATACGTTATTTATTAATTGCCCAGAACATAACCGGGACATTTCATATAAGCACTGTCAACTTAAAGCGTAGGGACGCATTATTTCGGTTAGATTTAATGACTAGACCTTGGATTTGAGGTTTTTAACCTATTTTTTCCTTTGCACGTAAATAAGAAATAAGTTATGTCAGCGTTTCATAAAAACACAACAACTGACGAAGTTTTATAGTGCCTAAAGTAACCTATTTTGCTTGTTAAAACCTATTTTAGGTTTATGTGCCCAAATCAAACACATTTTTTTTAGGTTTTTATTTTAGGTTTTACATGATTTTTACATATCTCAGAGGTATTTACTCGGTTTCGTAACGAAACAATTCAATGAATGTCATGTTTGGAACAAGTTTTCTGTCGATTTCCCTTTCCTCAAGTGTATGATGTTTTTCAAAGCTCTAAACAAAACAAAATGTCTGACACCACTGTTACCTGCACACAGTGGCGGCAATTAGAGGGGGACAGTTCCCACCTACTTTTTGCCCCCGCACTATGGACCCTTAATGCTAAGTCTTGTCTGCTATTGACCCCCCCCCCCCCAAGTTTTTGCACCCAATCGCCTCTACTGCCTGCACAGTCCAAAGTGCAAATTTCTGATGCTTGTGGTCTTGACACTTTCTCGTCAGTTCGGTCCTTCTGTAGCATTCACGCCTTGCAAAGTAACGTTTCACTACTGACTATGTTTCAGTTGAAAATTAATTAGAAGATAAAGATAAAAGAAAACATCAGCTTGTACCTTTTTTTTTTTTCGTGTTTTACCAAAATTCACAGACCCAATAATTCACACATAATTCCCGGAATGCAAAGAATTCCCAGTCAGTAGTCACCCTGATATGCAGCAAATTATAGATACGCAATTCATTTTTCATACCAACAAGTAACTTTTGCTAACAACACAAGTATAGTAATACAATAATTTGTAGATAATTTTGAAAATTATGCATACAAATGAAAAGTTGGTTAGAAAATTAATATTTGGTTGTTATACATATCTACTAAAACTTCTTTCGGTTCTTGTGATTTTTTATTGATTCTAGCTAATCAGAAATTTTCAGAACCATTGTACCATTTAAGTTTCTTGTAACGTGTACTTCAGGATTTTTCGAGCGTAATTAATTTTTTTAAAACCTATTTCAGAATTTTTAGAACCTATTCTAGGATTTTTAGAGCCTATTTTAAGATTTTAGAGCCTATTCTAGGAACCTAAAAGCACGCTTTTTAGAACCTACAAATCCGAGGTCTAGTAATGACACTCTAATATTAAACGGAAATAAATAATAACAAAATATTTTGTGTATACGAGGGCCATTTATCTTAGAGTAGCAACATGTATAAGAAAGATACATGCCTGGTAATTCATAATCCTTCAATGTAATCTCCCGCTGCTGCGTGAACACGTTTCCAAACATCTGGTAGTCGTTGGATGCCATTCATAGCTCCCGTTCATGCCAGTGTGCGCAGAGACAACCATGTGGCCGAAATGATGCTCGGGACGTCTGGAAAGCGTTTCCCCCTCAGCGATTCGTTCATCTTGGGAAACAAATCAAAATCGCAGGGACCCATGTCAGGAGAATAAGGTGGGTGCTCCAACACCTCCCAACCCCATTGTTACAGTACGACGTTCTGCACCACTTGTGCTGTATGATATCTGTGTGTGGATCTGTTGCCGTGCAAGGATGCCCACCACCATGTTCTTTCGCGGCTGATTCACGATCACTTTCAAATGCCTTTGCCCATCTGGCAAGGGTACGATACGGTAAAGCGTGGTCCCCACATGCCTCGTGTAAGCCCTTGTGAATTTGCCATGCATTCCTTCCACGTCCAACCTGAAATCTGGCCGTGTCCGGATTGGCAAGCGCTGCGTTCCGTTCTCTCCCGTTGCTCTCGCGTGCAGTCGAAGTCACGTCCAAGTCGTCCGAATCTACATGTCCCCTTGCAGTACGGTTGTCACTTTTATCGCCAGGTGTCAACCCAAACATCACCCACCGCGTTCTGGAGCGCAAGCGCACCGTACGGAAGCAGAAGGCAGACGCCAAACAAACATCACAATGTTTTCCACCTATTTACTACTCATATTAAAAATGTAACATGCTATTTCATCATTTACAATTTTTCTACATTCAGTATTATCGATAAAATGTTAAAGTATCACTGAGTTTTACATCGTCTATTCAGTAAATGTCTGTACAAAGAGAAAGTTGGAATATGGCTGCCAAGCGCAGGGTCACAGCGAGTTCAAGTGTGCATCTGTCGCGCCACCAACTCTCCCCTCCGACTCCACGTCTGCCGCGTATTCGGACAACGGAGGTTGGCTGAGTCCCCGGATGGCTAGGTGACATCTGCTGCCGATTCGGACGTGGCCCTAAACAACACCCGATCGTCTTTTGCCCCAGCGACAACTGACCAGCGTATAAGACAGTGTTGCCACTACAAAAGAAATGTCCGTCGTATATAACATACACAATCACTATAGATATATATAAGATATATATATGGATAAGGAAAATATAAGATAAAATAATTGTAGAATAATGCATAGTAGTATAATTGGGTTTCTTCAAACCAACACTTGGTACGAGGCCTATTATTTTTATTAATTTAATCACAGTGGAAAACCTATTTTGACGATGTTTTTGTTGATTTTATACTATTGCAAATCTGTGTTTTTTTAACCTCACACTTCGTACGAGTGTCATAATTTCTTACGAGTTAAAGTACGTAACACCTACGCACACCTACACCTACGCACACCCACACATACCCACGTACACCCACACCCACCCACGCACACCCAAGCACACCCACGCACACCCACACCCACCCACGCACACCCACGCTATGCAACAAGTTATTACGCAATGTTTACGCAACAAGTTATTACGCAGACCCGTATCTAACGTGTTTTTGGTTATGACGTAATGGGATGTCTTCTGATTGACTTACTGTTTCGGATGTTTTCATCCGCGCTTAGGTTACTTAAAGGGTTTTCGCATTACAGATCAGTCAGTATCGTGAGAGTGTTTTGAAGAGTACGGATGTGTTGTTGCAGTGTTAAAAGTTAAGTATTTAATTTATTTTAAAGCTACATACTATTTATTATTTTTAAGTTTAAAAAAAGTGTATCAAGTGATTTTTTTTTCATAGTAATTTCGATCAGATTGAGTTTTGATGTGATCAGATGTTACTTGTTGTCACCTGAAATTCTGTATAAATAACATAGCTGAAAATTTTATCGTAATAGCTACAAATATTTTATTTTGAAGGTGGTTCAAGTCGTTTTTTCACACAGATTGAATTTGTATAAATTTGTATTTCTATTGAATTTTGTATTTTTTCCAGAGAAAATTTATATATAAATACCAGAGCTGAAAAAAAATATTATAATTATAACTATTGTCTTTTAAGTTACATTCTATCAATTATCGTAAGTTTAAAAGTGTTTTTTCTAGTAAATAGAATCTTATTGAATTTTGACTTGATTGTGCGTTTTGTATTTTTCCCTGAGAAAATGTATATATAAATACCGATAAACTTCTATTTAAATAACACCTCGTGAAAATGACAACTCGTATAACCGACTTACCACTTGAACTGCTGCACAAGATTTTTGCGTACACATTCGACGGAGGTGAGGATGTCGCGAGGCTCGTTGAGTTAAGCAAAATAGCGTCTGAATTTCGTCCACCGTGCGAGATGATTTTTATGGACAATCTTTGCAAAATAAGCGGTATGAAAAACTTGCAGAATTCCGATTCTCTTCTTCGGGCTGCAGGCAAAAAGTTGGCCGATAGGATGGACGAGCTTCATGAGGCGAGGGAAGGAAGGAGACGATATACGGACGATTGGTATGAGTCAAACGCGGAAACAGACAGCATCATCACACAACTCATCGCATTGACTGAGGCGCGAACTTTCTTCTTGTCACGTGAATTGTGTTGATTGGTTCGCTAAGGGGAATTTTCCCGATTAGTAAATTGAGGTTATAAATATAATATATTCTTACTATTTATGTGAGTCTAGTTTTTTTACACCACAGATAAACGGTTACACAGTGCAACATTAACTTGTCTATTTTGTTGATTTGGTGTTACGTAGTGTATTTGGTGTCTGCATGTGTAGTACTACGTTCTGGAGCGGTGTAGTGTGTGGTGTATGGCTACATGGTGCGAGCTAACTAAACAAATGAATGTTTAAAGCAGAGGCAATTGTTGAATTTTTTGAACTTGAATACAGCTATTCGTCTATTTGGTTGGATACAGTTCTACTGCACTTGCCTGGCGCTGGGATGCACCTGCACTCCAACATATGTCTAAAAGTGTAGCGAACTAGACGGGGCTAATAATTTCTTAATTGCAATCATTTTTCCAAAGAAGGTGACTTGAGTTTATGGATGTTTTTAGAGTTTTAAGACAAACACACAGCGTAAATTTATTTTTGTAGTGTTTAATTGATTAAATTGCTTTATTTTACTTCGCTTTTTTGTCTCTTTCTGCGACTGTTGTACATTTAAAGAAGGTAGGGAACATGTTTCTAAGAGGTAGGGATATAATTGATCGAGATAGAGATTGTGAGAAAAGAGAAAATGTGTAAGCAGAGGATAAGGAAAATTTTACATTTTGAGTTTCTTATTGTGATAGAACAAGGAGATAAATGGATTAACTTTTGCAGGTGACCAAATCTTATAAAATATTGATAAAAGATACGCTTTCTATTAAAAATGTAATTACTTATAAACGTAGAATGCGTGATATTCTCGAAAAACTTAACTCCTCTTCTCTCTCTTCAAGAATTCGAATCCTGTTAAAACAAACAAAAAAAAAACATCAACACGGACAACAAACATGTACGTATCACAAGAAATAATATGATATTAACAAACAACCTATTTCGTTTAATTAAAAAAAATCTAAATTTAATATCTAATGAACGCACATGATAACAACTTATTTGAACTAGTTTCTAAATTCAAATATTTAGGAGTAATATTAACAAATGAAAATTATATTAAAGAGGAAATAAAATAAAAAGTAGGCTTAATTCAGGAAATGTATGTTACTTTTCTCTAAGAAACTAAAAGTTAAAATATACAAAACAGTAATTTTACCTGTAGTATTATATGGATGTGAAACTTGCTCGTATTGAAAGAGGAACATAAATTGAGAGTATTTGAAAATAAGATTGTTAGGAAAATATTTGGACCTAAAAGGGATGAGAAGACAGGTTAGTGGAGAAGGTTACATAATTTAGAACTACATAATTTATATTTATGTCCAGATATTATTAGAACAATTAAATAAAGAAGACTTAGGTGGGCAGGCTATGTGGTACAAATAAGAGAGGAAAGAGGAGTTTACAGGATTTTTGTTGGGAAACCTGATGGTAAGAGACCTGTAGGAAGGCCAAGACGAAGATGAAGACAATATTGAGATGGACCTAAAGGATGGTTAAGAATAAATAGATTTTTTTCAAGATAGGGATAGATGGAAGGCCTGTGTTGCTGCAGCCATGAACCTTCGGGTATAAGAAGGCTAGAGAGTTAGTTAGTTAGTTAGTTAGTTAGTTAGTTATGAAAGCACATGTTACTCTAAAAACTATAAAAAATTACAATCCCTGGCATAAAATGATTTTTTTTAAAAAAATGAAACTTATTTCCACATAATGAACTTCAACCTATACAATTGTACATTTTTTTTATTCTGCAGTATTTAAATGAAACAGACATAAATAAGAATTGGGAGTACGTACATAATAGAATAGAATCAATAGTTAAATAATGTATAAACCAAGGAAAAAGTAAGCAATGTTTCGCATAACCTAATAGAAATAGACTTAGGTGGTTAAAGAACAGCATGTTTAGAAGTAACAATAAAAAAAGAGATTACTTGAAAAGTAAAATTAACGCAATTGAAATAAAAGTATCAGAGGTGCAAATGAATTAGAAAGGGGTGGCAACCTAAAGTAAACTTGATGAAAATTGGCTGACTATTTTAAATAGATGGAAGAATTGCTTTAATGATTTTTTAAATGTTCATGTAGGAGATAAATCAGAAATAAATGAAGCAGAACCTATAGTTCCAGAAACTAACTTGATTGAAGTTAAAGATGCTAAGAAGATAAATTATTCGAATTTGGAATACCTAAGAATCTTGTTAATATGTCTGACAAATGTACAATTCATGAAAGGTTATAAAACAAAGATGTATCATATCCATTGCTTTTTTAATTTTGCCTTAGAATATGCTGTTAGGAAGGTAAAAGAAACTAACGAAGTACTGTGACTCAACTGTTAGCATATGCAGATGATGTAAATACAATTAAGAATAATGCTAAAATATTTTTTTAAAGCAAGTAAGAAAGTTAGTAAAGAGAAAAGTACAGGCCGAAACTAACTTGTTCGATCCAGTTTCCAAATTTAAGTAATACTTACAAATGAAAATGATATTAAAGAAGAAATGAAAAAAGAAGGCTTAATGCATGTTATTTTTCTCTGTCTTCTCGTTTAATATCTAAGAAACTAAAAGTTAAAATATACAATAACAGTAATTTTGCCTGTGGATGCGAAAACTTGATCTCTTCCATTGATATTGAGAGTATTTGAAAATAAGATCCTTAGGAAAATATTTTAGCCTTAAAGGGATGAAGAAACAAGTGAATGGAGAAGGTTACATAATTTAGAAGTACATAATTTATTTAATTTCCAAGTATTATTAGATTGATGATTAAATCACGAATACTTAGGTGGGCACGAATGAGAAAGGAATAAAGGAGATTTTACAGGAATCTTGTTGGGAAACCTGATGGTAAAGGACTAAAAACGAAGATGGAGATGGACCTAAAAGAAATCTGTAAAGATGGAATAGAATATATATAAATTTTGCTCAGGATAAAAACAAATTGAATTGTAACCATGAATTTTCAAGTTCAAGAAGGCTAGAGAATTAATTAATTAATTAATATTTAATGTAATATGGTTTCACATATTTTTTTAAAAAAAACAACAAAGGTAGTAACATGGTATTTATATTGACAAGAGAATTTCTACAAAACATATTTTCCTCGTAAGTTTACTAATAGCAGTTACATTCTTGTGACATGTTTGACTAATCGCGAAGATGAGGATGACAGTACGTTCCTCGTATATAAACGTTTCAACGTACGTTCATGTATCATCACGTATGATGTAATACTGGGAGTACGATTGTACTCTACATTTTTTTGTATGGAACGCAAAGCATCCTGTTGCATCAACATTTTTCCTTGTTTCTACTCTTCAAAAATACATAGACATTTCGCAAACTAATAGGGCTACGAAGATTAAACTTAGAGCTCTGAACGTCCTGTTAGAATATAAATCAATTGCATTGCTCCATCTGTTTTTCAAAATTATCACTAAGGGCTCTTGCTTAACTGCTCTTGGAGCAAAGGTGTTCACTTACAAGAGGCTATTGATTGGAACTCGGGAAGAACACTGCAATTACGCAGCTTAAATACAACTCCAACCTCTTTTTAACTTTGTGAATTTATATCTCATGAGGCATATAACTGTCAGTTCCCTCCAAACGTTTGACGTAACAGTGAGCATAAGTCAAGCGGCCAATGAACTTCGGCTACCATTCCTGACGCGGTGTTTGGTTGGCTCTACTGCTGGCGATTTGGAGGGAATGAGTTGTACATCCAACGGCAAAATAAATTATATTGTCCATCACCACCCCCCCCCCCAGTTTGTTTTCTACAAGGTGATGATCATAAATTGACTTGATTGATTGATTTGCTTTATTTTACTTCGCTTTTTGTGCCACTTTTGGCTAATTTGCGAAGATGGGAATGAGTGATGATGTAATGAAATTGATGAATGGACATTTATTCTTTATTGTTCTTTATTTATAATACATACACGTACATCAAACAAAAGAAAAAATATATATATATATATAAGAATAGATAATTCTGTTACCTATATTATTTAGTTATAATCTCTCTCCCTCTCTTTATTATTATTATTTTCTTTTATAAGATTGTCTTATATTGATATACGATATTTGTAAATTCATATTATATACTTTTAATATTAGGGGTGTACTATATTATTTGCGTACATTTTCCATGAGATATTAAAATGTGAGTTTCAATAGATAAAATTATGATTAGTAATATTGCAGAATGATGATAAAGGTAAAGTGTTCCCCTGTGCTTAGCACCACGCCATGAAGGCGTATAGGGGGTGTGGGGGTAACGCCCCACACTTTCTTGATCCGGTCGTGAGTGGGGGTGATGTGAAACCCCAGGGTTTCCCCCGGATACTCATGTTATTCGACGCTGGGTGGACGCCGGGGCCGCTTCCAACGTTAGAAAAGTTCCCGGATTTGAACCGGCCGGGGATCGAACCCGGGACCTTTAGCATGGTAGTCAGACGCGTTACCGACTGAGCGACCGCGGCCATGATGATACAAAGAATATAATTACACTAAATAGTTATAATAATTACATAAATGAAATACAACGAGCACTCATTAAGTTACTGTTTCTTGGTTACTCAGTTTAATGATAAATTTTCAATGAGATACGTATTTCAATAACATTCGAATATTATCTAATTTGAGTTTTTCTTGGTAAAAAAACTGGTATCCAGCAGTAATTTGGTCTGGGATGTTGACTGTATGAATGGACACTCGCAAACATCCATGCCCAGACCGAGATTCGAACTCGGGACCTCTGGCGTCGTAGCGCGATGTGCCTACCACTCCGCCACGGGGTCGGCATAAATTGACTTAAGAACGTCAATAAACAGAGGACAACATATGCTTCGAATCAACAGAATTCCATTCTTTAAAACGATCTAGGGTGTAGAATAGAAGAGAAGCATGAAAATAGCGATGGACAATTTGCTTACTACTGTAGTACCTTTGCCGTTGACTGTACCATGTAACTATGGAGCATAGGAACCAGAATAAAGTTGCTAAATATGAAGCACACTAAATGCACTTGTTGTGTTCTCCCCTTAGGGTTTACCTTGATGAATACTAAACGTAAGCAAAAAAGCACTGGCGCACAATCATGGCATCTAAACTGATGTAATTAGTGTCAATATACCGCAAGTAATTAACTTTACAGCCTCGCGCGTACCGAGGGCAATGTTGGAGTGAACGCAAGGTGACCCAAAACAATCACCGTTCTTTGGCGCTGCTCCGTAAGTTCACGGACGCAAATTGAGGTCACGTCGCGAACACGCCCACAACTTTAATTTAGGAACTGTTACGTCACAACTTAAGTCAAAAATGCTTTATTTAGCATAACGCGATAAACTTCTACATTGGTTCGGAACCTTTCGCCAACATGTAAAACGGTTTGTCTCTCCATTTACCTTACTCAATGAATTTTCTTATTTTTGTATGTATATTTTTAGTTCTCTGAAGTATATTTTCCATGTACTTACATTAATTAATAGCGAACTACAGAGATTGATACCTGGTTAGAGTCCATATTACAATAACTAACACATAATATAACCAAACAAGAGTGCAATACAAGCATATACAATTCTTAAGTAAGGGTCGTTCACACTATGCGAATTAAACTTTTTGCTTTGGGGAGGCGGGGATGCCCATTCAGTGGTGTTTGTAATTTTATTTCGGGATCTAGGCTTTCTTGAGTATGCAAATGTGTATGTGTTACCAGTCAGCTTAGAACATTGGTTCTATCCTAGGCCATTTCATCTTATGATAACATGTACACGTAATTTAGAAATATTTCGTTAATTTACATTCTAAGAAAACCCTAAACCCATAAACGTAACTTGGAGGGGGCAATGAGGGAGCACTTGCCCCCCCCCAAAATGCAGATTTATTTAAATTTACAAGTTAGGGGATCTGAGGATCAAAGTAATAAAGAGTAACATTTTTGATTTCGCAAACGTCACAGTTATTTAGCAAATAATCCTGGACGCTGTTTTTATGGAATGGAAAACTTTTCGAGTCTCTTCCCCAAATTTAAGTCTCAGGTTTGATTCTACAGCATCCAAATTAGGCCCCAAGTCTGATTCTGCCCACTCAAAATTAGGCCCAACTTTGATTCTGTCCCCTCCAAAATTTGGCCCAGTTTGTTTCTGCCCCCTTAAAATTTGGCCCAGTTTGATTCTGCCCCCTTAAAATTTGGCCCAGTTTGATTCTGCCCTCTCAAAATTTGGCCCAGTTTGATTCTGCCCTCTCAAAATTTGGCCCAGTTTGATTCTGTCCCCTCAAAATTAGGCCCAGTTTGATTCTGTCCCCTCAAAATTTGGCCCAGTTTGATTCTGTCCCCTCAAAATTAGGCCCAGTTTGATTCTGTCCCCTCAAAATTTGGCCCAGTTTGATTCTGTTTCCTCAAAATTAGGCCCAGTTTGATTCTGTCCCCTCAAAATTAGGCCCAGTTTGATTCTGTCCCCTCAAAATTAGGCCCAGTTTGATTCTTCCCTCTCAAAATTAGGTCCCAAGTTACTCCCATGCCTAAACCCATACACAAAAAAGTGCTATCGAACTCGTATCACTGGAAACTTGACCAAATTTCTATTGCCAAATTCTAAATTAATCTCCATCTAACCTACAAAATTTCTTGTGAACATGCAAAATATCAGCACTATGGCATGAGAAATCCTGTGGCCCTCTTTGGAGGAAGCTCTCTCTCTCTCTCTCTCTCTCTCTCTCTCTCTCTCTCTCTCTCTCTCTCTCTCTCTCTCTCTCTCTCTCGTTTTCTGTATCTGTGGCTGTCATTTGTAACTCCTTGCAGCTCTCTTCTTTTTTCTTATCGTGCACACTGTCTTTTTCTATTTTTCTGGGCCTCCCCGATGGCGCAGTGGTAGCGCCGTTGCCTTGTAATCAAGGGGTCCCGGGTTCGATACCCGGTGGAGGCACATGGCACAGTGGTTCGGATCCCACTTTAAACCGTAGGTCCAGTCCCGATTAGCCTTACTGTGCATAAAGTGGACTTAAAACACCAACTCAAACCAAACCAATTGAAAAATCATTCCGTGTCCATTAATGGTTCAGTTATCAGTGGGATTATTACAACCCCGAAATGTCCATGACTGTAATTATGTAGACAACTTCCCTAAATACTATTATTTAACACCATGGTTGCCCCCAAGTAACCTACCCACCCATTTATTAGAAGCTGGACGAACCTGAGCGGCTGCATACAGGGACATGGCTGCAATTGTCCCTGCCTGACATCAAGCACGACGGGAATCGAACCAGGGTCTCCCGCGTGGGGAAACCCCTAAACGGTAGTTCCATCTGTCATTCTGTTTTACGTTTTTTCGTATACATTAAACTTGATTCTTAACTTTTTTCCACTCAGGACGTATATATAATTCTTCAAGCTTTCCTGGCGGCGAATGATATCAGCCAGGTGATTTCCGGATAGGCTTCCGTAATCAGGCCCGTACCCAGGGGAGGGGCCATGGCCTCCTCTCTCGAACCATGATATATTTAAATGTAAACCTATAAAAACCTACGAAAGTAACATCGACGACTTTTCGAATTTGTAAAAAAATTAAATTTTATTCTTGCACAATTGAATGAGTTTGTTCTGTAGAGAGGAAGCCTAACAGAAGTCTACAATGTTCAATATTGGGTAGTTTTAGTTTTATAACCATTGATACAATACTAGACGTTCGATTCACCGATTTAGTCAGGACAGTGCATTACTTTTAATCCCTGTACCGACTTTCTTCGAACTGCAGTGCTGATGCGAAAATGTCTCTTTGTTGATTTTTCTTTTGTTAATTCAAACATTTAGACATGTTCTTTAATTTATAAATATATTATTTTCTAAACATAGAATTATCATGACTTTTCAAAGTCGCCAGTGTAACATAATTAAACAAATTAAAAAATAAACAAAATTGGTTCTGGCCCCTCCCTCAAAAAAATCCTTGGTACGGGCCTGTCCGTAATCATCCCCTAATAACACTTTTTTCACCATAATTTTCATTTTCTTTTCTTCCTGTTTCCAATATTTCCATGTCATAGACCATCATTAAACACACCTTTTGTTGCCTTCAAACATTAACAGTGTTGCCACTGTACCTCATATTTTTTTTAAAACACCCATTTGGACCGGTACGCCTTTACGAGGCATTTCAGGATTAGCTATACGCGAAAACGATCGGTTTTCTTCTCTGAACTATAGATGGCGAAACACTGCATGAACAACACTGCACCCCGTTTGTTGTTTCTATGTTTAAAAATATCTACTTGGACAGGGCTAACATTTGGTGTATGACTTATGTATGTACAGGTTTCGGTTACAAAGTAACGCCACTCTTAATTTTCAGTTGCGCCGTTCGTGGGACACCCTGTAGGATATCCGGAAATCAACAGGTTGATATCCGGAGAAAACTTCTTTATAACTAACATATATGTCTTACCCAGGATCCGAACTATTGCCCTGACCTCTCGCCATGGAAGTCGGCAAGACTTTCCCTCATATTGTAATGTGTTTGTTATTTTGAGGTTTTGGCTAATCGTGACGATGAGAATGAGTGAATATAGGAAATTTGAACGCGGCGAACTTCGTTGACGAGATCGAAAGTACGTGACTGGCACTACTGAACTATTGCAGCTCTTTCAGTAAGAAGGAAGTACACAAATAATAGGGTGCAGATTTTTGCCTTTTTGGCTTTTTTTATTCCTTTCTAGTAATAAAACACAGGCTTTAATGTTTTAAGCTCGTTTCGTGCTGTTTTTGCTCCGAAAATGCATTTTTATAGTACCTATAAATGCATATTTTTTTGGTTAGCGCCTATTTCGCTTAATCGTGCCTTAAAATGCCTATTCTGCAATTTTTGCTTACTTCGGCTTTTTCTAATGCACCTTTGACTGTCCCTGCATTGAGTAAGGTATGTCTTTGTTAATGTTTAACTGTCTGATACCTGGTCTTCGCCAGATTTGAGGGTCGCAAGGGATGTCAGATCTTTGTAGTTTCAAATGTCCCTCAATGAAGGAATTCCGCATCCTATTTCTGAGCTGGGCAGGGATGTGTCTTTGTCAGTGTCCTGTCATCAATTTCATTCTATCGTCCTCCATCTTCATCGTCGCGATTAAGCAAAATGGCGGAAAACAGCCTTAAATAGCAGACATATAAAATAAAGGTTCACAAAAGAGTGGCAGTTTTTGGCCAATTTTAGTGCATTTTTGATTTTCGGGTGCCTTTTTAAGTGCCTATTTTAGTGCCTATTGTCATCATTTTGTGCCTATTTTCCTGCCTATTTGAGAGGTTTTTAGCGCCTATAAATGCGCACACTAATAATTAAGCAAGATATCAAGGTAATCTTTATTTGCCTTGTTTGAAGCTACTTTTCCAGGAATATTTTTTTTTTGTTCTAATTGTTTGATAATCGTCAATCCTTCATGTGTTACCGACCTAGTTGCTATATCTTCCCTCTGTCTGTGTGTGTGTGTGTGTGTGTGAGTGTGTGTGTGTGTGGTTAATGTACAACTTTTTTTATATTCAATTTTGAATCTAATTCTTACATTCCTTATCGTTTTCTTCTTTCTACAGAAGAGAACAAGCTTACAGTAAGAGCTGTTTCAAGTCTACCCCTCCCCCCCATGCCCCAGCCCGCCCGTAGCTTCTTAACGCACCGCAACCGGTACCTTTCTCTGATATTGTAATATGACACTATTATTATCCAAATAAACTATATACATGAACACTCTTCTCTTTTTTGTCAAGAATAAATTACTAGGTTACGGAAGCCGGTGAGGAGCGTATAGTGCTTAAAGAAGTTACTGGAGTTTATAGCTCATTCTTGTCGTAACTTTTTTTTCTTTGCCTTCTTTTCGGCTGCTTTAACGCCTTGCCGTACCGCTTCCTGTTTCGTTTGTCGAGGCATTAGTAAATCCGATTACAGACGGATGGAAGAACGAGGTAAGAGTGCTCTTAAGCCCCTGGAAGGACAAGTTCTTCTCTTCTTTTCCCCCCTCCCTTAATCGTCTATTTTTATAACTCACCTTCCACGTCTTCTGTAACCCCAGGCCGTCGTGTATCGAAATTGGATTGTTTTGATGTCCTTAATTTCGTTTATGTTTCTCTTTGTTTTCCTCTCTCTCTCTCTCTCTCTCTCTCTCTCTCTCTCTCTCTCTGTCCGTTACTTTCATCCTTCCTCCTTAGAGTTTTCCACTTTCTCGCATCTTTACTTTACTCTCTCTCTCTTCATATTTCTATTCCTAGCTTTCTCTCTCCCTCTATTTTGTTTTCTATAATCCAACTTGTCTCGCATTCTGCAACGTTCTCTGTCATTCTCTTTTGTATCTCGCTTCCTCCCTCCCTCTATTTTGTTTTCTATAATCCAACTTCTTTCGCATTCTGCAACGTTCTCTGCCATTCTCTCTTGTATCTCGCTTTCTCCCTCCCTTTATTTTGTTTTCTATAACTTTCTCCCTCCCTCTATTTTGTTTTATATAACCCAACTTGTCTCGCATTCTGCAGCGTTCTCTGTCATTCTACTTTTTATCTCGCTTTCTCTCTCCCTCTATTTTGTTTTCTATAACCCAACTTGTCTCGCATTCTGCAATGTTCTCTGTCATTCTCTCTTGTATCTCGCTTTCTCCCTCCCTTTATTTTGTTTTCTATAACCCAACTTGTCTCGCATTCTGCAATATTCTCTGTCATTCTCTTTTGTATCTCGCTTCCTCCCTCCCTCTATTTTGTTTTCTATAACCCAACTTGTTTCGCATTCTGCAACGTTCTCTTGTCATTCTCTTTTGCATCTCGCTTTCTTGTTTTAACCCCTTACGATCTCTCTCTGTACGTAGTGAGGAAGCCAAGGGTGACAGCAGAGGGGGCCAAGGGGCACCTTCCCCCCTATATATTTGGAAAGAAGCTTCTTATAATTCGAATAGTGAAATTTTACCGTGAAAATATGGACGAGGAATGCCATGAATGACAGCAGATTAAGTGATCTCTGATATCTGTGCATCATGGAAAAGTACAAAAAGTTCATCAATAAAGTTGGATGCATTGATTTGTTTTACTTCGCTTTTCTGCCACTTTGACTAATCGCGAAGATGAGAACGAGTGAAGGTGTGGTGAAATTGATGAAGGGACACTTACAAAGAAAAGCAATTGACAGGCCGGGATTCGGAGCCGGAATACCTGGCATTGAAGCGCAGTGTGATAGCCCCTCCGCCACGGTCAACAAAGTGATTGATGTTTATGAAAAGCAATAAAGTCGAAGCCAGTTTCTATTTAAATAGCGAACTCAGGTCTAAACTTGCCAACAACGTCAAGGTGTTTTGAATTCAATTTCAATTTTAGGATTTGTAAAAGTTTTTTTTTAAAAAAAAAAAAAAAAAAAGTAAAATATGAGTGCTCGAAGCGGAAATTCTTAGCTGAGGGAGAACTTTGGCCAGTTTCTTAAAAGGCATATTTGTATGGATCAGTACGGAGTAAATGCAATGGGTGGAGAATGCCTATTCATATTATCCTACTGGGAGATGTTTTATGAGAAAATTCTTAACTGAGGGGATAGCTAGCATCACCCCTGGCCCCCTCACTTCGAGCACTGCTATCCCCCCGGAGGAAAAATCCTGTGGCCCCCCTTGGAGGAAACTCTCTCTCTCTCTCTCTCTCTCTCTCTCTTCTCTCTCTCTCTCTCTCTCTTCTCTCTCTCTCTCTCTCTCTCTCTCTCTCTCTCTCTCTCTCGTTTTCTGTATCTGTGGCTCTCATTTGTAACTCCTTGCTTATTTTTTCTATCGTGCACACTGCCTTTTTCTAGTTTT